>NC_023757.2:38099211-38413161 GCF_000499845.2 Phaseolus vulgaris | reverse complement strand
CACAAAGTTGCCAGAATCAAGCATAGATGCCGAAGTTACATTAGTAGGTGAAATGAGAGCATAGCCTTCTCTCCCACTCGGGAAAAGCCGCAGACCAGTGGTGGTGATATCAACGTTGAATTTGCGGGGAGTGGGAAGCTATCACGGTTAGCTGTCCAGACAATAGTATTTGAGGGTGACTAGCAGCAAATCAGCCATATACCCACTGCAAAGCCAGTGCCTTGTGGGTAAAGCCAAAAGCAAAATGGCCAGAAGGTGATACCCATGAACTATGATTCCCAAGTTCAGCAGAGAGAGCCAAAGACCCTGCCTCTATGATGCTCTCACTTGTTTTGCAAATGCATGCATAACAGCGACAACAGAAGGGCTAGGAAAGGCCATAGGATTTGGAAACTGAAACAAAAGTTGTAGCTTATCAAACTCAAACAAAACTTTATGACAGAGATTACTTCCGGTGATTTCAGAGTTGACCGACTTTCATCATGCAGTGGTCCAGTCCCCCGCCAAAGACGTTTGGTAGCCATAGAATTTATCTTTGAATATATGGAGAAGAAATAAAGTAAATGGAAATTGCCGATTCTTTAATTGGTGAGAGTGGAAAGTCCGAACTACTTCACACGTTTCAATCCATCTTAATCATAAAATATTTATGAAATATATAAAAAAATATACATATTTAATATTTTTATTTTTACTTTTTTTTTATTTTAAAAAAAAAAACTATAAATTTATTTTAAAAATATACAATTTTCTCCGATTCTATCTTTATTATAATATAACCATTTTAGTAGTACAATGGAATATTTGTCATTTTATATTAATTACTTAAAAATATAAATGTACCGTTTTTATAGACAAATTGACTTTCAATCTTTTTACTTAATTTTTTATTTTAAGACAATAACAAGAAAAAAAAAAGAATACTCTCACAAGTTTTTACACCAAATCTTACATATCAAATAAAGTAATCTTTATTTCCAATAACTATTTCACTCCATTTCAAGCAACTACATTTTTTGGTAAAATCATACCATTATTTTTTGTATCTACCATGAAGTCAATCTTAACTTTAACGTGAAACTCATCACACTCTCCGATCCAAAAATTACCAATGGAAGAAGAAAAAAACTTAAAGAAGTAGAGAGACTCAAAACAAATAAAAAGAAAAAAGAAGTTGTTTAATCAATTCATCATTTTTTTACATATTATTTTTGTTTCACTACAAGAAAAACGCGAATTACATACAGATTTTTTCCGTATGTAAATATTAGCAGTGAATGGGATTCGAAGCCAGTTCCTTCAGCAATCTTTCAACAACCAAGTAAATTTAACCACTACACTAAGCAAATTCTTTAGTTTTATTATGATTTTTATTATACTTATTATTATTAATAATACTAACAATATTAATAATATTAATAATACTAACAATATTAATAATACTAACAATATTAATAATACTAACAATATTAATAATACTAACAATATTAATATACTAACAATATTAATAATATTAATAATACTAAAATATAATAATATTAATAATACTAACAATATTAATAATATTACTAACAATATTAATAATATTAAATAATACTAACAACTAACATATTAAAAAACAATACTAACAATTTAAAATACTAACAATATTAATAATACTAACATATTAACAATACTAATAATACTAATAATATTAATAATACTAACAATATTAATAATACTAAAAATATAATACTAATAATAATAATAATACTAACAATATTAATGATACTACAATATTAACATATGAATCACATTTAATTTATCTATAATCTACTTGAATCTAAACATAATTTATTATATTATCTATTAGTATGAATCAAATTTAATATATGTCATACTCATAGTCATCATATTACCTATTACATTAAAATAAACTATCATATTAATTATTATTTTACGATCATATTGACTTAATTAAGTTCATTATAGGTAGTTGGTTTTACTTGTGTGTTATATATAGTAAAGAATATTGTCAACAAACAATATTATCTTTTAACATAAAATGATGACTTTTACATTAACTATTAATTAAATCTCTAATACAGATTACTAGTTAGCATATCATTATAGTTTAAACTATATTAATTATTCCATAAATCTATGTAAAAAGTTGTTACTAAACAACCCTTTCTACTAATATATAAATCATAATGACAAAGTGATTAAATAATTTATAATTTAAAATATTTTAAAAATTATACATTATATCAATTTTAATCTATGTAAGTAAATATTTAAAAATAAGATTTTTTTATCGACAAAGAATAAAAAAAATTAAACAAAACATTTTAAGGATATTTCAATCCTTATACAAGAATCTCAAATCAAAAAAGAAGTGTAAGATACAAGCACCTATATAGCCATCTAACAAAACTTCACAACTACCTATAATAACCTATATTTGAAAATAAGATATCAAATAATTTTATATTAATATATATATATATAATATGAAAGTAATTTAAATTTAACCATGAGTTTTAAAAAATTAATGATTAAATAAAGAAATATATTAATCAATATATATATGTATTTATAGTATTAAAGTTATATTAGTATTATATAATTTCTTCCTTTTCTCTCTATCTATCTATATCCGGATAAAAGTAATATTACTCAAGTCAAATAAAACTACTATACACACACAATAAATATCTAAATGTATATTTATATCAAAATTAATATTAATAATATGAATATAATATTGATAATATGAATATAATATTAATAATATGAATATTAATACTAATAATATTAATACTAATAATATTAATACTAATAATATAATAATAATATTAATAATAATATTAATAAATATTAATAATAATATGAATATTAATACTAATAATAATAATAATAATAATAATAATAATATTAATAAATATTAATAATATGAATATAATGTTAATAATAATATTAATTATAACATTAATAAATATTAATAAATATTAATAATATGAATATAATGTTAATAATAATATTAATTATAACATTAATAAATATTAATAATATAATAATAATATTAATAAATAATAATAATATAAATATAATTTATTTTATATTATTATTAATAATAATTATATTAATATGTATAAATTATATTAATATGTATAAATTATATTAATATGTATAAATTATATTATATGTATAAATTATATTAATATGTATAAATTATATTAATATGTATAAATTATATTATATGTATAAATTATATTAATATGTATAAATTATATTAATATGTATAAATTATATTAATATGTATAAATTATATTAATATGTATAAATTATATTAATATGTATAAATTATATTAATATGTATAAATTATATTAATATGTATAAATTATATTAATATGTATAAATTATATTAATATGTATAAGTATAATAAAAATGATAATATGACCAAAGAACTTGTCTGGTGTTCGAATCCTGACTGCTGTAGATTGCTTGTAACATTATTTGGAGTTTGGTTTCGAGTCCTATGGGCATAAAAATTAATACATCAATGGATTTTAGATTTCAATTTATTCAAGTGATTTGTGTGTATGTGAGCTAACCTCCTGTGCCACAACCAAGACTCATCACTTCTGGACAACAAACACTCATTTGTAAGATCTCCAGTCATATGTTTTCAGTATAGGGTCCAGCACAGATTAACACCTTCTCTTTGGTAGCCACTTAGCTAAGTTCTTAGGCACAAGATGTCTTCTAGCAATGTATGACCAGATTTCATGCAGTAAAAACAGGTTACATGAGATGCCTTTTTGCCACTGTTAAAAGCTGAAAAAACTGATTTTGCTGGAACAAAAAAACTTGAAAGCTTTTTGACATTGGTTGTATTTCCAGGGGTATAACCAAGTCCATTCTTATTGAAAACAGCATTCTGTGATCCAAGGAGAGACTCAAGGTTTTCTCTTCCCTTGGTGAAATTGGAAAGGGTTTTCAGCAAATATTCCACTTGTTTTTCAATCTTTTGCAGTTTTCACAGTTTTTAATAGAGGCATGCAAGCAAGTCAGTTCAAGGCTTACCAAATCTGTTTTGGCCTTATGCAATTCTTCCTCAAGTGTTTTTACTTTAGGTGCAAGCACATTATTTACCTTTTGCAGCTTATTGCATATTACAGCTAGCCTATTGGCTTCCTCATGTGTTTCCTTGAAGGCAGCAAGCAAATCATCATAGTTATCAGAATCAGCAGAAAAGTTACTTACTGATTCAGAGCTTGACTCCTCATCCTTCATCATAAAACACAGATTGTTCTCCTCATCTTCTGTTGAAGAACTGCTAGTTGAGGAAACTTCATTTTCCTCCCATGAGATGTAGGCTCTTCTTCCTTTGTTCCTTTCAAATTTCTTGCTGGCAGATTTGTCCTTAGTTTGATTGTCTGGACAATCTGTTTTGATATGCCCTGTTTTGCCACATCCAAAGCAAGTATATTTAGAGGAATTTAAATCATTAGGTTTGGGATACCTTCTTTTCTGCTGGTTCCTATTTTTGCTTTTCTTCCTCAGAAATTTGCTGAATCTTTTTGTAAGAAGGTTGATTGTATCATCATCTTCAGCATCTTCCTTTTCTTCCTTGATCTCATCCAATTCAGTTGCTTTCAGTGCCAAACCTTTGGGTTTCCTCTCTGTTGTTTCCTGTTCTTTAAGTCTTTTAAGCTCTAACTCATGCTCCATCAGCTTTCCAAACAGTGCAGTAGTTCCCAATTTTGACAGATCACGGCTTTCAGAGATAGCTGTCACCTTTGGTTGCCAGCTTCTGTCGAGGCACTTCAATATCTTTATGTTGAGCTCCTCTTTATCAAATTCTTTTCCCAAGCCAGTGAGGTGATTCACAATGTGGGTGAATCTTTTTTGCACATCAGCAATGTTCTCTCCTGGTTGCATTCTGAACAGCTCATACTCTTGGATGAGTGCATGTTTCCTTGACCTTTTTACATCCTCAGTCCCTTCATGAGTCACTTCTAAGACTTCCCACATCTCCTTTGCTGACTTACATTGAGATATTCTGAAGAACTCGTCCATTGTCAATGCAGAAGTTATGATATTCTTGGCCACCAGATCATGTTGAGCTTTTCTCCTTTCAGTATCATTCCACTCTGATCTTGGCTTTTCAACTTGTTCATCTTTGACAATCTGCATTGGCACATAAGGTCCATTGACCACAGCTTCCCAAATTAATGCATCAATGGATTCCATAAAAATTCTCATTCTGACTTTCCAAAATGCATAATTCAATCCATTAAACATAGGTGGTCTATTTACAGCAGAACCCTCAGCAAAAAGCACATTAAACTCAGACATTTTTACAAACAAACTTGATTAAACTACAAGTCCCAGCTCTGATACCAATTGTTGGGTTTAATAGTGCCAAAGTTCAAGAGGGGGGGGTGAATTGACCTTTTAAAACTTCTTCGCAGAAACAGTGTTTAACCCAGTTTTACAGAAAATAAATCGATTTATGTTAAAATGAACAGATTTATTTCAGCACTGTTTTTCTGTTTGAAACGCTTTTAATACAGCAAAGCTAATCACAAGACTATGCAGTGAGGATTTTCAGCAGCACACACAAATATCAGATTTGAAAAACAGTGAAACACAAAACAGCAAGCTTCAATTTCAAGCAAGTGATTAAGGTTCAATTGATAGCATGCTAGTTAATTGAGTGACCTTTGCAAACAAGCTGTTCCTGTGACCTTTAACAGACTATGAGTGTTCTTCTTGATGTCAAGAAATTTTCCAGAAATTAAGAACAATGAATCACAACACAGCAAGCTTCAACTTTAAGCAATTTGTTTAAGGTTCAATTAATAGCATTGACAGTTTCTTGAACAGCCTATCACAGTCAATCTGTTCCAATGGTTTTAGCAGATTATGTATGTTCTTATCAGATTCAAACACCTTTTTCAGAAATCAAGAACAGTATGCACAGTGCCCAGAAAGAACAGATTTATTTTCAATTGAACAGATTTATTTCTTAGCTGTTTTATCAATTATGCAGAAACGAAATTGCAGAGAGAGAGAGAGAGAGAATGAACACAAGCAATTATACTGGTTCACTCAACCTGAGCTACATCCAGTCTTCACCAACAACAAGTGGAATTCACTAACACACAGTACAATCAAGTACACTTCCCACTGTTCTTGAAACCTACAAGAACTTAGGTACTCTTGCTGAAAAAACCTATTTCAGCACTCACACACACACATCCACTCTCCAAGAACACCTATCAAGAAGAGGATTTAACCAAACTATTACAAGTAATAAGAAGTGAAACGACTACACCTGATTGAGGTAACAAAGATCAGCCTTAAACCAGTAGGCAAGATTGCTAGAACAGTAGCTGCACCTCACACCAAGCTTTTGGAACCAAACCAAGAACAAACACTTTGTGATTTTTGAAATCTTTGAAGAACAAATGCTAATCCTTGAAAACACTTAACTCTCTGCTATCAAAACTTGTTTTTTGCAAATGTATAAACTGTTTGAATCGTTATTAAGCTCAGAAACAAGTTTGCATTTTATAGAAAGCCAGCTTATAACAGAATTTTGAAAAACAGTTAAAGCTGTTATAAAATGAACAGATTGAAAATAAAATAAACTGATTTATTTTCAAAAGCAGTTAGAGAATCTGTTAAGTGATGAGACTTAGTCAACCATTCTGGTGCTGAGATAAAACTGAAAAATGTTTAAGCTTGTCATGGCACCAGAGGCAAAAAGAATCTATTCATTTACAGATGAACAGATTTATTTTTCAAAACGAAAACAGAGAAAGTTTAACAATTTAAAACTCAGTCGTTTTGAAAAGAAGAAGACTTAGTCAAAATACCTGATGCACAAAATCAATTTTTTACAAGACTTTAGCCAAGGCATCAGTGAAGAAAATGAATCTGTTTATTTAGAAAAGAACAGATTTATTTTTATGCAGTAAAACGTGTTTTTGTGTAAAACATGTGAAAAACAATTTTAGAAAACTTATGCTTGTTCTTAACACATGGCCAGTGGTTATGAGGTGAGATACTCAGCAAAAAGCTACTCTTAGACAACCTCTAAGCACTAACTAAGGCATTCTTAAAGCAAAGCACAAATACATGGAAAGCACATAAATGTCTTCATCAAACACAACATACAAGTCTTCATCAAACACAATCTTGAAGGGGCAGCAACCATCTTCAACAATCTCCCCCTGTTTGATGGAGACAAATCCCCATAGCTAAACCTCATAGCTTTGTTGCTTTAAGCATTTAAGCACTTGTACTGCACCAGATTTTAAACCAGAAAAAAACAGCAGTATTGCATAACATATGAATTGATTTAAAGGTGCAGAATTAACTCCCTGTTACAGCTAGCATCACCTAGCATGGTGAGCTATTTTTCTCCCCCTTTGGATTCATCAAACAGCATATAAGCATAGGGAAATACAGGGGTATAAAGCAGAAACCACAATCATAATAGTTCAGAAACAGAAAACCAAATTGTTCAACATTACAGAAACTTTAAAACAGATAAAGAAAGCATTAACAACAGAAAACTACTGATTCTTGTAGTAAAGCTCTGCAAGCTGTGCCTGAACCCCTTCAATCTGATCATCAAGGTGTTGGAACCTTGCATGAGTAGTCTCAAAGTGTGCCCTTTGTTCTGCAGACATGACATCAAGACGGTACAGCACTTGCCTCTCAAACATAGACATTGGTTCTCCACGGTATTCTGGACTTTGATAGGCAACTATGGCATTTGCAGCAACTTCCTCATGTTCAGATTGGACAGCAGGTGAGTCATCATCCATAGGAATAGCTTCATCCTCATCTTCATGTTCTGCTGGAGTGTCCTTCTCCTTGAGGACCACCCACTTGTTTTCAATCTTGTGGAAACCCATTTTGGTGAGAGTTGAAGTATCAATCTCACTTACAGCTTTGATAGGGTCATTTCTCTCATTTGTAACATCAATACCAAAGTAATCAATTAATTTGGAAACAAGAATAGCATAGGGAAACCTGTAATCAGCCAACCTTTTTTACTTGAGCATGTGTTCGTTGACAATGAACACCCAGTTTACCTTAATCTGGTTCATGATGCAATATAGGAGAATAAGATCCTCTTCATGTAGGACAGCATGGTTTGTTCCTCTTGGAATCAGTTGCCAAGCTATGATGTATGCAACTAGACGTGGAGTGAGGTTCAAATGCCCTGCATGGAATCTGTTTATGCTTTCTGTAGGATTCCTCATGCAACTTTTGTAATATTGCAGCTTGTTGAATTCTGAAATTCCACTGGTGTTCCCTTTCCCTACTTTCAGTCCAGCATATTTTATTCCAGCCACAGAATTCCACACCTCACTTGTGATCTTCATCTTTATTCCTTTCACATAAGAGACAACATTCTTCCCATCCAATGTGAGGTTAGTATAAAACACCTTAACCAAGTCAGGATAGACATTACCCGTTAATTCCAGCATCTTTTTCAGTTTCTGGTGCTTCAACACAGCCCTTGTTTCTACCAATTTTTCAGATTTCAGCCAGTTGAAATCCAGCACCTTGGGTATGTTGATCTGCTTCCTGCTTGTTTCATGAATGTAGGCATTGATGCCTTCTTCATTTCCAGCGAACCATCCTTCTAACACACCTTGAGAAGTGGTTTGCTTTCCCTTGCCTTTCTGTTTTTGTCTTGAAGACGAAGCCATGGTAACCTGAATTCTTTTCTTGATTTCAAATGGTGAGAATAGAAAGAGAATGGCCAATGTGGGTAGCAAGTATTCACACAGATTTATAGCAGAATAAATGGATTGATATGGCAGTTATGAGAAGATATGCATGAAGATTTTATGCTTCTGAATTTTGTGCAGAGTATCTTTGAAAATAAGCACCAAATCTTTAGGGTCACGATGCATACACTCAAATTCTTATTGAGCACCCAAACCATCAAATCGGTTACATAACCATGACCAAAACCGTCAAAGGTACAGAGGTTAATGCCCACTAAATCAGTCAAGCAGTCAAAGATCAGAATTTCTCTTTCCTAGTCATCAATGCGTATCAGTGCAGAAAAATAAACACATTTAATTGCGAATAAACAGATTTAATTTTTCACTGCTAGGTACAATTGACATTTATAATACCCAATTCATTAAGCAGAAAATTAAACCTATCTTTGGCTAATGGTTTTGTGAACAAATCAGCAAGTTGTAAATCAGTACCAATGAACTTAATATCACATGTTCCATTAGATATGTGTTCCCTTAGAAAATGATGCCTTATTTCAATGTGTTTGGTTCTTGAATGCATGACAGGATTTTTGGTTAAGTTGATTGCACTTGTATTATCACACAACAGAGGTATATGGTTAAGTAAGATACCAAAATCATTCAATTGTTGTCTTAGCCATATAGTTTGAGCACAGCAACTCCCTGCTGCAATGTATTCTGCTTCAGCAGTGGAAAGAGCTACACAAGCCTGCTTTTTGCATTGCCATGAAATCAAGCTTGATCCAAGCAAATGACAGGTTCCACTTGTGCTCTTCCTGTCAATTTTGCAACCTGCAAAATCTGAATCAGAATATCCAGTTAAGCTTAATGAAATGTTACCTGGATACCACAAGCCAACTTCTTTAGTTCCTTGCAAATACTTCAAAATCCTTTTGACAGCATTGTAGTGTGATTCTTTAGGAGCAGACTGAAACCTTGCACACATGCACACTGCAAACATTATATCTGGCCTGCTGGCAGTGAGATACAGTAGTGATCCTATGAGTCCTCTGTATTTGGTTTCATCAACAGAAATTCCAGCTTCATCATGATCCAAATGACAGTTTGTTGAGAAGGGTGTGCTGATTGGTTTACACTTGTCCATTTCAAATTTCTTCAGCAAATCCTTGCAATACTTTGCTTGACTCAAGAAAATGCCATCCTTGAGTTGTTTGACCTGCAAACCTAGAAAATAGTTCAACTCACCCATCATTGACATTTCGAACTCACTCTTCATGACTTTCATGAAAGCTTCACATAATTCTCCATTGTTTGATCCAAAAATGATGTCATCCACATATACTTGAACTAGAATTGAGTCATCTCCTTTCTTCTTAATGAACAAGGTCTTATCTGATGTGCCTCTTTCATAGCCTTGAGAGGTGAGAAAATCACTTAGCCTCTCATACCATTGCCTAGGAGCTTGCTTGAGTCCATAGAGAGCCTTTTGGAGTTTGAACACATATTCTGGATGTTGATGGTCTTCAAAACCTGGTGGTTGTGAAACAAATACTTCTTCATTTATACAGCCATTTAGAAAGGCACTCTTCACGTCCATTTGAAATAGCTTGAACCCTTTGATGCAGGAAAAGGCAAGCAGCAGTCTAACAGCTTCTAACCGAGCCACTGGTGCATATGTCTCATCATAGTCTATTCCTTCTTCTTGATTGTACCCTTTAGCTACAAGCCTAGCCTTGTTTCTGGTGATCACTCCATGCTCATCCATTTTGTTTCTAAATACCCATTTTGTTCCAATCACATTCATCTCAGGTATTCTAGGAACAAGAGTCCAGACCTCATTAAGAGCAAACTGATTCAGTTCCTCTTGCATAGCTAAAATCCAGTTGCTGTCCTTGAGAGCTTCCTTCAAATTCTTGGGTTCAACTTGAGATACAAAGGCCATTGCTTCACAGAAATTGTTCAAGGATTTTCTAGTTGACACTCCTTTCTCAATGTTTCCAATGACATTATCAAGGGTTAAGTCTCTTGGAGTTTTCCACTCTTTTGGCAAACCTGCAGCTGCAGTAGATTCTTGTACAGTATGTGTATCAGCAGTATCAAAATGAATCGATTCATTTTGATTTAAAACAGATTTAAATTCATTACAGTCAGGTTCATCAGCAGCTTTAGATATACTATTATCAGTTTCATCAAAAACAACATGCATTGATTCTTCTACTATGAGCAACCTTTTATTGAAGACTCTATATGCATGACCATTCAAAGCATAACCAATGTGCACACCTTCATCAGATTTAGCATCAAACTTACCAAGATTTTCTTTGCCATTATTCAATACAAAACATTTACACCCAAATACTCTAAGGTGACTCACACTAGGTTTTCTGCCCTTATACAATTCATATGGGGTTTTCTTAAGAATTGGTCTTATTAAAGTCCTATTTAAGACATAGCTAGCAGTATAAACAGCATCAGCCCAAAAGTACTTAGGTAGCTTAGATTCATTTAACATAGTTCTAGCAAGTTCCTCTAGTGATCTGTTTTTCCTTTCAACTACACCATTTTGTTGGGGTGTCCTAGGGGCTGAAAAGGTATGAGCTATCCCATGCTTCTCACAGAACCTCTCAAACTTAGCATTTTGAAACTCTCCCCCATGATCACTTCGAATAGATTTTATGCAGCAACCATTTTCATTTTGCAGAATTTTTCCTAATTTCTTAAAGGCATAATAAGCATCATGTTTATGTGCAAGAAATAAAGTCCATGTAAATCTAGAGTAATCATCCACAACAACTAAAGCATACAAATTTCCAGCCAAGCTAGCAACTCTAGATGGACCAAATAAGTCCATATGTAACACATCCAATGGATTTTTTGTAGAGACAATATCCTTTAACTTGAAAGAGGATTTGATTTGTTTACCTTTCACACAAGCATCACAAAGCCTGTTGTCCTGAAATTTAATGTTAGGCAAACCAGAAACTAAATCTTTAGATTTCAATTTATTCAAGTGATTTGTGTGTATGTGAGCTAACCTCCTGTGCCACAACCAAGACTCATCACTTCTGGACAGCAAACACTCATTTGAAGAGTTAGTTTCCATAATATTCAACAGATAAATGTTATTCACTCTCTTACCAGTAAACAGTACCTTACTAGATGAATTACTTGAGATTGTGCAGCCATTTGACTCAAAATTCACTTTGTATCCTTTGTCACAAAGCTGACTTATGCTGAGAAGACTATGCTTAAGTCCTTCTACATACAGCACATTCTCAATGGTTGTTGAATTTCCTGTTCCAACAGTTCCTCTGCCCAAAATTCTCCCTCGGTTATTGTCACCATAGGTCACATGTCCTTCTGCTTTGAGCTTTAGGCTGGTGAACTTTGTAAGATCTCCAGTCATATGCTTGGAACAGCCACTGTCCAAGTACCACTGGTTCTTCTTGCTTCCAATCTGCAAAACAGAATAAAAAATATACAAATGGTACCCTTTTCTGTATAGGGTCCAGCACAGATTAACACCTTCTCTTTGGTAGCCACTTAGCTAAGTTCTTAGGCACAAGATGTCTTCTAGCAATGCAAGACCTAGATGTATGACCAGATTTCATGCAGTAAAAACAGGTTACATGAGATGCCTTTTTGCCACTGTTAAAAGCTGAAAAAACTGATTTTGCTGGAACAAAAAAACTTGAAAGCTTTTTGACATTGGTTGTATTTCCAGGGGTATAACCAAGTCCATTCTTATTGAAAACAGCATTCTGTGATCCAAGGAGAGACTCAAGGTTTTCTCTTCCCTTGGTGAAATTGGAAAGGGTTTTCAGCAAATATTCCACTTGTTTTTCAATCTTTTGCAGTTTTCACAGTTTTTAATAGAGGCATGCAAGCAAGTCAGTTCAAGGCTTACCAAATCTGTTTTGGCCTTATGCAATTCTTCCTCAAGTGTTTTTACTTTAGGTGCAAGCACATTATTTACCTTTTGCAGCTTATTGCATATTACAGCTAGCCTATTGGCTTCCTCATGTGTTTCCTTGAAGGCAGCAAGCAAATCATCATAGTTATCAGAATCAGCAGAAAAGTTACTTACTGATTCAGAGCTTGACTCCTCATCCTTCATCATAAAACACAGATTGTTCTCCTCATCTTCTGTTGAAGAACTGCTAGTTGAGGAAACTTCATTTTCCTCCCATGAGATGTAGGCTCTTCTTCCTTTGTTCCTTTCAAATTTCTTGCTGGCAGATTTGTCCTTAGTTTGATTGTCTGGACAATCTGTTTTGATATGCCCTGTTTTGCCACATCCAAAGCAAGTATATTTAGAGGAATTTAAATCATTAGGTTTGGGATACCTTCTTTTCTGCTGGTTCCTATTTTTGCTTTTCTTCCTCAGAAATTTGCTGAATCTTTTTGTAAGAAGGTTGATTGTATCATCATCTTCAGCATCTTCCTTTTCTTCCTTGATCTCATCCAATTCAGTTGCTTTCAGTGCCAAACCTTTGGGTTTCCTCTCTGTTGTTTCCTGTTCTTTAAGTCGTTTAAGCTCTAACTCATGCTCCATCAGCTTTCCAAACAGTGCAGTAGTTCCCAATTTTGACAGATCACGGCTTTCAGAGATAGCTGTCACCTTTGGTTGCCAGCTTCTGTCGAGGCACTTCAATATCTTTATGTTGAGCTCCTCTTTATCAAATTCTTTTCCCAAGCCAGTGAGGTGATTCACAATGTGGGTGAATCTTTTTTGCACATCAGCAATGTTCTCTCCTGGTTGCATTCTGAACAGCTCATACTCTTGGATGAGTGCATGTTTCCTTGACCTTTTTACATCCTCAGTCCCTTCATGAGTCACTTCTAAGACTTCCCACATCTCCTTTGCTGACTTACATTGAGATATTCTGAAGAACTCGTCCATTGTCAATGCAGAAGTTATGATATTCTTGGCCACCAGATCATGTTGAGCTTTTCTCCTTTCAGTATCATTCCACTCTGATCTTGGCTTTTCAACTTGTTCATCTTTGACAATCTGCATTGGCACATAAGGTCCATTGACCACAGCTTCCCAAATTAATGCATCAATGGATTCCATAAAAATTCTCATTCTGACTTTCCAAAATGCATAATTCAATCCATTAAACATAGGTGGTCTATTTACAGCAGAACCCTCAGCAAAAAGCACATTAAACTCAGACATTTTTACAAACAAACTTGATTAAACTACAAGTCCCAGCTCTGATACCAATTGTTGGGTTTAATAGTGCCAAAGTTCAAGAGGGGGGGGGGGTGAATTGACCTTTTAAAACTTCTTCGCAGAAACAGTGTTTAACCCAGTTTTACAGAAAATAAATCGATTTATGTTAAAATGAACAGATTTATTTCAGCACTGTTTTTCTGTTTGAAACGCTTTTAATACAGCAAAGCTAATCACAAGACTATGCAGTGAGGATTTTCAGCAGCACACACAAATATCAGATTTGAAAAACAGTGAAACACAAAACAGCAAGCTTCAATTTCAAGCAAGTGATTAAGGTTCAATTGATAGCATGCTAGTTAATTGAGTGACCTTTGCAAACAAGCTGTTCCTGTGACCTTTAACAGACTATGAGTGTTCTTCTTGATGTCAAGAAATTTTCCAGAAATTAAGAACAATGAATCACAACACAGCAAGCTTCAACTTTAAGCAATTTGTTTAAGGTTCAATTAATAGCATTGACAGTTTCTTGAACAGCCTATCACAGTCAATCTGTTCCAATGGTTTTAGCAGATTATGTATGTTCTTATCAGATTCAAACACCTTTTTCAGAAATCAAGAACAGTATGCACAGTGCCCAGAAAGAACAGATTTATTTTCAATTGAACAGATTTATTTCTTAGCTGTTTTATCAATTATGCAGAAACGAAATTGCAGAGAGAGAGAGAGAATGAACACAAGCAATTATACTGGTTCACTCAACCTGAGCTACATCCAGTCTTCACCAACAACAAGTGGAATTCACTAACACACAGTACAATCAAGTACACTTCCCACTGTTCTTGAAACCTACAAGAACTTAGGTACTCTTGCTGAAAAAACCTATTTCAGCACTCACACACACACATCCACTCTCCAAGAACACCTATCAAGAAGAGGATTTAACCAAACTATTACAAGTAATAAGAAGTGAAACGACTACACCTGATTGAGGTAACAAAGATCAGCCTTAAACCAGTAGGCAAGATTGCTAGAACAGTAGCTGCACCTCACACCAAGCTTTTGGAACCAAACCAAGAACAAACACTTTGTGATTTTTGAAATCTTTGAAGAACAAATGCTAATCCTTGAAAACACTTAACTCTCTGCTATCAAAACTTGTTTTTTGCAAATGTATAAACTGTTTGAATCGTTATTAAGCTCAGAAACAAGTTTGCATTTTATAGAAAGCCAGCTTATAACAGAATTTTGAAAAACAGTTAAAGCTGTTATAAAATGAACAGATTGAAAATAAAATAAACTGATTTATTTTCAAAAGCAGTTAGAGAATCTGTTAAGTGAGGAGACTTAGTCAACCATTCTGGTGCTGAGATAAAACTGAAAAATGTTTAAGCTTGTCATGGCACCAGAGGCAAAAAGAATCTATTCATTTACAGATGAACAGATTTATTTTTCAAAACGAAAACAGAGAAAGTTTAACAATTTAAAACTCAGTCGTTTTGAAAAGAAGAAGACTTAGTCAAAATACCTGATGCACAAAATCAATTTTTTACAAGACTTTAGCCAAGGCATCAGTGAAGAAAATGAATCTGTTTATTTAGAAAAGAACAGATTTATTTTTATGCAGTAAAACGTGTTTTTGTGTAAAACATGTGAAAAACAATTTTAGAAAACTTATGCTTGTTCTTAACACATGGCCAGTGGTTATGAGGTGAGATACTCAGCAAAAAGCTACTCTTAGACAACCTCTAAGCACTAACTAAGGCATTCTTAAAGCAAAGCACAAATACATGGAAAGCACATAAATGTCTTCATCAAACACAACATACAAGTCTTCATCAAACACAATCTTGAAGGGGCAGCAACCATCTTCAACACAACTTTCCTTTTCTGTTTCATCTAGGTCTTAATCTTTTTCTTATATATACACCATGTATTTTACTCTCTAATATACAAGTAAATAAGAATTTCTTTTGTATTTTCTTTTCTATGTTTTTCTCTCTTTTATGCTTAAGTCATTGTCTCTTTTTCATTTGCAATTAGGGTTCATCAGAACCTCCCTTTCTCCATTGCGATTTCATAAGCTCCATTTGATGCACCACATCAGACACGGAATATTCATCTTCATTAACGGTAATAGCCCGATCAGAATCTTTCATAGAGTAAGTTCATTTTTGTTCCTTTTTTCCTTTCCTCTCTCTTCTCTCTAAGATTCTGACCTGCTCGCTCATCAGTTTGATGATCAGAGTCTGCCATTGGACTCCTGACAGTGAACTCTACGAGATTTCCCGATCAGAATCTTAGATAGAGTAAGTTCATTTTTGGCTCATTTTCCTTTGGTTAGTTTTGATTTGGTTAGGGTTGTCTTTTAGTTAAGTTTGCATGTGAGGTTTTTATCTTCAGAATGGTTTTTATCTTCAGAATTAGTCTCTATTAGATCAAGGTCATAGTGATATAGTTAGATTTGTGATCAGGACTTTGTGGTGCAGGTTGGGTTATCCTTAAGCTTTTGGTGGGTCGAAACTCTTAGTGAGCATTTGCTCAAGTCCAGGTAAGGGAAGTTAGTCGTATTCCTTTCAATAGAACCCTAGGTTAGAAGATCTTGATATGAGAGTGGCGTGGTCACCAATTCCAATATTTACTTACATGATTGTCTCTTTTGAAAAGTAAAATAATATATTGACTGAAATTGTTGATTTTGAATCTTTTATATTGATTTTAAGGTGAATAAATTGTTGAAAGTGTTTGTGATTGAGAATTGAAAGTGTTTGAATGATAATATAAATGAGTTGAACTGTTCTTTTTTAATATTTTATTGAATTACTTAAGTGAGATGTTTGATGAGAAGTGGTTGTTTGATTTTAGATGATGATTGATTTAAAGAGCATATATTTAGAATTGATTATGTGTTTAAGTAAAGTTTGAGATATATTTGGATTGTTTAGAAAGTTTAAATATGATGTGATTGAGTGGTGCATTGATATGTTAAATGATGTATGTAATGAGGTTAAAGTGT
The DNA here is from genome assembly GCF_000499845.2 of Phaseolus vulgaris. Taxonomy (NCBI): domain Eukaryota; kingdom Viridiplantae; phylum Streptophyta; class Magnoliopsida; order Fabales; family Fabaceae; genus Phaseolus; species Phaseolus vulgaris. The sequence goes on along the minus strand of NC_023757.2, from coordinate 38,396,223 downwards.
GATCAAGACATAGTATTTTCAGGAAAGGAAATACCGTGTTGAGATTGTTATTAGGGTGTATTGATTTGTGAGTGTCCTGTGAATGAGACGATCCTGACTCTACTGATATAATGGAATCACATAGATGAAGTTATTCAGTTGGTGAGAGTCGAAGGAGGTCCATTTGGCTGAGTCTGAGGTTTGAAAGAACTAATCAGAGCAGATCAAATGGATTTACCCTGTCATATGAAGATGATGAGATGATGAGATATTGAGATAATTATACACATGGTTGTGTGGGTTTCACAGTAGTAGTATGATAGGTGCAAGTTGCTGGATGCTAATTTCAATACACGAGTCTTCCGAAAGTAGAGTCAAATGTCTAAGTATGTGAGTCAGTAGAAATCTGACAAGAGTAATGTGATGATGAACGTGATAGACACTTGATGGTTATGTGAAATGTTTGAGAAATTGTATGAGAATTTATGAATTTTGTGTATCAATTTGAAATTTAAATTATATAAAAAACTTTGTTATAGCTAGCTTACCCTGTTATTTGTTTGTGTTTGTTTCTTTATTTGTGATGATCGTGTTGTACATGAGAGCATATGAGATTGCAGGTAATAGAGTTCTTAAGTGAGTAGCGGGAGGATGTGATAATTTTAATTTGAATGTTTTATTTGTTTTTAAAACTTTTGATGTATATATTAAAATTCATATGAAGAGGGATATTTTTTTAAATACAATTATGAGATAATTATATATATTCATATGTTAAGTAGATAGTGTTTGTTTTACTTATATTTTATTATATATACAAAATTAAATTAAGTTGAATTGAAACAAAATTAATAAAAAAGTCATTATGATTTATAAATTCATTAAAATTTGGGGAAAATTATATTTTTAACTGAAAAAAAATGAAACACGTTAGCAAAAATATTTAATGAAAATTAAAGTTGATTTAATTGTTGAAATTGGAATCCAAATATATTAATGTTACTTAGGGTGATGTCACCACTCAGCTACTTTCTTTTCACATGGTGCTAGCTAATCAACATTAATTTGCTACAATGTTTTCTCCGAAGTGACCCAATTAAGGTTACTTTTCATCAAAGTTCATGAACTAGAGCTCTTATGAACAAGAACTAAGTAAATGCTAAAGCAAAAAAATAAGAGAAAAAGCTGAAGAGCAATATTTAAGGAATAAAAAAGATATAAAAAAGAAAATGGTTAATTGCAATAAAAACCTGAAATTACGTCAAAAATACAATAGTATTTATTAAATATAGAAGAGTTTTTGTGGTAATATTTTAAAAAATATTCTAATAAAATAGGCCTCGTAGACATAAAAATATAAGATGGACTGAAAAATTTATCATTAGTTAGTCATTAATATACTTCCGTCCAAACTAATTAAAAACTATATCTTTAATTTTCGGTAATTAAAGGGAAAATTATTAATATTTCATTAAATTCTGATCAATTAAGAGTTATAATAATTAATACTTCATTAATTACTCTAATAAATTATATTTCATAATATATATTAAAATAAGAAAACTAAAAATGGTATTATAAGTAACTCACTAAAACTGCATTCAAAATAGAAATATTAAATGCATTTTTTATTTCACTGAAAAAACCTTAAATTATTATGTCTTATCGGTGTATATTATATCTTAATTTATTTTTTCTAAAATATTGCTTTGTTATATAATTTTTAAGACTTTCTGGTAACTTTTACTTCAATAAAGAATTTTATAAAACCCACTTTAATTATTTTTGTTGTTGTTGATACTTTTAAGAAAAAAATATTTTATTTATTTTTAATTTATTTTCCAATAGGAATGTCTTAAAAAGTATATGTCTTAAGCTTATCACTATAATACAAATCTCAGAGTTAGAATAATTATTGCTTTATTAATTACTTCTTCAGTTTTTCCCGATTATATCATTTTATTTAATTAATATGAAAGAGAGAGAAAATGAGAGTATAAATTAATGTAATTAATGTAATTAATGTTTTATTAATTACAATATTAAAACAGCAAAGTGATTAATATTTCATTAATGACCATAGCTAATCTATTTTGACTACGTACTAAAACTCTTCTAAGTTGGTATTACACCTCTTTTTAATAATTTTCAATAGAAATTACTAAGATTTATTTATAAGTAAAATATTTTTAAAATTGCAGGTTGCATTCATGTAGCAGGCAATCAAAATGATTGAAATGGAGATGACACTGTTACATAGTTTAACATAAAAAAATTAGATGAATTCAATTCGTCTTCAAATAAATTTAATAGTAAAAATCAGTTAAACAATAAAGTAAAATAGGTTTTTTAAATTGTTGTGCAGAAAAATAAAGTAAATAAAAATAGATAATAAAAAATACTAAAGAAAGTAGGTTAAATTTTAAGCTTTTTTAATAATAAATTCTTTATAAATTGATACATATATTTTTTATTCAATCATCCAAACAAGATTGAATTGACTAAACACGTGTCAAAAAAAAACCAAAACTCGTTAATGAAATATGTGTCTACTAATTTATTTAGTACCTTATTCATCTTCATGTGTCTACTCATAAGAATTTTAATCTTTTACCTCTTGAATCATACACCCAATAAATTGTTCAAAACACTAAACAAAAGTTTAATTAAAGACAAAATTGAATTATCAAAATGCATTTAAAAGTAATTTCTAAAATAACAATTAAATTAAAAAAAAAGACCAAACATTTAGCATAGTAAAATATGATATGATATTGAAGAACAAAACTTTAATTGCAAAGAACCTCATAATTTATTATGAAATTACAAGAGAATCAATTCAAAGAATTTGATGCAAAGACAAAACAAAATAATTACAAATAAGAAAATAAATAAAACTAAGAAAACTCCAATGTTTCATTTTTTCAACATCATTGTCAAGCTTTGAAGCTTGATGATTTCTCTTTAAAGCTTGATTTTGGATAATATTTTGGTTTAGATTTTGTTCACAATTTTTTAGTTTCCAACTTTATATAATTATTGGATTGTATTTCCTATTGAATCACGAACTCTATTTATTCATATCTTCGGGGATGATTTACTTCAAAAAAAATTTAAAGGTATTGTAGATTTTATTATCTAATTCTTTAGCTTATAATTTGTTTTCTCTTTTGATTCAGATAACCAACTTAGACTTTTGCGTTATTCGGTCTATTCACAGTGGTAGACACTTCATTCATTTCATTTAGTCAAACGCTCCTATTAGACCGTCTATTTTGTATAATCACTAGATTGTCTAGTCAGATCCCCTACTTTGCCTAAAACACAAAATTAACAAAAATAAAAAGTGAGATCAAAATAAACTCCGTTAGATCATTCTTAATTAAATAATAATGTTATTCATAATTATAGTGTAAAATTCTATTATTAAAGCTTTGAATTACGAATAAAATTACGTTCATAACTACATACTAAAAATCTTCTACATTCATATTACACCTTTTTTTTAAGCTTTTTCAATAGAAATTGGTTACAAGATTTACTTATAAATACAAATATTATTTTGTAATTACAGATAATTATTAATAATTTTAAACATTTTATATATTTAATATTTATAATTAAAATAATATTTTTTATTCATAAACAACTTTTTGTAAATGTTATCTTACTCAAGTTGTTATAAATAAAATTGGTTTACTTGTACAAATTGAAATTGAGTACCTTTTACGTTCTGTTTGGATCCACAAATATACTATTGTTGAAGACGAAATTGTGTGAGGAAGTGCGAGCAGAGATTTGTACAATGCTACACTGTAGGCATCCTTTCTAAGCTACTAAGGAAACAAGAAGAGATGAAGGAAATACATGTAAATAGATATTGAAATAAGTTTTTGTCCTTACTAATCTAAAAAGGTAATTAATTATGTTGGTTAAAAAATACTAAAAGGAATCGATTATGTATATAATTTTATTATATAATAATAAAAAATATTATTAATACTAATAATATAAATATTAAAATAATAATAATATTTAAAATTAATTTATAAAATAATAATAAAATTATAAATAATAATATTAACTAAAATAAATTTTTAAAATAATCATAATAAATGTAAATCAAATAATTTTAATAATAATTATTATTAATAATAATTATTTAATTGTATTTACTTGCATTAAATATTAATATTAATAATAAAAATAAAATAATTATTTATATAATTTTTTATATAATAATCAATAATATTAATTATATAAATTAATTAGTTAATTTTTTTCATATATTAAATGAATTTGTGATTTTTTTTTCAATCACAGTCATCATATTATTTATAATTTTTTTTACAAAAAAAATATGTTCTAAAAATGATAAGAGACTTGTATTTTTTTATATAAAAATTTAGTTAAATTTAATTTTACAAAATATTTTAAATATTTTAAAAATAAGAGTAAATTTGTAAACTTACATTTTTCACATTTAAAAAAAATTAAATTTTTCTCACAACCATTACATTACTCACAAATTTCAATAAGCTTTCTTCACACATCCACTCTAATATATCCCAATCCAAATACACTAAATTTTCTTCACACTTTCTTCTTAAATCCTCACACTTCCATATTCTTAACTTTCTACTTCCCAATCCAAACAAAGCAGATTGATTTTTTCACTTAGTTATCTTAAAAAAAACATTTATAAGTAGAAGAAGGTAACAGGTTCTCCATCTTTCATGTCCTTTCATTCTTTTTATGTTTAATCTTTATTTCACTTTTGCTTTTGCTTGTCATGGCTTGTCCCTTAAGTTCTTTTTAAGTTATATGGCTGGAAGACAAGAAAAGTTTATAGATCTTTCCTCTGTAAAACACCTTTCCATTATGCAATCTAAACTATGAATCCCATCTTTGATTCTGCATATAGTATGAACTCAAGAAAACCCAAAATGGGAATGCATCTTTTACTTTCTTGAATTCTCATTTATCCACTTTATCAAAATAACATTGACAAATGGGCCAAAACCTTATCAAAACTAAGAAAAACACAATCATATGGAAAGAGACAAACTCTTATATAACGGACACTAAGTGACTATAAATACCTATAGCAGGGGAGAGAGTGAACCATCAAATAGCAAGTTTCTGATTGCATTGTTGGTACGAAAATGGATGCCATATTGGGTTCCCTAATGATTTTAGTGATGAGTTTGGCAGTAGAAGCTGAATTGAAAAACGAGTTTTATTCTACTTCATGTCCAAAAGCAGAGGCCACCGTAAGGTCCACTGTTGAATCCCACTTCAAAAAAGATCCAACCATTGCTGCTGCCCTTCTCAGGCTTCAATTCCATGATTGCTTTGTGCAGGTAACCTATCTAAACATCAAACGCTTTAAAAATGGAACTAAAAATGAAGCATACCATGATCAAGATTAAAATTGAACAACATATACATCTTAACAATAAACTACGAATTGATAACATTTCTTCTCCTAATTTTCTGAATTAACAATTATAGTTTCTCTTATTTGCTCCATGGTATTCTTGTCTAAATTTTTCTCGCAGGGATGCGATGGTTCAATTTTGATTACAGGGTCTTCTGCAGAGATAAATGCAAAAGCAAACATTGGTTTAAGAGGTTTTGAAGTGATTGATGATGCAAAATCCCAAATAGAAGCCATATGTCCCGGAATTGTCTCATGTGCTGACATCGTAGTATTTGCTGCACGTGATGCTGTCGTTTTGGTATTAAAAAAACTCTTGAAACTTTGTGTAACACTGTCCATTTTGAAGGAATGTAAGAAATTAACAGTGTGAAAATGGCAGAATGATGGCCCAGGTTGGGCAGTAGCCGCAGGAAGAAGAGATGGGAGAATTTCTTTATCATCTGAAACCTCAAGTTTGCCTGCTCCAGTTGACTCAGTTTCAGTACAGAGACAAAAATTTGCTGCCAAAGGTCTAGATGATCATGACCTTGTCACTTTAGTTGGTATGCTCTCTGTCATAGTATTTACTGAAACAAAGGTTAAACAACATACTTTCTAATACACTTCTTTAACACACTTCTATCAAACTAAATTTTGTGGATCTCACTTCATATTTAATTAGCACTACTCATAAATTCATAACTTTTTACAATTTTAACCAAAAATTTGGAACATATTAGAAAATTAAAGAAGACTGTGTTATTATAAATGTCTGTCTTGTTATTTATGCTGCTAGTATCAGGAACAAAAGTGATATGTATTTTATACTGAAGTTTGCATAGCTAAATACAAATATTACGAAACTCCTGATTTAATAGAGAAAAAACAGATTTTGACTATAAACTTACACTTGCAATTAATTAATTTCATTATCATTACTACTGAAACACTCGTTACTCCTATTTTTGTATTATTATACTATTTTATTTTAATACGTTAAAACTTAATATTTATATAAATTTTAATTATATATTTATATATATTGTCTTATGTATTTAATGTGTAGATTATAATTTGAATAAAAATAACATTAAAAACTTAATATAAATTATATATTTATATAAAAAAGAATAATAGAAGAACATAATGTGTATTATTATAATTGTACTGAAGTGGTACAGTACAAGAAAATCATGAAATAGAAACCAATTTTTAGAAACAAAAAATAATTAGTTGGTATAGTGACTAAATTAGAGATTATTTTAGAGATTAAAAATATTTTGGTTAGCAACCATGGTTTTTGCTACCAAATTTAGAAACTAAATAATTAGTAGTTAAAACTTTGGTAGTTAATTAAATATCAATTTAAAAACAATTTAACAATAAAATATTCTAATTTAGAAACCAAATTTTTTTGTTAGTTTCTAAAATGGTCTCTAATTTAATTATTATAACAACTAATTATTTTTTTTTCTAAAATTGATTTTTATTTCATGTTTTTTTGGTAGTGGTAATTTTTCTCTTCTTACTTCCCTTCTTCTTTGATTGCTACCATTTGTAGTGGTAGTTTTTCTCTTCCTTCTCTTTTTCTTTGATTTCTACCACAGATATATTATATTGTATGGAGAAAATTTTTAAAATATAATATAGAGACATGAATTGAATTGTGTGTGTCAAAATAATGAAAAATTATCATTATATGTTATGAATATTTATATGAAAATTAAAATTTTTGTAATTATTTTTTAAAATTCAATTAATTACCCACAATAAAAAAAACTACTCACAAAATTTATAAAAATTAAGAAAAATGATTTATTTTTATAATTTTTTATGGACAATTTTTTCATAATTTCAAAACTTATTATAATAATTAATTTTGATTTTTTATTCTGTAAGAAAAAAATAATACTCGTACACATATTTCATTAATATATTATTATAAACACGTAATTTGAATATAATGATACTTCTTTTTCACTGTTTTTTTCCCTTTTATTATTACAAGAATAACAATTGTAAGATTTAAAATATTAAAAAAATTAAATTTAAAAAAAAAACAAAGAAGAAATATGAATGAGATTTTCATAATGTATTGTTATCATTTTGACCATTACAAACATTATTACAAGATTCATAGGTTAAGAACACAAAGGAGAAATAATTTTTATTAAAATATCTACTAATGACTTTGGTTATACAGTTACCAAAACAACATTTTTCTTATTAAAAACAACAAAAATTTAATATTAATTATGAATTCCTTGTAGCAATAATAATAATAATAATGTTTTTATATATGTCTTGTTTGTGTGTGTTGAGGTGCACATACAATTGGGCAGACAGATTGCAGGTTCTTCAGCTATCGTCTATACAATTTCACCTCCTCTGGTCAACCTGATCCCTCAATAAACGCAGAATTCTTACCTCAACTTGAAGCACTTTGTCCAAAGAATGGAGATGGATTGAAAAAGGTGGCCTTGGACAAAGATAGTCCTGCCAAATTTGATGTTAGTTTCTTCAAGAATGTACGTGATGGTTATGGAGTTCTTGAGTCAGACCAGAGGTTGTGGGAAGATCCTGCAACTCAAACTGAGGTCAAAAATTATGCTGGCACTTTTAGAGGCCTTCTGGGCTTCAGATTTGAATTTGAATTTCCAAAGGCCATGAATAAGTTAAGTAGCATAGAGGTGAAGACTGGCACTGCCGGAGAGATCAGAAAAGTGTGTTCAAAATTCAATTCATGATTTTCGTATCATATAAGTATCAAGAAATAAAAACAGACCAAGTTTTCAGTTTAAAATAGCAAATAAAAAAACCAGGTAAGGTATAAAAATTTAGTTTCGTCGCCTGAGAGATTCGAACTCTCGCGGGGAAACCCCATGTACTTAGCAGGCACACGCCTTAACCACTCGGCCAAAGCGACTTTGATGTTCCACTTTAAGTATTACTTTTATTTATCGTTTTCCAGAGAGAATTCATAATAACTAATTTTACTCTTTAAGATTGATTTTAAAAGCAAAATAATTTAAACACTGACGATATACATTTCCTTTATTTGCTTTCTGAAAAGCGTTGTGTAATATACCTTTTTTTAAACCAAAACATTGTTCTTTAACACTTAAGAACAATTAAATAGCTAAATATGATATATAGGATACATTAAAAATATGAATTTCCGTTGTTTTCATGAACATAAATATAGTAATCACTATAAAGATAAATTTGTTAATTTCACTATAGATTTGTTTCTTAATTGAGTATGTATTAGTCTTTTCTTCCTTTTACATTTTGTATTTTATTTTTTAAGTTATACATATATTACAGTTTCCTTATTTCCCTTTTACTCTTGGCCTACCGTGATTTGTATATGATGGCAAACAAAACTCAAACTTAAGACAAAATCTTAGTAGTACAAGTGCAGAATGCATTATTGAATACACATTACAAAAAGACCAACTAAGGAATTCTTGCTGATCAAAAATAAAATAAAAGAAAAGAAAATAGCCATTAGGAATCTTTAATTCAATCTAGCCAAACTTTTAATCATCAAATGTGCTCATGAATCCACCAAGAAAGCCAGCTCCATTACAGGATCCACACAAAATATCTTTTTTACCCCTGAAAGGAACACATATGTCGTATAGAATTAGATTGAAGCTAAACCTATGGCACTGGCAATTATAATCCCAAGTCCTTTGACACATATCTGTCATGGCTATTATACAAGTGGTCTATTTTGCAGGGTTTATTTAAATATATTTAACAAAATCATGACTACTGAAAGTAATGCCATTATAGAAACAAACTATCACACAAACAACATATTACATGATTAAAATTACAAACGGAGAAGGAACAAAATAACATTAAATTTTTCATACTGCTTTCTGATTAAAATGCAGCTAAGTGACTTGCTATTTTTTTATTTTTTTTTATCAACAATAAAAAATAAATAAATAGAACCACTTTTAGAGGAATACACAAAATCATTCTCCTAGCTAGACACTAATATCAACTGGACTAAGGAACAACCAAAATCAAACGCTAACTAACTTTAAAGAATCAGCCGCATTCAAGCCAAAGAATCCAAAACCCAACTAGAATAGGAAAAAAACTCAAAGTGACTTGCTATAGTTCTAAACAGAACCAATTAAGCTTCAAGGAGGGGAAGAAAAAAAGGAAAATACTCATCCCATGTGGACAACAATAGTGATAATATGACTGAAAAGAACTTCATCGAGTAGAGATTAGAGCCTTTCTTGTATATAAGTGGGTGCAAACCTCAACCTCATGAGCCGGTTTTATGGGGTTGAGTTAGGCGTAAAGTCCACTTCTTAATATGGTATCAGAGCCATTTTCGAACCTATCCTAGCGAGTGTTTGTGTTGGGCCTATCGTGCCACCCGCTATCGGGCCGCTATCGGATCACCCATAATATATAGTCTCACGCACGAGTTGGCAGTCTCGGCATGAAAGGGTTGTGTTGGAGATCCCACATCGACTAGAGATTAGAGCCTTTCTTGTATATAAGTGGGTGCAAACCTCAACCTCATGAGCCGGTTTTATGAGGTTGAGTTTAGACGTAAAGTCCACTTCTTAATATATTGTACAATCATTTAATCTTATGCTATTACATATTCTACTAATGCCAATAATAAAAGTTCTCAGAAAGTTCGATCTTGACTTTTATTGGCTGAGATAGACTGTTTATTTCTTCTCTAGTTAATCCTTGCTGACAAGCATAGTTTAGTAGCAACACTGGTAATGATGCATATAGTTTTTCTTGGAGGAGGTGGAGAGGAGATAGAAATTGATGTGTATAAATGAATACTTATTCGCCATACAATACTTAACAAAGCACACTCACACAGGCTCACACGATAAAATAAAGGGAGAGGAAAGGAATGAGGTATGGTTCAGTTACCTGCATAGCCAACACAATCCACCGGCTTTAAATTGTCCGTTGAAGTGATCTACAGAATTAACGCCAGTACCTTTGCATTGAGTGCACATTATTGCACCTGCCAATTGAGCAAAAACATAACAACCCAGTGAGTTTAATACTGATGTTTTTAATGGTAGAAAGAGAGAAAATACTTCAAATATAGCTCTCCAAGAAATTGGAAGCAGGCCTCAAATATGCATGGAAAAAATCCTGACCCTTCATCAAGAATTATTGATGAGGACTGATCTTGTTGTATTATTTTTCCAGCCTTGGCCTTAACCTTGCTATCAAGCCCAAATAAAAACCAAGACCGGTCAAAGTCTACCTTCACATGTCTACCCAAGGCATATGAAGAAATAGGTATACACAGAAATAGGAGAAGACTAAATAAGATAGGATTTAGCCAAGTGCTAAATAGACATTTTCATCTGTTTGAATCAGTCACCAGTTCCACCATTTGCTTGAGAGATGATTTCCTTTATGCCCCGGATGTTGTGAATGTAAATGCATAGTAGAGAACCATCATCAGTAATAGCTAACTGAAACATAATAAGCGTGAACATACCTCCAGACTAATTGGGTTTCTTACTAAGAGGATATGCTACATCCCCACTGGAACGGTGTGACTTTGTGAGAAATTTTATGGCAATATCAGTATTTGGTGCATGGTTTTCACTCAAATGGGAAACAATCTTGTTAGTAGGCTTTAAAAGTTTATAGATTTTAAAGACATTGCCTTCGCTATTGACACAACAATTTTTAAGGGAAGGTGTAAAATTTCTCAAGAAAACAAGAAGCACTGGACAATCTAAATGTTCGCGAGGTCTAAGGTTTTCCTGTTCTGAATTTCGTATAAAGCTAGCAATTGCGGTATGATATCATACAAAGGCTCTAACTAATCTGAACCATCATTGAACAAAGAATAAGAAAGCTGCAAAAAATCTTAAAAATTGAAATTAAAATTCTACATTTTCACTTACCATTCCCCTCACAATCAGAACAAACAATGCTCCTAGTTTTTGTTTTTTGACTCTTATCTTCTGTAGCCTGCATTAAAAAGAAATCAGAGAGGGATTCAAAGTATATGCAATTATGCATTGCGAAACACAATAGCAGAAAGCACATATATTTAACGCATGAGCAAGTTACATGTGCCATATCCCATTTCTTAGCACTTTTTTTTCCAAATGTTACTGGACAAAACTTTCAGCCTATGAACCACACATCTCAAACCAAAAATGAATGGTACACCAAAGTGACCAAACAGATGTACACATGCTACCATGATGACACAAAAAACAAGAAAGAAAACTGAATACAAAGCACCTTATTTGTAAATGGGATGCTAAAACTAATTTAAAATTCTCACCTTAACCTTCAAAGACTGAAAACTTGGAACTTTAGAACTCTGACACGCTTCCTTCATCCCAAAAGCCTTTCGGGTAACCGAATTACCGATAACTGTCCCTATTAAAGTGATACAAATTCTCATTCAATTGTATAAGCACCGCAAAACCCAAGAAAGAACAATCAAACAGAGAGAGTTATTAATACCAGGTTTCTTTGGGGATTCCAAGGAACAAATAGGAGCAAAACAAAGAGAGTGCGACATTCTCAACCAGAGGGATCCAAAATATCAAACAGTGTTGCCAAGTTTGGTCTGAAGGAGTGAGCTCAACTAATACGAGTTTGAGCAGATAAGGTCTTAGAATTTGTGGGTAAATATCGTGCTTTCATTACTTTAACGCCCTTGGACGTGTTGCAATGAATAGTGGGCAATTTGGTAAAATCCTTCTTTTGTGTGCATAAAACAAGGACATGGATTTTGTGAAACACAAACAAATGGCGAGCACTCTGCTGTCCGTACACCTCTTTCTTCCCTCCCAAAGTAAGCTTAATTGCGTGCAATTTCGGCAGATTCATGGCTGTTCTTTGTCAGTTTTGTCCAAATTCGCATTCCCTTTTCAATAAAGTGTGTATATTCTCACGAAGATACTCGTGGGAAAATTTGGTTCTGGTGTTGGTTTTTATTATTATGTTTTCTTTGTTATTTTAGAGAGGGAAAATATTGGTTACACGAGTGCTTTCAGAACTTCATTTCGTGGCCAAGTTGTGTGCAATCCAAGTTTCTGTGGGAGACAAATAGCTAGAAGCCATGGAAAACGTCTTGTTGTTCACTCACTGGTTGCCACTTCACCCTTTCTGTTTTCTCTGTCAATTCATTTAACAGTGCTTATAATGTGGTTTGCATATATTTGAAGTCTTGGTGTAGTTGTAACTTTAGCATTTCTTTGTTGACAGCTTGGAAGGAAGGTGAGGTCCGTGAGGAACAGAGAGACTGTGATTCCTGAACCAGATTATAGGATTTCAATTGTGCTACTCGGTGGTTACTGATTCTCTCTTTATTTGTATGTGTCTTACCACATAGTTTTGGACTTTCAAGTAAGCATAATGCTTACTGTATAGATTTTATCTGTAGCTGAGGATAATGACTTGGTATAATCCTACATAATTGAGCGGATTGTGCATACTGTTCTTACCAAATGGACATGCCATAGTCCACCATACTTTCGTATATAATTTGTAGACTTTGCTGAATAATCTATCTAGAACTACATAGTTTGGTTGGTGGCCAATTTATTGGGCTAATCACAATCTGTTAAAGGATTGAATTTCTTTCATTTGAAAAAAAAAGCACCCTTACTGACCATTATGTTGCCTTAGTTTTGGGTTCTTTGGAACTAGGTGAATTCAAGTCTTTTCAAATGAGTTTAACAAGACTTTTAACATCTTTTGAACATTATGACCGAGTCTTACTTTCCTTTTCTTCCGCACTATCATACCAAAATCTTATCTGGCTTAAAATTCAATCAGGTATTGCTGGTGGGTTGATTTACACAGATAATCTAGTACCTGCAGTACCTGTTGGTCTCCTTGGATTGCTTCTGTTGTTCCAGGTGATTATTAGTAAAAGATGGTGTAACTAAGAAAGGTGTAGCATGGCTCAAGTACCTTTCTTTTCTGATGACTTTTCACTCTGTATGCTACAAGCTACATTATACGTACCATTCCCTTTTTAGAAACTGACTTTTTTTCTCTTATCATTTGTCTCTTATTTCTTCAGACTACTAGAGTGAGATTTGTCTTTGAAGATGATGCTCTGGTTTGTTACCTTCTTAGTTCTCCAAAAACTTTGTGGTTTATTTATAGTATTTTTTACTTTTTTGGCACTTAATCTTTACTATTTACTTTCTTAAAAACCTTTATATTTTGTCGTATTACAGCTAAAAAGTGTGTTGAAATTCGTTAGTTCGAATTAATTAGAAAAGTCCACTACTTACATTGTTACTGCTAAGGAACATTTAAAATTTGTAATGCATATTGCAGTTTCTAGTTAAGTTTTTCCATTCATTTTTCAAATCTAAGAGCACAAAATGTCTTGCCATTATATAATTGAATCCATCTCAGTTCCTTTATACCCACAAACAAGTGGACCTTGTAATTGTAAATCATAACAACCAAAAATAGAGAATCACCCTCGTGATTTCTGAGAACAATTTTGTTTCAAACATTTATGTCTTGGTAGCAAATTCTCTGCCTCTTTTCCATCAAGCCTTGCACGAGATTATTATTAGATTTCACCAACTTGATGCAAAAGGATAAACTACATGACTAAACAAACTATGTTCTAGAGTTCTGCAGCTTGATCGATTGTAACTTTATACCTGGTTTATATTTATATGCAATTATCATTCAGTTTCAGTTTCCATCCTAGTTTATGTAACTTCATCGGCATGTTATATCTGTGTGCATGACTTCATGTACTTTTATATTCATCATTCCAGGCTGTTTTTTTATGGTCTCTTTTAGTTATTCATATTAGTTGTATACAAACTTTATGCTTTAGGAGGTAAGGATAGGTGAACAGCTCCAGGAATCAGGTGAAAATGTTTTTGTTGGAGGAGAAAACCGTTGGAAGTAAGTACCTGATTCTTGTATACGCTTACCAGAATTTCACAACAGTAGAACAAAAACTAGTTTGATACGCTGCAGGTACTCAACATTTGTTAATTGGGAATTCTGGTGGCCGAACTTCCCTATCTTGGTTTATTTCAAGGAGACGCAAACAAAGCCCGAAGGACAAATTCATTTCTTTCCCATAATCTTTGTAAGCAGTTTGGATGCAAGCACAACCAATACACATATAGGAGATGGCTAAGAATAAATTTCATTTCCAGACGTTAAGCTTTAGCATTTCTTTTACTGTTCTTGGTAATTTATTTTGATATGCAGAATGGTAAGCAGCTTTATGAGGCTATGGTGGAAAGAGCTGGCCCTTCAAAAACTAGTGGGCCAAAGGAATCCTAAGGACGGAGCTGTGTGGTTAGAGCCTCAGGTATCAATACCTTAAAAATCATTTAATAGTTTCGTCAATTGATAATGAGAATTGGTATATTATTACAGGAGGATTTAGAATTGTTCATTTTATTTACATATAGCATCAATGCCTACCGAAATGGTTATTTGATCCTTATACCATAGAATACAGTGGTTCTAAGGTTTCTTACATGCACGTGTTTTACAGTGGGGTGTCTCGGAAACCATTGAAATCGAGGGAGCCCAGGCAAAGAGACTTTTATGTTGGGATTGCTATTTGTTTGTGCTAGTGTGCTGAGATGACGAACACTGTTCTCGCTGTTTCAAGTAGCAGAAAAGCTTTAGTTAAACAAATAATTCGGATGTAGTTTCCTCAGCAACACAAAAATACAATTCAATTATTTTGAAGTCTTGTTTCACATGAATATAGTTCGTCTCATTCCTTTCGAGATTTACCAGTGATTTTACTTCATTTTGGAAGATGTATAATTTAAAAGTACCCAGTATTTGAGTTGTGTTGGCTTCCACTGATGATGTAGTTCTCTCTCTGTATATTCATAGCTCCGAATTGGTTACGATATATCAAACGTGAGAAGTTGATACAAGTAATTTTTATAAAAAGATTTCAATAATATAATTGTAGAATACATTAAACGAATGCCTACAAATAAAGGCCTGTATAGAAAGATCACGAAGCCAACCCAAGAATCATAATTTAAGGTAATGTATGTCCAATAACACGTGCATTTCAAACTTCGTGGACTGATAGTGATCACGAAGCAGCTTGCAGTTAGCGTTGTAGTTGCCACCCGTCATAACTCGTTTCTATCAACATTAGAATTCAACACTCGTGAATTTGCTGATATTACAACCGGCAATAACTTGGTTTTCCATCCAGGGGCTGCAAAACTGAAAACCAATATTACGATCAGTCCTTTTTGACGCAGTGTGCATCTGTGCCATGTTGGGTACAATCATGATAACCCACACTACGGAGGAAATCTCGAATCTCTTTTGCAGTGCTATTACTGGCCTGTAATAAGCGCTCATCTTCTTCGTATATGAGATATGGGGCTTGGCTTCCTTTCCTTGAGAGCAACTTAGATGCTCCTTTTAGAACGTGATATTCCCAGCCCTGAACATCTATCTTAAGCAGAAGAACACTCTCGGATTCCGGAATCACTTCATCAAGAGGAACAGTTCTTACTTGAAAAGCTATCTCTTCATTGGACTTAAATGCCAACTTTGCACCTGTGGCAGAAATCGCACTGTTGTCTAACCTACCAACCAACTGGAAAATAAAGAAATTCAATAATCAGCATTGAAAGACAAGCAGAAATTGAAATGTTAAATAGATTAATTTCATTTTCTTGTCCTTCTAGTTTTCATGTCCGAAACAATGAGGACTACACCTAATGGTATAAAACTCTTACCGTAAGATGTTACAGATTTTCTCCCCAAATCCATTTGTTTCCATAAGAAACGGAAGTTCCAAATAAAATCATGGATTCAGAGTTGGCAACCATGATTAAAACAAAAAATAGAGAGATTTTTGTTGCATCGTTTCAAACTGTAACATTTTTTTTCCGAGCATAACGCACAGTCTGTCTTGTGCATTATTTTTAGAAGATGCTACAGAAACCAGTCAATATCAATCGCTAAATGAACATAATAAATATTTGGAGGCCACTTTTCAAGCTGGTTCCTGAGGAGATTTTAGACTTGCAACATCTGAGTCTGTACCACCAAAGCAGACAAGCTGACTCTTTAAAAAGTTTCCTAATGGATAAACAGACCATCGTTCCAAATATGCCATGTGCAGGGACTAACCTGCTCTAATAAAAATTTTAAATTTTTAATCAGCAATCTGAGGATAGTGGGGGCAGAATTGGAAGTCATCACCTGAACCTAAGACCTTATTTGAATCCCCATCCAACCCAACTAGCTGAACTAATCAGGTTTGTCAAAATCTTAAGGTCACATCAAATGATCCAAAACAGCTCATTTAAAGAATGTCCTTAAGCTTCAACATAACTTCAAACAGGAAACTTAACGACCTTTTTAGTGGGTAAAAGACAATATTAGAAAACTAATACAAAAAAAGATAGGTTCTATGAAGCTAACAGCAGATTTTTCAGATAACATAGAAAGGGAAAAGTCATGAGGATCCCGCAAACAGTAAGTAAACATCCCGGATATCCTATTCCTCCTACGTGCCATGTTCTTTTGTTGATAAACTACATACTGAAGAATGGTTAGCCTCATGTAGCACATGATTTAGAGAATATGACCACACTCTCGCCTTATCTCTCTACAAGAGTGCAAAATATCCTGGACAAAAGTTCCATACAAACAGCACCATGGGCCTGCCTTACATACCATGTTAGGTACTTCAAGAAAAACTTACAAAATATGCTTTAACTGATTTATACATAACCTCATTATGTACAGGAGACTAGAAGAAACTACAACTGAAGTATTGCAACATATTGAAGAGACTACAACATAAACTACAAGAGACTACAACTGAAGTATCACTAATTGCTTCCTATTCTTAAACTAGAAGAAAATTCAGGAACATCTTTATTAATTGTATTTAAATATGTTAATAATAGAGCTAAGAAAGATATTTGAGGCTAAATTTAGTGTTAAATAGTAGATAGGTAATTATATACATATTGTATTGGATCTTTGTTGAACCTTTTTTTAACTGTTTTCAAGTTTGCATAACTAAGACCTCTTATTGGACATATTTTTTGTTAGTAGGCTTCTCGCATAGCTTGTTGGACCAGTGGGTTTAATTAGTTAGACAAGTCTAATAGTTTTAGGTCTATAATGTAAGGAGTAATTTGTTGAATTGTGTAAGAAGTTTTGACTCATTGGAGAATTAAACTATGTGCTTTAGAGACAAAATCGATAATCTTTTAGGCACTACTTTTGATTCGTGTCTTTAAATTTCCTAATTCATAGAGTCAAATAAAAGAAGGGTGGCCTTGTTGTCACATTCCCTACTGAATTCCTCTTTTCGTTTGTTTTCATTTTTCTTCTATTCCTTGTTGAATTGTGATTGAAGCTAATAGATCCAATGTAAGGGTTCAACTGGTATCAGGTCATAATGGTCATCGTTGCAACCAAGGATTAAAATCTAAGTTTATCATGAAAGTCTATAACGTCCTAACAGAAACATTGAGCTGATTCGGATTCACTCTTTAGAGAACAAAGCATAAGTGGAAAACCATACTAGAACTTCAGAAGAAGTGACTTCTCAAAGCCTTTTTCATAAATTGATTCATAACTAAAGAAATAGTTCTTTCTTAATTTATCTATTTCAACCAACAACAATTTCCTCTACTTTTCTCTCTACGCACTTGAAATTATTCTTTCCCAGCTAAGTAAACTAGTATCCAACTAACACAAGCCTACTTCTACAACACTTTATCACAGTTCACCTTATAATATAGGAAACCAAAATTCAATTCAAGCACAACAAATAGCACATCAAAATTAAATTAAAAAATAAATAAGGCAAGAAATGTGACCTTGTGAACGGTAATGTTACCAATGCGATCCGACGCAGCGGCCTCGAACACAGTGACCAAATCCGCAACTCGGTTGAAGTAAATCCCTTCACAGATCTTCTGCAAATTCTCGAACACAGGCTCGAACGACAGAACGCGAAACCCCATAGCAGAGGCGGCGAAGGAGGCCATACCCACGTTGGCACCAACGTCGACAACAAACCCGTCCTTGCCCTCGCTCTTGGCCTTCTCGAGCAGGTCCTGGATGGTGACGGAGATATCGGGCTTGCGAAAGGGCTTCCCTTTGAGCATCCTTACGATGTTCTTGTGGGGCTTGTCTGGGAGGGTTCCAAAATCGGAGAGGGAGAAGAGGAATGGGTAGCGCACGCCCTCGACGGTGTTGGCGACGACGGGGTGGGCCTGCGGAGAGGCGGAGCAGTCGAAGGGGGAGACTGCATTGAAGGAGAGGCGGGTGTTGAGGGCGATGAGGGTGGAGGTGGAGGGGTTTGAGGAACGCGAGGTGAGGAATACGAAGAAGAAGAGGAGGAGGAGAGTGGAAGAGAAGAGTAAAAAGAGGAACTTCGGGGAGAGGAGTCTGGTGGGCTTATCTCTTTTCCATGCATTTGCCATGGAAAAGAAGTGTCTGCGTTATCAGAGCTTCGTCTTCTCTCAACGGAAACACAAAAAGAATTCTATTTTAGATTGGATCTTGCTTGAAGTTCGAGAACTACTCAGAAGTGTTTTTCTTTAAGCATAACACTAAAACTATCTGTCATTTTTGTTTTCTTTTCATGCACAATATTTTGGAAAACAAAAGAACTCAAGTGTCCCAAATTGTAATATAAAAATTATTCAAATATGTTTTTTGTCTTTCAAATTTAAAATTATTATTTTTAATTCCTGTATTTTGGAAAAAGTTTGTTTTAAATGTTGTTGAAAATAAAAATACAAAATCAAAGTGAGTTATTCTTATATACGATATTTTTAATGGGTGTTTGGCAATACCGATTAAAACAAATATTTATAAATTAAAGAAGCTAAAAATATTATTTTTTAATTTAAGAAAAAAAATAGTCTAAATTTAAAGAATTAAAAGGTATTAAAGCATATAAAAAAACATTTTTTTTATCGGTAATAAAAAGTCAATAAATGTGAACCACTTCAAATATAGTTCAACACGTATAAAAAAAAAACTGAAGCCCTAAACCTTCACTATCCAAATCCAAACCATTCTACCATACTCTTAAAACCAACTCACCTAACTGGATCCAACAATCCCACCTAAAAAAAACATTAACAAATCATCTTCATTCAGACCAGGGAATCAAAACATCAATCAGAAAATAAGAAAAACGTAGCATTAGACTTGACAGTGACTCACCACCAAACATATAAAAATCACTCTTTAAGTTTAACTTCAAATCAAATTTTCTATTTTAGTACTTTATTATTTTGTTTTAAATTTTTTAACAATACTGGTAAATGAGACTTGAATATTAACTCATACTTAGAATTTACTATGTTCAATCCAATGGGGGTTTGAATAGTTTGTACAGAGTCTTAAAACTCAAATTTAATGACTCTCATGTATTAGTTTAGAATATTTTTTTTCGATTTCACAATAATACTTTTTTTAAAAAAAAGTTAATGTATAACCGAGTGTATCATGCGAGTGAGAGATATATTTTAAGAATTCAACAATAAAGAAGAAAAAACTTGTTCTAAGACTTTACTCTTTGTGTGGGTTACTACTTCGATCTATTATAAAGTTAAGAAATTTAGGGATTATAGTTTAAGAGTAGTTTACTCCTGAACTACGTTTAAAAAAAAGTAATTTACCCTTAACATTATGAATTGTTAAATTTAGATGAAATAGATTGAATCTAAATTTTGGATCTACTTTCACTAGATAAAATTAATTTAGATTTTTAATTTAATTTAAATTAGATTAAATATAAATTAATTTTACTTTCTCAATTGGATTAAATTTGAAGTGTGATTGATTTGATGTGAGATCAACCTAACTTATTAACATAATCTTGATTTTATGCACGTATGATGTTTTGTCTAATATGAGTCTAACTTGACTTAATTCAGTCCATCTCAATCCTACCAAGGTTAGACCCGATCAAGACTCAATTTAATCTGGGTTAGGTCAGACTTGATCTCAATCGGACTAAGTCAAACTTGGTCTCGATTAGACTACCTGATCTAGGCCCAACCCAACTCGATTGAACATGAGGCATGATCGACTCAACTCGACTTAGACCTAAACCGACCTAGCTAGACCTGACATGTGATCAACCCAAATTTGCCTAACACTACCCCAACCAAATGTAGGTCTAATGTCTCGATCCAAGATAAGCCCAACTCAACTTGGCCCAATTTGTCTCAGTTCTACTTGAGATTGGCTCAACATGGAACCAACTAGATTGGGCTCGACTTGGCCCCAATCTGATCTGGTCACAATTGAACTTGACCCGACCTTGGCTTGGCCCAACTTGGTTAAATGTGGTCTCGCCTCAACTTGGGTCGACTTAGACTTTGGCAAACTCATCTCAACCTCATGTTGGATCGACCCAACTCAATTTGACATAGACCCAACCTAATGTGGGCTCCATTTCTCGGTCCAAAATGGACTTAACACGATTTGATCTAGCTTAGTTCGTTTTGGACTTGGACCTGACCAAACTCGATTTGACCTAGGTCTGGACTAACTCATCTCAAATTGGGTTTGGGGCTGACTTAGCTTGACTTGGACCCAATCCGACCTAGCCTTGATCAGACTCGAAATGACTTGGGCCTCTCATAACTCTATTGAATGTGAGTTCGCCCCAACTCGACTCAACTTAGGCTTGGTTTGACTAGACTTACATGGGCCTAGTCCAACTCACCTCAAGCTATGTTCAGGCCAACTCATCTTGACATGGGTTGGAGACGAATCGGTTTGACTTGGGCCCATGTTGACTCTGCTCGACTTAACATGGATCAACCCAAGTTAGTTTGACATGGCATCGATCTTATTTCTTAACCCATTGCAGACCCAATTCGACCTGGCTCGGTCAGTCTTAGTCGAACTTTGGCCCAACCCAACTTGGACCATACTGGACTTGACCTGTACCTAGCCCATCTTAACTAAATGTGAGTCAATTCGGCTCAACATGGGCTTAGGCAGACTTAGCACAATCTGGCCAACCACGACTTGGCTTGACCTAGGTCCATATCGACTTGGCTTGAACTATGTTTGGTTTGACTCATCCCAACCTGAGTCTAGCTCGAGCTAGCTCGGTTTGACCTTGGCCCGAGTTGACATGACTTAACTTGGGCCCATGTTATATTAGTTTGATTCAACTTGACATGAGCCTGATCCAACTCGACCCCACATAACCCTAACCTGACTTAGCCTAACCTAGCCTAGCTTGACTTTGGTGTTACCCAGTCCAACTTGTTTTTGACAAACATTGCATAACTTTGACCCAATCCAACTCAACCTTACCTGAGTCTGACCGATGCTAACTTTACTCGACCTAACATTTTTTATTTTAGATTAAAATCCAAAAAATTATCCTATCCAAATCCAATTAAATGGATTAAACTTAATATCCAAAAGTATAGATTTCAATTTGAGATAAATCCATTGAAAGGTAATATTTATGAATTAGATTTGCCAATTTGGATTTTGTTTTCTTGGCCATAGTAACATGCCTATTGGAGGTGAGTACCCCTTCTATCACTTCAATGAAACAAAAAAAAAAAAAAAGATTTTAGGAAATTCCTTTTAATGATGCGGGTGCACGGGCCATGAAGGTTTTACCCTTGAATGGTGAATCAACAAAATCTCTAGAGTTAAAGGGACAAGGTCCGTTGAGACTACACAATGTGGCCGTGGCCATTGTGTCTGCTGTACGTATGTCAAAAACAATTAGTTAAATATCAACTGTTTGAATTTTGAAATGAGAACAAAACAAAATGAATCTTCTAAAGTGGGTTTATTCTTAAAAGTAAATTTTGATGCTACAAACATTGGATTATAAATGCTATGGAAATTAATTTTCATGTAAAAGAAGTGAAAACGAGGAGAGGAAAACTTAGCCAACACTAGGATGCTCAAAACAGTAAAGAAAATGAAACTCGTGCCACAGAAGAGCTGGATAATATAGATTAGTTCCCTGAAGATGATCCCTCCCTTCCCATCACAGACACAATAAAAGTGTCAAGTAATTCTTTTACCAACAAGGTGAATTTAGAGGACGTTAATGGGTCTAATAGTACATCAATTGTAAAATGTACACCAATTTATGAGGCAATAACTCAAGAAAAGAGAGAGATAAGAAAAAAAAAAAACAGAATAAGTGGCAGCTACGTGAGCATGTTCCTAAAAAAAGATTCGTTAGGATAGTGTTTTTCACGGGTTTGTGCCATTTCCAGCCTAGCAAAGCATTCTGCCGAATGCATTATATAAGTGAATCTTTTATTTACTAAAAAGAAATTCTTCAGAGTACAACAATTGCATTGATGATGACTCGTCATTGCCATCCATGAAATTTAATAAATCATGTGAATCAAATGAATGGATACATATTAGCTACAAATGTATGGTCACGTTAGAGTTTGTGTAGAAGTAGAAATTGAAGGCAAGACGTACTATTGAAGAAATGGTCCCTTCCGTTTTCTGATCTATCTTCTCATATTTCGTGTTTGTCTCAGAACATCCTCGGGTGTCAAGTGGACATCATAATGGTTTGCCTGTTGCTGCTGAGTGAATGAAAAACAGCAATGAGCGTAGCAAGATGTTTAAACCAGGGAGTCAAGAACACTGCTTAGTGTGAAAATCTTCTGCTGACAATAAACCATTGATAAGGCGTTTGAGCCTTTCTGCTCCAGGGCCAGGCTTAAGTTCAGTGATATTTTGTATGGCAGAATATAGTTTGGTGATGTTTGAATTTGCTCGGTCAAACCACTTGCCAGGCACATAACCATGTTCATTTCGTCCCAAGAGTTCAGTATCAATCTTATCCAAGAGTTGTTCATTCCTGCCAAACTTCCGAGCAAATGGGGCGTTGCTCTCCACCATTTCCTCGTAGTTATTAATTGTAAGGAAGTGTGGATGTTGTTTTGGAGGGTTATCCCATGATATGAAGTGGAGGTCGTGATTTACAGTAGTGTTCCGGAACTCGTCAGCATTGCAGATGACTGTGTGAAAATACCCTTCAGGGGAGGATAGAAAGTTGGCATAATACATCAAGACTATTCTAGGCAAGTTATCCCATCCCCATAACAAATATTCAACAAATTGGCGAGAGAGCATCATCCAAGCAGATCCTGAGCAAAATCAAGTAGCATAACAAGACTTAGAAAGCATAGAGTTGGATACTAGGTCTTTCAACTTAAGGACAACTATTTAAAAAACTTGAGATGATACAGTATGGTATGTCATAGATTCAAGAAAACTAGGTGATCTTGTGCGGATTTTTAACTGCAAATGACATCATTTTGAAACAAACTCAAAAGGGTCATGCTAACAAAGGACTTTACGGGTAAGGGACACACAGCTTATGATAATTGCCACATCTATATTAGGAATACCAATGGCAATAAGTAGTACATCTATGGGATATTGAGTTCAAGACGGGTGCGAAAAACTGTGGTTAGTAAGAGAGGAAAGGTAAAAGAATGGAGAAAGGTGAAAAGCAGTAGTCCTGGGTAATCATACTCAACCACAGGCTACTGAAGTCATCTTATCAGTAGAATTCACAACACTATCATTGCTCTACCTCCCCATTCTCTCTGTTTCCATCAACACTGTTTGACTTCAATTTTCAATTTTTTTCTTAACTACAAATGTGAAAAAACAAACTAATAAACGTGGTATGAGAAAAATAACAAAATAAAGATTTAAGCAAGATAAGTCATCAGAAACCACACCTGTAAACAGCTTATATGCTGTGGGAACATTTCTTTTCTCTGTCACCCAAAATAAATCAGATTTATTGACACTATAAAGCGCTGGATCAATTATAACCGGTTTGGCTCTCTGATCTCTATTGAAAAAAGGAAACAGCAAAGTCTTACTTGAAAAGAATAGGTATGTTTGATATTTCACAAAATTGCACGTTACTTTTGAAGGAAATAAAGTAAACCATGAAATAAAACACAGGATGAAAGGATTGGCAACTTACTCCTTCCAGCCAATATCACTGGTGTGCTCAATGAAGTTAAGGTGTCTCGGAGTTGATGACAGTGTATGCAGCAGATCTGTTGAGGAAAAGAGATGAAGTGGGTGATTGTGAAAACAGGAATTCACAGTGCACATTCTTTAGTAAGTTTCAACAAATTAACAGATTTAAGCATTTAACTAACAAACCATCAAAAAATCCATAACGAAAATTTATTCTACATGAATTCTTACTGTGCATCCAATAACATTGGCAGTGGTTGTTTTTCAAAAACATAAAGAAGCATCAAAGCAGAAACGGAGTTATAAGCGATTTTACTTTTATCTGAAACCTGGCATTCCTCCTCCCCCACCACCCCGGGCTACAAGAAGAGAGAGAGGAACAAGCCTGTCAGCTGACAAAACAAACAATTCATCGATGAGCAAACCAACAAATAGAACACTTTGGACACGGATTGGGACCAGATCAGACCAACTTAAAATTCAGCAAGTCTCTAAACTTATCTCAGGCAAAATTAGCAGCAAGATACAGGTCCGGTTCTCACATCACGCATCAGAAATGCATTCCAAAACAAACCAGCATTTAAATCGATTAACACAAAATCAAAACCTGGGAAACAGCCAAGACACAAATAAATGCCCCGCTCCGTTTGAAAGATAACAAATCAACAAAATCTCCGTAACGCAGACACAGAATCAAACAAAAAAACAAGTGCCTAGTTTTGCTCATCGAAGATAGGAAAAAAAACGAGTTAAGGAGAGGGAAGAGGAGTGAGTAGCTTACCATCTTGGGTTACCAAGGGGTAATCAGAAGCGCTTAGATTGATGAACCAATCCCAGAGTCCACCTTCCTTGAACAAAATGGCCGCAGCGTGAAGGGTATTAGTGACCATAGTGGGTCCCCTGTAGGTGACCAAGTTAGCCTTTACAACCATCCTAACATTGCCCAATTTGGCAAAGAGAGGCTCGTTCTTGACGAAGTTGGCAAGCTCCAATCTTTCCTGCGTGGAAGCCTCGAGGTCCAAGTGCACAGCGTACTGGTTCCTAGGATGGTAAAGGGCCTTCAGGGTTCTCTTCAGAGTCTCGCCATCACCCACTGACCCCGAGATCAGGTACGCGATCCTGGGAACGGAATCACTGGATGAGATGGAAGACACCCTCAGCTTTGACTCCACGAAACGAGGCTCTTCCACTCTGCCACGTGTACGATATAGGTAGAGCAAAGAGGAAGAATCGGAGGAGACGAAGATGGAAAAGAGTATGAGCAAGGTTAACAACAGTAGAGACAATACAAGTGGCAGGAACCATTTCTTCCTCTGCTGTTTGTTGGTCTCCATAGATAAACAACGTTTACAGGTACAAATGGCCCAAGTGCCAACCTTTGTTGCAAATCCTCCTTGCTGGGGTTTCTGTCACAAGGACATAGAAGAAAGAAAGAGAGGGAAATAGGGTGTGGAATATTAATAATACTTTCAATTATCATTAATAATAGCGATAGTCTAAAACAACATCAGTCATCGTTATGACTTAAGGGTACATTTTGCGTTTGTACTTTGCTACTTTCCTATAATACAAGAGTCAAATAAATTCTGGGTGCCTTTCTTCTTCCTTCGCCCCATTCTTACACGCCTCCTTCACTTTTATTCTTTCTGTTTATTCACACGCTAATACTTATTAATTCTTTTTAAATCACTTCTCATCTCATATCTTTTTCTCAAAATATATTCATTTTAAAAAATTATCTTTATTTTATTTTTTAAAGTAGACTCATTTATTATTAACACGAGTTGTGAACACTGAATAGTAACATCAAATTTTATGTCCATCCTTTCGTCTTATTTTATAAATATTTTCAAAAATTGGTCAAAATTCAAATTCCTAAAAAACGAATTCAATTCTGAATTTTCATTTTTTTGAAAAATGAAAAAAACAGGAGTTATTTCCCTTTGAGAAGAAATCTAATTTGAAAATTAAAGTGAAAATGGGTTTATTTAAATATTTTTTAAAATAAGTTTATTTTGGGGGAAAACCTACCGTCCTCCTTGTTTCACTTAAAAAATTAGTTCTCTTCTTTTATTTAAAATAAATAAATTTCAATGTAAAACTATAACTAAACAAAGATTATTATAACCCCTTAATCACCTAAATGGAAAGGGGGAACTTTTCATTGTTTTGATCCATGAAAATCTTTTTATTGTTCATTTAAAAGATCAGGGGAAGAGAACGTTTTGTGAAAAGAAAAAAAAAATTGTTTCTATTTTTCCTTTACTTGGATCATCTCAAATCTTTTTCATTTGATTTATTTGTATTTATTTATTTATCTTTTAATCCAAATAAATTATTAGTAATAGTAAAAAGATAGCAAAACATATTAGCTTATTTGATTTAAATTTTATTAAGATGAAAAAAATTATAGTATAAATCATTTAAATATATTTTTTAGAATAGTCATTGCAAGAGTCCATAATTTCTTGCTATATATAAATTCATTAGATAAAGGTATGAAACAAACAATTGTACTGTAAATATATTCTAATTAAATGTATTGATCATATTCTAAGTATTCCTATTATAACTTTACGTATAAATATAGATATATCATGTTATCTACCATCAACATACTTATGAAATCATATTTAAATTTTATCTTATATAATATAGTTGAGGTGAAAATACAAGCTACACTATCTATAAAGAAGGCTCCGGTTTGTCCCTATATATTTTTATTAACCCAATTTTATTTACTAAATACAATAACTTAAGATTTCAAATAAAATATTTAGTTTAAAAGATTAAGTTTTAAGGTGTTGGAAAATATTTGGTGATCCATATAGCTAACAACTCACATTATTGAGAGTTAGTGTTATTTTCTAATAATAAGAAAGATTAAAATAAAAAAAGAATATACAGGTGTCATGATTATGGAAGGGTAAAAAGGTGAAAAAGTGTTAAAGATGTGAAGAGGGGATATGTGGGGTGTGAATTTGAATGGAATAAAAGTACGGCATGACAGCAAAACTAAACAAGTGTCGGCAGAAGACACAGCAATGCATGAGCACCAGACAAAGCACAACGCAAACGCGATTATTACATCCTTCACCCAATCATGTTTTGCTTTTTACACCAACTCCTTGTTAGGTAAAGGGCACTGCTCACACCCATGGCTGCTTCTCAATAACTAATCACATAATCGCTTAATACACTCTTTCCTACCATCTTTAATGTTCTGCTCTTTGTTTGTTAGGAGTTCATTATTTCTGGAGATTAATTCCATATTATTTGTAAGGATTGTCTATATTTTCTTAGAATTTATAATGTATGGAGGGAAATTTTGAAAGAGAGAAAATATTTAGATTTTTAAAATAATTTATTTGTTATATTTTTTATTCTTTATAAATATAGTTGAAACTAGTAAACACTATTTTTATGAAATCATTTATTTTCTTATAAAAATATTTATATTTCAAAAAGTACATTTAAAAGTAATTTTGATATTACATTAATTATATATATATATATTCTTAACATAGGGTTGGAACTAAGATAATGATTGTCTTTCTTTGAGGTCGGTCAGTCGGTCAACTCTTCCTTTCATTCCTTCAAATGCACTTTTTGCACTTATTCCACTTTTCTATTTCTCGTCTCCGTGAACTCCGAGTTCGGATGGTACTTGCAAAAAATATGTTGACGTTTAAGTAAAATTTCAGTGTTCAACACTCGATACAATTAGTACTAAATGATGACGTGCTTGACTTTTAGATGTTTATTTATATAATTATCATAGATCTTTTGTTATTGGGTTGATAAAGGAATTAATTTATGATTAATAATGTATTACTTAATAATTGATCTTTGATTAGTGTCGTTAATCCGTTGTTTGGATGTAATGGTTTTGGTCAGTCTTGGACTTCGAATCAGTCGGTACGGATCCGATTGATAATATATTCTTTAATTCAATTATATAGCATAAATTTTTGACATAAATTTATGATTTTTATATTAAACAAATTACCTCAGTTTTTATTTATTCTCTTGAAACCAGTGTAATGCAATCATCCATTTACTACACCCCTAACAAAAGAAGATAAATCCAATTTTCTATGCAATATCCATAATATAAGATATCAAAATATTAAAGATGTTTAAGAAAATAAAGCATGCACCATAATTTATAATAATTAATAAAACAATATACGTTTTTTCTGTCATTTTGACATAATTATTTTGTTTTTATCATAAAAAGGTCTACTACTTACAAAATTGTGTCTAATCTAATTATATTAACTTATGCAAACGTTTCAGTTAAAATTTTATTTAAAAGAAACATTTTAATATTTCAACGGATACTCATCAATAAATTAATCTATTATTTAGGTACATTTATTGATTTCAAGTGTTACTGATGATAACTTATGAAAATAATTAAAGTTACAAGAAAATTATTAAATAAAAATGTATTTTAAAAACAAAATATAATTAATTATTTTAAATATAAATTTATAAATTATTTATTAATAATGAAAATTATTTTAAATATTAATAATTTAATTATTTTAAATATTAATAATTTAATTATTTTAAATATTAATAATTTAATTATTTTTTAAAATAATATTTATAATAATTAATTATTTATTATTTAATAATTTTCTTATTAATTGAGTAATATTTCAAAACTATAAATTTTGATTTGATTCATTAAAGAGTAAGTTGACTTGAAGCAAAATTCAAACTATTTATTTTTGAAGTTTTTCCCAAGGCATTGAACGGGTTGGATGTGTAAACTAAGAAGAATGTGGGTCTAACTTTGTTGGTTGAATTTTTTGGTAACAAACTTTGACTCCTTCTTTGAACAAACAAAAAAATATTATCTTTATTGTGTTCGTGTTATCTTTCTTAATTCATGACTCGGTATGCAGAGTGATAAAATTGGTTTTATGGGTCAATTTATTTAAAAATAAGTAGTATTGTAAAAATACTTATTTAAAAAGTGGATTAGAAAATTTATTATTTAAAAAATAAATAGATTGGTCAAAAGCATAAAAAAATACTTTATTAAAAAAAGCATAAACAAAAACAAACTGACTTTGTAACAACATAATTATAATTAAATTTATTGTAGAGTAGTGTGGTTTTAGTTTAGATAACGTGCGTTAGAAAACTAATTTTAGAAAACTATGGTTTAATTATTTTGTGTTTTATATTTATTTTTGTTCATTTTAGTCTTTATAAAGGACCAATAAAGTCTCGTAATTTAAAAATACAATAATTTAAAATTATGTCATTAGTTTTATAAATTATTATTATTTATAAATTATATAAATTAAACTCGTCAATATTCTTTTATTGATTAGATTAAGATCAAGATAGTCGAATTATTGATTTTTTAAAATCGAGGGACGTAATTGAAAAATTTATTGATTTTATTAATAGTGAGTCTGTCTTGAAGAAAATAAATAAATAGATTTTTTAGAAACTTTAAATTATAATTGAATTTGAACGTGTAAGATCTTATTTATTTATATTAAAGAAGAGATTTTAAAGAATATAAAAATGAATTTTTTTTTAAAAAAGTTAAAAATTTATTTATTTATTATTTCATTTAAAAAAATTCTAAGAATATAATTTATTTATATTCTTTCTGGAATTATAACTTGGTCGTTCAACCTGTCTACAATAAAATTATACACTTGAGAAGGTAATTGTGAATAGGTCATGATATACACTTGAGAAGGTAATTGTGAGTAGATCATGACAGATCTATTAAAATCTTGATGGATGAATTATTACTTTTTCTATAATTGATTTTGTAATTTTTTTCCTTTTTTTTATGTTGTGTAATTTTTATACCTTATCAGTTGGATTCAAGTGAGGATAAATTTCCTATCTAACACCATTTACACTTTTATTTCCCTAACTAACACCTTTTTGTTTTTATTTTCCTATCTAGCACCATTTTGTTTTTATTCCCCTATTTAGCACCATTTTATTTTTTATTTCCCTATCTAGTACAATTTCAAAAATAAATAAATAAAATAATAAATTATTACTTTTTTGATAATTTTAATTTTGAATGCATTAAAAAATAAGTATTTTTAATGTTTAAAATAGTTAGAAATATAATTAATGAATAAAGAAATGAGTTTTTACAAAATAAAAATAAAAAAGTAATAAATTAAAAATGTTTAGTTTAATTTTTTTTAAATGAAGAAAATAAGAAATTAAACCCTACAACAACATAAAAGTTGAATCTATAAACATAAATTAGTATTTATTTTTATTATTATTGATGATGTAATCATGTTAATTTCAAGTAAAAAATATAAAACATAATTATAAAAAAACCAAAGTCAATTAGTATTAATTAATAGTGGACGCACAAATAATATTGAAGTGTCTATCCTAAATGCAAAATCCTAAAAAAAAACTAATGCAAATGCTACACTTAATGCTTAAAAATGAGAAGAAAAAAATGCAAAAATAAATAAGTATAGAAAATAAAAACAACAATAATAAAATAAAAACAAAAAACAAAAATAAATAAACAATGGCAGAAAAAAATAATAACTAAAAACATATAAGATATAAAATAAAAGCAAAACAAAATAAGATAGATATACAAGATAAATATACAAGATAAAAATAAGAGATATAAGACGATACTAAATAAGTAGATGTTGATCATAAAAAAAAATAAAAATGAAAGATAATCATTCATTTAATATTTTTTTCAATGGTATATTAAATAGTTTGTGCAAAATGAAACATAATTAATAATGAGAAGTGCACAATCCAATAATGTTGGGACATGTTCTTTTTGTGTGTCCTGGTGTTTGACATTATGAACTTTTTTTGTTTGATCATGTTGTTCTCTTATGTCCATATCAGTCCTTATTCGACTTGACTTAGGTCTCCCCTTTGAAGTTATTTTCATGTCAGGACTTGGGCATAGTATTTGACTAGTGTATGCAGACCAATACTCTTCATTTTTGAGTTCAATCAAATACTCTTTCGCAACATGAAAGATCTGTTGTAATGTTGTTGTTTTTATTTTCTATATTTATTTATTTTTACATTTTTCTTCTTCTCATTTTTAAGCATTAAGTGTAGCAATTGCATTAGTTTTTATTTAGGATTTTGCATTTAGGGTAGACACTTCAATATTATTTGTGCGTTCAATATTAATTAATATTAATTGACTTTGATTTTTTTTATAATTATCTCATGTATTTTTTACTTGAAATTAACATGATTACATCATCAATAATAATAAAAATAAATACTAATTTATGTTTATAGATTCAACTTTTATGTTGTTGTAGAGTTTAATTTTTTATTTTCTTCATTCTTAAAAAAAATTTAAACTAAACATTTTTAGTTTATTATTTTTTTTTTAATTTTGTAAAAACTCATTTCTTTATTCATTAATTATATTTCTAACTATTTTAAACATTAAAAATACTTATTTTTTAATGTATTCAAAATTAAAATTATAAAAAAAAATTATTATTTATTTATTTACTTTTGAAATGGTGTTAGATAGGAAAATAAAAAATAAAAAGGTGCTAAATAGGGAAATAAAAACAAAAAGGTGCTAAATAGGAAAATGAAAGTGTAAATGGTGCTAGATAGGGAATTGAATAAGAATAATTTATAATGCTAAATTTCAATGAGTGGGAATATTGTAACGTATAGTAGTTTCACCTAAGGAAATTTGATTTAATTACACATCTTCATTTGTTATTTCAGTTAGATATTTTTTATTGTTATCATAATATAGAGGGAGCTGGTTTACACTTTGATAAGAAAAAATGTGGGCCATTCTATTTTAATTTACGGGTCCGTTTAGATCTATTTAGGCTCATTCTCCATTGGCCCGTTTAGGTCTATTTAGGCCCATTTTGTATAATCAATAGTTCGTACAAGCTAAGTGAAGCTAAGTGTGAGGTGGGGTGAGACCGTCGGCATAACCTATATATATTAAAATTTGGATTTTTTTTATCTTCATAATTTTTTCTTGCACCTCTTACTATCAAAAATTTCAAAATTATTCACCACAGTCTAAAATACAAATTTGTATTTCAAAATTTACAATCCAGAATACAAAATTTTACTTCCAGATACTAGAAAAGTATATGGATTTCACATTCTAAAATTAAATAAAAATGTTTAATGTACTGGTAGCCTAAAACCGAGAGGTATAGGCCGAGAACTACATGTCCAATAATCAAAGTGATAAATTAGAACCGAAAGGTCTGGACCGAAACCTGAAAGGATAATAAAAATCATAATAAAGCCCAATTTAAATAAGGAACTTGCACAAGGGGGTGTAAAAGTAATAAAAAGGTGTGATAAGAAAGTCCAAAAGTACTGTAGAAGGCCCATCAACGAAACTCTATAAATAGGAGGTTAGCACAAGAAAAAGGTAAGAGTGATTTTATCTGAAAAACCATTACATTGTTTCTGACTTTGGCATCGGAGCGACTTGCAGGTACATCCCCCCACCTGTGATGAATACCAACCGAGAGGAGTAGCCGAGTGGAACAGCCGAGAAGAACAGCCGAGACGAATAGCCGAGAGAAGCAGCCGAGAGGAACAACCGCGAGCCTAGCCCAGTTGAGAGTCCAGCCCAAGAAGTAATCCAGCCCAAGAAGTAATCCAGCCCAAGAAATAATCCAGCCCAAGAAGTAATCCAGCCCAATAGAAACCCGAGAGTATAGCCCGAAATCAGAAGATTTGTGTAAAAGGCCATCTTGTTTTAGTTCGAGTGTTCTTGGTCCCTTTTTGTAAGAACATTTTGGCGCCCACCGTGGGGCCGAGAACTAGTTAGAAGGAAAGGTAGGAGACAAGATGGATCAGAGAGAAGGACAAGACGGAGAGCAAATAGATAACGTCAGTATGCCAATGACAATGTTGGTGCAGCTGCAAAAAGAGTTCGAGACGTTAAAAAAGAGTAATGAAGAAGAGCTGAGTATGTTAAGAGCCGAAAATGCACGCATGAGGAGAAAACTACAAGAGGAGACAGTTTTGAATGCATCATTTGAAACTGTTCAGCCAAGAGCACAAGTCAATGAGAGGATTTATCATAATGAAAGTTCCCAAACGAAAAGAAGATTCCTTGGTTCTGAAGTTTTTGTAGGAGCATCTTCAAGAAAACATCCCTTCTGTGATGTTTAGTTGATACTCCATTGCCTGACAATTGGAGAAGTTTAACTATTGACAAGTATGACGGAAGCACAGACCCTGATGAACATGTTGCGGTATACACCACGCAGATCAGTCTATATACGTGGAACGATGCTATTATGTGCAGAGTGTTCCCTACAACCTTAAAAGGGACAACGTTAAGTTGGTTCACACGCCTTCCGCCTTTGAGCATAGATTGTTTTGATACATTGGTGGAAAAGTTTGGAGCTCAGTTCGCAACCAGTCGTCCCCATCGTTTAACTTCGATTGCTTTGGTGAATATAAGGCAAGAAAAGGGAGAGTCGTTAAGAATGTTCATGGAACGCTTTGGGAAGGTTGCCCTGGGAATTCGAAACCTCAGCCCAGAGGTTACCATGCATCATATGATAACAACATTAAAGCCGGGACCGTTTGCTGATAGTCTCTGCAAGAAACCTGCGACTAGTTTAGATGAGCTAAGACAACGAGCGTCAAAGTTCATGCAAATGGAAGAACTGAGAGAGTTCCGGAACCAGGCAAGGATGGATGGAGGTGAAAAAAAGGTGATAGAAAAAGAAAGTGGACCTATGGCTAGAAGAGCCAGGGAAGAATTCAGAAGCCGAAAGTTCCAGCAATACACACCCTTAAATACAAACAGAACAAGAGTCTTACAAGAAGCCATGGCGGCAGAGATAATACCACCAACTAGAAAAGTGCGAACACCGGAAAGGGCCGACCACACCAAACATTGTGAATACCATAAAAATCAAGGCCACCATACAGAGGAGTGTGTCGGGTTGAAAGATAGAATAGAAGAATTGATTCAGGCTGGGCAGTTGAAGCGTTTTGTTCAAGGAGGAAATGTTAGACTGAGGACCAGTCCGGAGAGAAGATTGAAAGGAATTGAAACAGGGGGAAGAAGGGCAGACAGATTTGAAAGAGAAAAAAGAATAGAAAAAAGAGATGATAGAAGAGGTGGAAGATCAGAAGGAAGAAATGACAGGGTTTATCAAAACACACAATCAGTAAGGAGAAGTAGGGAACGAAGCTTGGGGAGACCTGTCAGGGGGTTTATAAACACTATTTCAGGTGGTTTCTCTGGAAAAGAATCATCATCAGCAAGGAAACAACATTGGAGAAGTATAAGGACCATTAACCACATTTTTAAAAGAAGAACTTTGCCACCAATGCTTTTTACAGATGAAGATTTCCAAGAAATTGATCCCGATCACGACGATCCTATGGTGATAACAGTTGAAATAGACGAATATGCCGTCATGAAAACCTTGGTTGATCAAGGCAGCTCAGTTGATATTTTGTTTTGGGATACTTTCAAAAGTCTGCATCTGAAAGAAGAAGACATTGTACCTTTCCGAGAACAAATCATTGGTTTTTCAGGGGAAAGAGTCAGCACGAAAGGGTATGTGGATTTGATGACTACGTTCGGAAGAGGAAGTAAGACTAAAAAGATTAAAATCAGATATTTGGTGGTGGATGCTTCTACGTCGTATAATGTGTTGTTAGGACGTTCTTCTTTGAATAAGTTGGGAGCAATAGTTTCAACGCCACATCTAGCAATGAAATTTCCAACAGAAAAGGGGGAGATAGCAACAGTGTATGTTAATCAAAGAGATGCTCGAGAATGTTATGCAGCCGGTCTAAAGATGAATTTAAAAACACACAAAGATACCGAAAGAATGGTGGCAATGGCGGATTTGGACCCGAGATTAAAGGATGAAAGGTTGGAACCGAAAGAAGAGACTACAGCTGTGGTATTAGGCCGGGATGAGAAGCAATGCACTTATATAAGTGGAAGTTTGCCCGAAGAATTGTTAAACAAACTTGTCACATTGTTACGCGACAACAAAGACTTGTTCGCTTGGGCACCGTCTGATATACCTGGAATTGATCCAAAGGTAATTTGTCATAAGTTGTCGGTATGCCGAGAAGCAAGACCGATATCTCAGAAGCGAAGAAAGTTGGGTGAAGAGAGAAGAAAAGCAGCAATGGAAGAAACTGAGAAGTTAATGCAAGCCGGTTTCATTAAGGAAGCTCAATATACGACATGGTTGTCCAATGTGGTGCTCGTCAAAAAACCGAATGGAAAGTGGAGAATGTGTACAGATTATACAGACTTAAATAAGGCTTGTTCGAAAGATACATATCCATTGCCCAACATTGACCGATTGGTAGATGGGGCGTATGGACAAGAAATGATGAGTTTTCTTGATGCTTATTCAGGGTATAACCAAATACAGATGTATGAGCCAGATGTGCCCAAAACAGCTTTTACCACAGATACGGCAAATTATTGTTACAAAGTCATGCCTTTCGGCTTAAAGAATGCCGGAGCAACGTATCAGAGATTGATGGATAAGGTGTTCAAAGATCAAATTGGAAGAAACATGGAAGTATATGTGGACGATATGGTTGTGAAGTCAGAGAAAGTGGAGAAACATATGGGAGATCTTCAGGAGGTGTTTTCACGCATAAGAGAGTACAATATACGTCTCAACCCAGAAAAATGTGTATTCGGCGTCAAAGGTGGAAAATTTCTAGGTTTTATGTTGACCAACAGAGGGATTGAGGCTAATCCTGATAAATGTGAAGCAATTATGAAGATGGGGAACCCGAAAAACCTGAAAGAGGTGCAGAGGTTAGTGGGAAAGCTAAATTCATTGTCAAGGTTTTTACCGATCTTAGCCGAAAAAACTAAACCGATAATAAGCCTGTTAAAAAAAATCTGAAACCTTTGAGTGGAATGAAAAATGTGAGCAAGCCTTCTCTCAAATCAAAAGCATGGTAGCTGAACCACCAATCCTAATCAAACCTGAGTTGACCCAACCCATCATAGTTTACTTAGCAACTTCCAATGAAGCCATAGGAGCAGCGTTAATCCAAGAGAATCCAGACCAGAAACCAATATACTTTGTAAGTAGATCCCTCCAAAATGCTGAAACCAGATATCCCAAAGTAGAAAAAGTCGCCTTAACCTTGGTGTACGCCGCAAGACGTCTTCGGCCATACTTTCAGAATCATCAGATAATTGTGAGGACAGATTATCCAATATCAAAAATCTTGAGAAAACCAGAACTTGCAGGTAGGATGGTGACATGGTCAATGGAGCTTTCCGAATATGGAATCAAGTATGAACCGAGAGGACCAATCAAAGCTCAAGCCCTTGCAGATTTCATAATCCAGATGCCGACAACAGCACAACAGGAGCAGTGGATATTGTATGTAGATGGCGCATCAAGCAAAAAAGGAAGCGGAGCAAGGATAGTACTTGAAGGACCAGACAACTTCCAAATAGAGATGGCATTAAGATTCGAGTTCAGAACATCCAACAACCAGGCCGAATACGAAGCTCTTATTACAGGACTACTACTGGCGAGAGACATGGGAGTTGAAAACGTCATTTGCAAAAGTGATTCTCAGCTCTCAGTGGGACAGGTACGAGGAGATTATCAGGTAAAAGATCCATTATTGATGCAATATTATCATAAGGTATTAAATGTCATGCAATGTTTCAAACAAGCTGAAATAAAATATATTCCGAGAGAGCTAAACATGAAAGCAGATTCATTATCCAAATTGGCAAGTCAACAGCGGCAACTCCAACACAATTCGATTATACAACAAACCCTCAGTCACCCGACAGTCGGTTTCGAGGAATGTTGCAACGTCACCACAACAACAGATGAATGGATAGAAACATATTTGGAAGCCATAAAGAATCAAGAGCAAGGTGTTCAATTGGATACAAAAATGACCAAAAAAATAGCTAGTTTTGTGTTAATTGGAGATGAACTCTACAAACGCGGATATTCGATACCTTTGTTGAAATGTCTCTCAAAAGAGCAAGCTCAGTATGTAGTGAAAGAACTTCATGAAGGAATATGTGGCTTACATTGTGGAGCCCGAACAATGGCAACAAAAGTTTGCAGAGCTGGATATTATTGGCCAACACTCCGAGAAGATTGTGAAATTTATGTTAAAACATGCAAGAAGTGTCAAGAATTTGGAAGTTTGAACCATATACCAGCACAGGCGTTACAAGGAATTACTTCTCCATGGCCCTTTGCAAAATGGGGAATTGATATACTCGGTCCATTTCCACTTGGTTGAGGACAAACTAAATTCATGATAGTCGCTGTAGATTACTTTACGAAATGGATAGAAGCAGAAGCACTGACTAAGATAACAACTCAGCAAGTTCAAACATTTATATGGAAAAATATAATATGTCGATTTGGAATCCCACACACCATAATAACTGATAATGGCCGACAATTCATTGACAAAAAACTTATGGAATTTTATGCAGATTTGGGAATCAAGTCAACAAGCACTTTAGTTGAACATCCGCAGACGAATGGACAAGCGGAGGCTGCAAACAAAGTTATTTTGGGACAATTGAAGAAGAGGTTAGGAAATGCCAAAGGTTTGTGGGCAGAGAAGTTACCAGAGATCTTATGGGCTTATAGATGTACGCCACAAACTTCAACTGGTGAAACACCATTCAACCTCACATATGGGACGGATGCAATGTTACCTGTAGAAGTGAATGAACCAACGTTACAAAGGCAGATAGAAGACTGGAATATTAACAATGAATGCTTGAGAACCGACCTTGATCTCATTGAAGAACTTAGAGAACGAGCAAAGATAAAAGAGGCAGCAGTAAAAAGAAGAGCAATGAAAAGGTTCAATGCGAAAGTAAAATTCAGAGATTTTAAGGAGGGGGACTTAGTATGGAGAATGCGAACTGATGCACGAAAAGATCCGCGACATGGAAAATTGGCCTCTAATTGGGAAGGTCCATTCAGGATACTCAAAAATTTTCAAAATGGAGCATACAGGTTAGAAACTCTAGAAGAAAAAATAGTACCGAGAACATGGAATACAAGTCATTTAAAGTTTTATTTTAGTTGAAATTCGAAGATGTACAAAGAAGGCTGTATATATATATCTATCCATCAATAAAGAAGCATTATCCATTAACAATGTGTCGTTCATTTACATAACTTTCGGTCTTGGATGATTTCACTCTAAGTGAAAACCCACCCGAAAAGAAACGTATTCATAAAACTTTCGGTCTTGGATGATTTCACTCTAAGTGAAAACCCACCCGAAAAGAAACGTATTCATAAATCTTTCGGTCTTGGATGATTTCACTCTAAGTGAAAACCCACCCGAAAAGAAACGTATTCATAAATCTTTCGGTCTTGGATGATTTCACTCTTAGTGAAAACCCACCCGAAAAGAAACGTATTCATAAATCTTTCGGTCTTGGATGATTTCACTCTAAGTGAAAACCCACCCGAAAAGAAACGTAATCATGAATCTTTCGGTCTTGGATGATTTCACTCATTGAAAACCCACCCGAAAAGAAACGTATTCATAAATCTTTCGGTCTTGGATGATTTCACTCTAAGTGAAAACCCACCCGAAAAGAAACGTATTCATAAAACTTTCGGTCTTGGATGATTTCACTCTAAGTGAAAACCCACCCGAAAAGAAACGTATTCATTAAACTTTCGGTCTTGGATGATTTCACTCTAAGTGAAAACCCACCCGAAAAGAAACGTATTCATAAAACTTTCGGCTTTAGATGATTTCACTCTAAGAAAATCCACCCGAAAATTCGTATATTCATAAAAACTTGTGATCTCGAATGCTTCCGTTTCCGATAAAAAATTCACTCGCATACCATGTTTTTGTTAATAATAAATTGGATAAAACCACTAATAAATTATGAATCAACACCCATTATGATATTTTACATAAATTTGATTTCATGCGTTCATAGATTACAAAATACGCAAAGAATCCGTTATTTCAAAACCACTTTCGCATAAAAACCGACAGGTACTCGGCGTATGAACAAAACATCATCGCATTAAAAATAGTACAATTAACTCGGTAGGTGACAATTATGTAGAATACGACCAATAATGCAAAACAATATAACAGTTGACAATCTAACAAACTTTATATGTATTAAGGCTTTCAAAAAGACAGTACATTTAACAAAACGAATCCCCCCACATGGATTAGCATATCAAAAAGCATCCATGGATTTGTAGTTCAAAATAAATCTACTTTCGGCAAGCACACCTACGCCTTTCTAGCTCTCAATATTGACATCTTCAGCATCTGTGTCTGGGATTTCGTTAGCCGGCACCAATTCACCCTTGTAAAAATCCTTTTTAACATCAAAGTTGCCTTCATCAAGTGGAA
Source organism: Phaseolus vulgaris (assembly GCF_000499845.2). Taxonomy (NCBI): domain Eukaryota; kingdom Viridiplantae; phylum Streptophyta; class Magnoliopsida; order Fabales; family Fabaceae; genus Phaseolus; species Phaseolus vulgaris. Next base: position 38,356,397 of record NC_023757.2, on the reverse strand, counting down.
TCTTATAAAAATATTTGGCTTGTTGAAGCGCTTTCTCAAAACCAAGTTGATGTTGTTCAAATATAAAGCTTTCGGCTTCAAAAACGTTGGTCCTCAGCTGACTTATTTCTTCATCCATGAGTTTGATGGCATTTTTGTCGGCTTCGTTCGTAGACAATAACGCTAACACCTTCTCATTCAGCAGTTGATTCTCTTTACGGAGTTGAGCGTTTTCTTCACTTGACCTCAAGCTTTCATTCTTCAATTCAACAATTTCTTTTTTAAACTCTTCCTTTGCAACTTCTTGTTCACCTTTTTGTTTCTTCATTTCTTCTAGTTGCTCGAACAAAGAGCTCGTTTTCTCCTTGTATTCAGCAAGGTCAGTCCTCAATTTCTCAAATTCAGATAAAGACACACAATTTCCATTTTTCTCCTTCATCATTTTTCCAATCAACAAACTTCTACTCGACAATTCAATAATCGAATCAGCCAATGAAGCAGCATCCATATTTTTCAACATATTGTAAGACGATTCATTAAAAGAAGTTTGGACAAACTTCGCATACTTAGTTGATGCACAGAAAATGGTTTCAGAAAGTGGTTCCGATGACACATTCTCAACACGACGATGACGCCGAGAAGAAGAGTGTGATCTCTTGCTGCTTCTATCTCGTTTCTTTGATTTTTTCGAAGGCAACATCAACATGATGCACAACTTCAACCATTTCAACAGGTGCAACACGCTCCGCTTCTTCCGTTTCAACAACAGGATTCACAACATTTTCGCGCCGAGGAGTTACATCACCTACTTTGTTTAACAGCTTCGAAAAATAAGACCGAGCTTTCGGATTTGTGCTTGCCATCAAAGCTGAAAATCAATAAAAAACTTAGCAAAGTTAAAAAACACATCCTATCAAACAAGTACATGAAGAACAACCACCTACCAATAAGATCTTCTCGTGGATGGGACGAAGTGTACAATTGTAGCAAGGCGCGAGTGGGAACTTGGTACGAGAGGTGACTGAAAACTTCAATAACATGACGATCGGCCGCCCCCATTGAGTGAAAAGATATTGAATTAAACTTCACCGGATCTCTTGTCCAGTAAAGAGGAAATTTTGGAGACTCTCCATTGAAAAAATACTCTTTCCCTATCGGCTCTATTAGAATTTTGAAAAAACCTCCCTTGAAATCCTTATAAGATGATGTAAAAGGTTTAAGGAAGCAAACGTTGGATTTACTAATAAGAGAAAGCCACCCTGGTCGTTTACCAGGCCGAGAACTATAATAATACAGGAACGAAGCTGGACTAGGAGAAAGCGACAGTAATTTACACAAAATACTAAAAGCTTGCATGGCAGCCCAACCATTAGGGTGAAGGTGAGTAGGGGCAACATTAAGAAAATTAAGAACGCCTATTTGAAAGTTGTTCAAAGGCAATCGAATATGAAGGTCTCTAAAAAAGCAAGCATAAAAATAGAAAAATTCATAACTATCATCTTCTCGGCCATGGCAAACATTATCAACATCCCCAACACGCCGAAAGGAAATAATATCGTTTTCAATATCAGAATAATAAATCTGAGAATGAGAAAGAAAACTACGAAGTTCGGTAGCAGAACGATACTTCGAAAAATATTCCCGAACCCTAGGGTTAACCCACTGATAACCTGGACGAAGGTTTTTCCGAGGCAACATAAAATCGACTTCTTGAGGAACATCAACAGTAGGATCTCCATTAGAATCATTCATGCAAGAAGGGGTAGCAGATGAAGACTTTAAGTCTGGATGATCCTCTTCCCGAACCACTCGCCCAGTTGATTCACCACCCGCGCTCGAACAATCATCACTAGCAGAAAAGCTTGAAAGAGACATTACCTTTCCAAAATCAACTGAAGATGAAAAATGAGCTTCTGTTAATAGCGATAAGTTTCACAATCACAAAAAGACTCAGAAAGGAACCTATTTATAACCCACGCGAACCCTAGAATTTGAAACGTAATGATAGCACAAAATTATTCAAAAATATATATGATCTAACGGTTAAAATGGACATCTCATGTCAAATCATGTATTTTCAGAAAAGTAAATTACGAAAACCAAGGCATTAAATACCAAATCAAATCAACACTCAAAACTATTATATTATATTAAGACACAAATCATTTCAATCTAAATCAATTATTTTTGTCTCGGGGGCCAGTGTACTGGTAGCCTAAAACCGAGAGGTATAGGCCGAGAACTACATGTCCAATAACCAAAGTGATAAATTAGAACCGAAACGTCTGGACCGAAACCTGAAAGGATAATAAAAATCATAATAAAGCCCAATTTAAATAAGGAACTTGCACAAGGGGGTGTAAAAGTAATAAAAAGGTGTGATAAGAAAGTCCAAAAGTACTGTAGAAGGCCCATCAACGAAACTCTATAAATAGGAGGTTAGCACAAGAAAAAGGTAAGAGTGATTTTATCTGAAAAACCATTACATTGTTTCTGACTTTGGCATCGGAGCGACTTGCTGGTACATCCCCCCACCTGTGATGAATACCAACCGAGAGGAGTAGCCGAGTGGAACAACCGAGAAGAACAGCCGAGACGAATAGCCGAGAGAAGCAGCCGAGAGGAACAACCGCGAGCCTAGCCCAGTTGAGAGTCCAGCCCAAGAAGTAATCCAGCCCAAGAAATAATCCAGCCCAAGAAGTAATCCAGCCCAATAGAAACCCGAGAGTATAGCCCGAAATCAGAAGATTTGTGTAAAAGGCCATCTTGTTTTAGTTCGAGTGTTCTTGATCCCTTTTTGTAAGAACATTTAATAAAAAATATTAAAGGATAATTTAAATATTTTTTGAAGTATGAGGTGATTTTTTTTTATCAATTCTTAATTCATAACACTTGACAAAATTCAACAAAACTTAATGATTCTTTTATATTTAAAAGTGTGTTTGACCTAAGTTTTTAATAACAAAAAATTAAATAGTATTATATATATTATTATTATAGATATTATTTTATAGTATTTTTCAATTATAATAATATTCATGTATTTACATATATTATTTTAATATATATATATATTTAATAAATTATTTTATTAGTCAATTTATTATTACAATTAAAATTAAAATTTTATTAAAAATCAAATCATAATAATTTTTTCTTATTCATATCTTATTATGTATGTGTTATAAAAATAATATTTTGAGAATCATTTAATAAGAAAATCATTTAAAAATAAAGATTTAAACTTATAATACTGATGAACAATAAAACAATACATAAAAATTAAACAGTGGTAAAATCACGCGTCACAAGTGAAAGGTTAAAATATGAGATGTTTTTATGATTAAAAATGAAGATTTAAACTTATAATACTGATAAATAATACATAAATCAAACAATACTCTATAATTTATTTATTTATTTAAAAAAACAGTACTCTATAAATCGCGGAACTAACAGTGTCTGCATATTTGAAGGGTGAGCAAGAATTTAAACTTTTAAAATTTTCATTTACGCATATTTTTAATATAAAATATTTTAAAACATCCTATACGATCTAATAATTTTATCATGTCATCTTATCTTATTTATTAATATAATGTAATAATGAATAATATATATTATTCTGGTGACATTTTTTTAAAAGAAAATACTTTAAAATAGATACGCCGTAAAAGTTTTCCCATCTTTATACTTTATGAGAAAAAAAAATCAACGATAATGATAGAATCCATTGAGAAATAGAACAGCAAATCAGAAAATAGCTTGGATATTTCAGGAAGCAGACAAAGAAGGCACCAAACTTTAGAACAAAGCAACGATTAATAAAATAAGGTGTGGGCGCGTTAGTCACCGATGTTTTCACTGTTTGGCACAATTAAGGTTATTTGTTCATTTGGATCAAAAGTCATAAACGCGCTTATATTCCAAATTCGAGTTTCAACCACTCATCCAATTCCATTCCTCTCTTCAATGACATATTCGTATTCATAGTACAATTTGCTGGATTAGAAAAGGGATTGAAAAAAAAAATGTTTTACTCGTGATTGTATGTATGTATAAATACATATTGTTGTTTAGGTTGATTAGATACTTAAGTTGATTTTGCTGCTAAGCAATTTAATTTAATCATGTAATTATAGATTGTTATATAATTGTATTACTAATTGATTAATAATATGTAGTGATAAATAGCTTAACTAAAAAAAAATCTTTTACATAGGAATTGTGACGGGTTTGTTTGAAATGAATTGATGAAGAGAAAAAAATCCAAGAAATTATTTTTATTTTTTAATTTGGATTGATTTGAAAATTCTTAATTTTTTTCATAACTTGAACCAAACCAACTGATCAATAATGAGTTGGTTTTATTTGTGTCAATCAAATTTAACTTTAAAGCAAATATGTATAAATCTTTAGTAGGTTTTATTTGTATATTAATCAAATTTAACTTTAAGCAAATATATATAAATCTTTAAGTTTAATTTAGCTTCAAATTACTCTTAAATTTAGATATTTTCATTGAGTTCTTAGTGTATTTTTTTTTCTTGATTCAAAAAATTTTATATTTTTCAATTGAGTCTTTGTGATCTAATTATTCCATTTAATAGTTGATGTGAATTTTATCTTGTTTTGTTATCTTGTTTATTTGTTTTTACATGATTCGTACAAAATAATATTATAGTTAATGTAAAACTATAAGTGATTTTATTATTTTTATTAAAAGTATAATAAGATACTATCGGTATCTCCTACATCAATGATGGTGATAATGATGATCCCTTGATCGTCTTAAGCGATGACGTGAAAGTCATCGAGAGACACGATAATCTCAATATCTAACAAGTTTTTATTGAAAGTAATAGAAGTAACTTGTTAACAATAATTTCATTTATATTAACTACAACATCTTATATTTTGAACACGTGAAGACAAACAAACAAGATGACGAGACAAGATAACAATCATGTCATTCTCTTAACAAAAAATCAAACAACATCAACTCAACTAGAAAATATAAAAAGTTTTAGTACTCATTTTTTTCAACATAAACTGAAATAAATACCTAAATTTATAAAAAAACTTAAAACTTAATCGAATAAATTTTTAATTTGAGAAAAAATATAATATTATTTATCTCGTTTAAGATTAATCCTATCATTAAATAGTATACACAATTTTTTTTATTTCACCTGGTTTAGTTGACTAAATAACAACAACAAAAAATTATATAATTGTACCATCAAATTCTAAGTGTTAAGCTCAACTAATTCAAAATGATGATATAATAGTTAAGATGTGTATATGATGAAGTTTGAGTGTAATATGGTGAGATAATTTATTTAATGAAATACATATGTAATTGATTTTTTTTATATATTTAATTAACATTAACTCACTTTTTTTAAATTGTTTTGATAATATTTAACAAATTATAATTGTAACTCTAGACCTATTTAAAAAAATTATATATATATATATATATATATATATATATATATATATATATATATATACTACGAGTGATACACCTCAGCTCACCAACCAAAGATGGCTTAAGAGATCAATTAGACAACCTAAATGGATGGACCAATATGCAATCTAATAAGTTAGAAAAAGGAGGTTATATTATCATAAGAATATATGTTTGTAAGGCCCAAGTGCCCACAGGGCACCTATTTACAGTATTGATACAAAAATGAATGCATGAAAGATTGTGTTCCCTAATTACATTAGTGTATTCTCTCTTCTCTTAGTATAGTTGTAGCAAAATCCTAGCAAATTGGTTCTTTCATTGACCTACCATGCCTTCCAAACCCAAACAAAAGATCTGGAGGAAATACTCCATTCCATCCATGAACGCCTTGCTGCCATCCAAGTTCAGATGGAAGAAATTCACACCAGTAAAGCTTCCTTGGAAGCTCGTAATGAATCCCTTCATTCCACTGACACCCTCCTCATTGACCAGGTATCCTCTATTCCGCATTTAAAGAACCTTTTCTAGATACTAGGTGGCGCAACCATCACTCAAAGTATTGCAACATCCTCTCCCCTCACTAGTGAGGCACGGGCTATTCCTAAACACCCGAAACCAAGCTCAACAACATCAAAATCATGCCCCTAAGATTCAGTTAGCCTTCTTTGAAGGTCCTAAACCCCTGGATTGGCTTTTTCAAGCAAAACAATATTTTTCTTTTTATCAAATCCCACCTGAGCAAAGATTGTCTATGGTAGCTTTCCATATGAAGGGCGAAGCTCTCAGCTGATTTAAGTGGATGCAAAAAACCTTTTAATCACAGATTGACCCTCCTTCACCCGTTCCTTGGAACTGCGTTTTGGACCATCCACCTATGTTAACCACCAAGCGAAACTATTCAAGCTCACTCAAGTCACCACAGTAACTGAATATCAGGCTCGTTTAAAAAAATTATATACAATTGCATTGTGTGACTTACTCCATAAACTATACTCAATTGTTTCATCTCAGGTTTACAACCACAAATTTGTCTAGAGTTAGCTATCCTAAACCCTTTCTCTATTTCACAAGCCATTGGGTTAGCCAAGCTCATAGAAGAAAAATGCAGAGATTCTAAAATTAGACAACGTCCACCTACACCTTATATTACTATCCCCCCAACATTACCACCACTCGTCCCCCACCAATATCCCACCCAAACCCACCCTTGCATGTTAAGCATTTGTCCCCACAATAGATGTAGGAACGTCATGCCCAAGGCCTATGTTACAATTGTGATGAGAAGTTTACTCCTGGCCACAAAGGCTCTACTTCGGGATTTCTATTACTGTTGGGTGATCAACCCTTGGAACCCAATCCAGAATCACCCACAAGTGATGATGGAGATCAAGCTCAAGAGAACATGGAGGCCACTCATCAAGCTCAAGAAGAGGTGGAGGCACAAATGGAGGACGCCCATGGAGGTCAAAGTCCACCTCAAAGGATTACAAGAAGCATGTTCAAAGCTTTGGGAGCTAGAGGACATTTATTTTCTCTTTTTGTAGTTTCTTTAGTTGAAGGTGCTTAGAGGGAAACTTTAGAAACCTCTTTTGTTATAGCATCTTTTAGGCTTTAGGGGGGTGTGTTAGTAGATAGGTGTAGAAGTAGAATAGGAGGTGCCAAAGTGAAGGAAGGAGTCACACCTTCCTCATGGCTTGAAATAGGCGCCGGTTTTAGCTAGCTTTGGGAGGGAAATTTGAATTGTTTTAGCTTGCATTTTCAGCACCTTAGGCTATATATAGAGGTGCTCTCTTTGTAAAATTCAGATTGGAATTAATCTAAGAAAACTATACTCAAATTTTGAGTGACCTTTGGAGAGCTTTTGGAGCCTTCTTCCCTAGTCTTATCTTGATGGATCCATGGAGTCCTCAAGTGGCGGCAACACTCTCATCTAGGAGCATTCCACACTTCTAGTGGCGAGATCATCCATCCTCCTTCCATCTTCATGAGCATTCTCTTCTCCTTCCTTTCTTCTTCTTCAATTGTTCATGTTGCCTTGTGTTTTGAGTTGTTTTAGTTTCGGTTCTTCCATTTTCCAGCACCTATATTCTGTTTTGTTTCTTAATTCTGTTCGGTTCAATTGAATATTGGTTTATTTCTGTTCGGTCTTTTCAATTTTAAATCCTTTGTTGATTCAATTTGACAATATTTGGTTCATCCAAATGAGTTTGGGATTTGGTACTAGTTATTGGTGAGTTCTTGTCTTAGAACCATGATCCAACTCTAAGAAAAGTGCCTCTATATTTTCCAGCTCAAGGTGATTCCTAAAAATGTCAAGAATCTTGTTCTATGTGGCTATTGGAATCACATCATGTGGTATCATGAGTCTTAGGTTCTTCTTGTTTAATTGTTGAGTTGTGTGCACTTTTAGTTCAAGAGCTCTTTAATTTCTTGCAATTTAAGTTTCTGTTTTAGAATTTTAATTGAGTATTCTTGCTGTTTTTCTTTTGCTCCAAGTGTTTGTGGAAAGGTTTATGGCACTCATAATTCTTATGAGTATGGTTGCTCTTTTGGAATGGCATTATCCTTCCTAGAGTTTACCTTAAGCTTCCTTTCACTTGTTACAATTTGTGATGTGTCTTTTAATTTTTGAATCATGTCAAGTTTTGTCTTAGTCATGTTATTCCATATATGTCATTACTTCTAGTAGTACTTTTATTGTTTTGATTGTTTCTTGCTTTGGTGTCATATAATTTTCTGATTTGATGTTGATCCTTTGTGCATTTTCTTTTTAGATTTGAGTTCATACTTGTATTCTAGACCTATACAAGTTCCAATACATCATTTTCTATTATGTCTTTGCTAGTTCATCATCCTGTTTTTTATTCCTATTAGGATTCCTCTGTTTCTGAAAAAAGTGCTTACTGTTTTTCCTTATTGCAACTGATTTACGTACTGTAAAATTCTGAAATTCTGGATTTGAGATATTCAAAGTGTTAGAAAAGAATAGAAAAAAGAATCATTCAAAAATATGAAGTACACAAAAAATGATAAATAAAATAAAAAAAGTGTACATTCCTGCCGAAAAAAATACGGTAATCTGGCAGTGATTTTAAAAAATTTATTTCTCTCAATTGGCTTACTGTTTTTAATTGATTCCAGTGCCATTATTGAGTTAACATCTTGAAGTTTCTGTGGTATAAATTTCATAATCCAGTTCGCTCTACAACGTTCCAGTTAAATCAGTGAATATCAAACACAGTTTGCATAAAAAAAAAATTTCCAGTAGCTAAATTTTTTTTGTTTTCTTCATCTACTCTAGTGCTTTTCCTTAGGTATTCTTTTGTGTGCCTAATTTTCTCATTGAGTTTTTTATTTTCTTGATTGTCTTTCATTCTTACTCTTTGAGTTTGTCTTACATATAGTATTCCTTTTGCAATTACCTTTCCTTGCTTATACCTTTTCTTGTTTGTCTTTATTGTTTCTTTGGTTTTGTGGTGGTTTGCTCTTAAGATTGGTGTGCTTGCTTTGACATATTTCATTTGAGGATTCCAAGGCCTCAAGATCAGATTGGTACAAGAACATTATTTCTTTGAGAGTGATATCTTTTCAGCCTTAGTTCACTTCGGCAGTTTCATTGCCATAAGCTCACTGTTTTTGCTAATTTTTAACTTGTTTGCTGTTTTTGTGTGTTTGCTGTTTTTAATTACCAATGGCTGGATTTTCAAGTGATGCATCCTACAAGCAGAATTCTCCTTCCAAAGCTTCAATTCTTGGTGAATTACATGAAGCTCAAAGAACAATTAGACGGTTGGAGGAGAAAATGCTAAAGATGGAGGTACAACAAGCTAGACCATCTCCTTCTATCCATGATGGACATCATTCTCATAGACCATCTTCTAGAGCTTCTTCAAATGATGTTGGCCGTGAAGATGAGCATAGGAGAAGGAGACCTCCACCCCAAGTCCATGGACAAAGACATCATCACCAAGGGGAAAGAATTCACTACGGCAATGGCTTCTACCATGATGCAAAGTCCAAGCTTCCTTCGGTCAAACTACCTTGTTTTAATGGTTCTAGTGATCCAAATGTGTATTTAGATTGGGAGGCTAAGTGTGAACAAATTTTTGAGATCCATGAGATCCAAGATGAGCATAAGCTCAAGCTAGCCACCCTAGAGTTTAGTGATTATGCCATGAAATGGTGGCATGGAATTGTAAAGGACATTATCTATCACAAGGGTCATCCCGTGGACTCTTGGAACTCTTTAAAGGATCATATGCGCGCTAGGTTTGTGCCCCCACATTTTAGGAAAGACCTCATGTTGAGACTCCAACGGTTTCAACAAGGCACGCTAAATGTGGATGAATATTATAAGGAGCTTGAGACGCTTGTGCTTAAAATTGAATTAGAAGAAAGTGAAGAAGCCATGGTTGCTAGGTTTGTGAGTGGTCTTAGGAAGGATATTCAAGACATTGTTGAGTTACAAGAGTATTCCTCATTGGGCTCTTTAGTTCATCTTGCAATGAAGGTGGAAGCCCAACTTGCTAAGAAAAACTCTTTTAAAAATGCTTCCAATGATGGATACTACTCCAAGTCTTGGAGAAACAAAACTTCTTTTTCTAAACATCCTTCCAAAGATTCTTCTTTCAAACCCAAGGAATCTAAGCCATCAACTTCTAGACCTAAGTCTCCCACTAGAACATCTAACACTAAATGCTTTAAATGTATGGGTTATGGTCATATTGCTGCAAATTGTCCTTCCAAACGAAGTATGTACATGCATGAGGGCATTGTAGTTAGTGAGCATGATTCGGATTCTCCAAAGCATTCATTGCATTCTCATGCATCTAGTGAGGAAGAGAGCGAATGTCCACTTGAAGGGGACTTGTTAGTTGTGAGAAGACTTCTTGGACAAGTTTCACAACCTTTTGATGAAAGTCAAAGGGAAAATATTTTCCATACAAGATGTCTTATTCAAAACAACATTTGTTCCTTGATAGTGGATGGGGGTAGTTGTGCAAATGTGGCTAGTACAAGAGTAGTAGATAAGCTTGGATTGCCTACTATCTCTCATACAAAGCCCTACAAGTTACAATGGCTTAGTGAAGTAGGAGAAATAATTGTTAATAAACAAGTCCTCATCCATTTCTCCATTGGAAAATACAAAGATGAGGTCTTATGTGATGTTGTGCCCATGGAAGCCACTCATGTTCTTTTGGGAAGGCCTTGACAATTTGATAGAAAAGTTTTACATGATGGCTTTACCAACAAATTATCTTTTGAATTCCATGGTCACAAGGTTACTTTAAAATCTCTTTCTCCAAGAGAAGTCCATGAGGACCAAGTTATCATGAAGAAAAAGAGGGAGAGTGAAAAAGATAAAAAAGATAAAAAAAGATAAGAGTTCTAAGCCTACACTCCTTGTGTCTAGGCGTGACATTGAAAGGGAAATAGTGGCTCATCATCCTCTTTTTTTAGCCATCCCTAGAACTCTTAGAGTAGAATCACTTGTTGATAGTCCTCATTGCTTGGAAAATTTGGTAGAAGAGTTCAAAGATGTGTTTCAAGATCCTCCAAATGGACTTCCACCTTTGAGAGGGATTGAGCACCAAATTGATTTGATACCGGGCTCTTCTTTACCAAATCGTCCAGCATATAGGACCAATCCAAGTGAAACCAAGGAAATTCGCCAACAAGTTGAGGCTTTGATTGAGAAAGGGTGGGTGCAAGATAGCATGAGTCCTTGTGCTATGCCTATCATCTTAGTGCCAAAAAAGGATGGCACATGGCGAATGTGTTCGGATTGTAGGGCCATCAATAACATAACCATTAAGTATAGGCATCCCATACCTAGACTAGATGATTTGTTGGATGAATTACATGGTTCAAAAATCTTTTCAAAGATTGATCTTAAAAGCGGCTACAATCAAATCCGTATCAAACCGGGTGATGAATGGAAGACGGCTTTTAAGACCAACTTTGGTTTATACGAGTGGTTAGTTATGCCTTTTGGTTTAACTAATGCACCAAGTACCTTCATGCGCCTCATGCATCATGTTCTTAGACCTTTCATTGGTAAGTTTGTTGTGGTTTACTTTGATGACATTCTCATTTATAGCTTATCTTTGAATGACCATAGGTTGCATGTTAGGCAAGTTTTAGAAACCCTTAGGAAGGAACATTTGTATGCTAACCTTGCTAAATGTATGTTTGCTCTTGATCATATAGAATTCCTAGGGTTTGTTGTGAGTTGTAAAGGGGTCCATGTGGACAAAACAAAGGTGGTGGCCATTCAAAATTGGCCTACACCGAAATCTTTGAATGAGGTCCGAAGTTTTCATGGACTAGCTTCTTTCTATAGAAGATTTGTCCCAAACTTTGGTACCATTGCCGCACCACTCAATGACATAGTGAAAAAGGATGTGGTCTTTCATTGGGGAGAAGCACAACAAAATGCTTTTGATACTTTGAAAGAAAAATTGACTAATGCTCCCATCTTGGCCCTTCCTAATTTCACTAAGACATTTGAGATTGAGTGTGATGCTTCAAGTATAGGTATTGGGGCTGTTCTCCTTCAAGAGGGCCACCCCATAGCCTATTTTAGTGAGAAATTGAAAGGAAGTCATCTCAACTATTCCACCTATGATAAGGAATTGTATGCACTTGTTAGGGCTTTGTTTACTTGGCAACACTATCTTTTTCCCAAAGAGTTTGTGATACATAGTGATCATGAATCTCTTAAATATTTGAAAAGCCAAAACAAACTTAACAAGAGGCATGCTAAGTGGGTGGAATTCATTGAGCAATTTCCTTATGTGATCAAACACAAGCAAGGCAAAATAAATATTGTGGCGGATGCTCTTTCTAGAAGATACACCTTGCTAAATCTTTTAACCTCTCAATATCTTGGTTTTGATCACATTAAGGAACTTTATCATGATGACCTTGATTTTTCTCCCATCTATCAAGAGTGTCTTAAAGGAGGACACAAAGACTTTTTTATTCAAGATGGCTTTCTTTTTAAAGGAAAACGTCTTTGTGTTCCCCAATGCTCTATTAGATTATCTCTTGTTAGAGAAGCTCATGAGGGGGGTTTAATGGGACATTTTGGGGTTGCTAAAACTTTGGATGTGTTGCATGAACATTTCTTTTGGCCTCATATGCATAAACATGTTCATAGTTTGTGTGATAAATGCATAGCTTGCCGCAAAGCTAAGTCTAAAATGCATCCCCATGGTCTTTATACTCCTCTTCCTATCCCTTCAATGCCTTGGGTAGATATATCTATGGATTTCATCTTAGGCTTACCCAAGACATCAAAGGGAAAGGACTCCATTTTTGTGGTAGTGGATCGTTTTTCAAAGATGGCTCACTTTATTCCTTGCCACAAAGTGGATGATGCATGCCACATTGCAAACCTCTTCTTCCAAGAAGTGGTTCGCTTGCATGGGATTCCTAGGTCTATAGTGTCCGATAGAGATCCTAAGTTCTTGAGTCACTTTTGGAAGACCTTGTGGGGCAAGCTTGGAACTAAGCTTTTATTTTCTACCACTTGCCACCCACAAACTGATGGTCAAACCGAGGTGGTGAATAGAACTTTGGGACAACTATTGAGATGCTTTATTTCGGGGAATCCTAGAGTGTGGGAGAATTTACTACCCCATGTTGAGTTTGCATATAACCGAGTAGTAAATTCTACCACCTCCCATTCTCCTTTTGAGGTGGTCTATGGGTTTAATCCCCTAACACCTCTTGATCTTCTTCCTATTCCCCTTCTTGAAGATGTCTTGTGCAAAGATGGGGATGAAAAGGCTTATTTTGTGAAAACTTTGCATAAAGACATCAAGAAGAGAATTGAGAAGAAGGTTGGCAAGTATGCTGAACTTGCCAATAAAAGGAGAAAAGCATTGTTGTTTGATGAGGGCGATTGGGTTTGGCTTCACTTGAGGAAGGATCGTTTTCCTACTCAAAGGAAGTCCAAACTAATGCCTCGAGGGGATGGACCTTTCCAAGTCCTCAAGAGGATTAATGACAATGCTTATGAGTTAGATATGCCTGATACATTCTTAGGTAGTCATACTTTTAATGTCAGCGATCTAACTCCTTTTTCTGTAGGTCTCCAGAATTCGTGGTCGAATTCTCTCCAACTCGGGGAGTATGATGGAGATCAAGCTCAAGAGAACATGGAGGCCACTCATCAAGCTCAAGAAGAGGTGGAGGCACAAATGGAGGACGCCCATGGAGGTCAAAGTCCACCTCAAAGGATTACAAGAAGCATGTTCAAAGCTTTGGGAGCTAGAGGACATTTATTTTCTCTTTTTGTAGTTTCTTTAGTTGAAGGTGCTTAGAGGGAAACTTTAGAAACCTCTTTTGTTATAGCATCTTTTAGGCTTTAGGGGGGTGTGTTAGTAGATAGGTGTAGAAGTAGAATAGGAGGTGCCAAAGTGAAGGAAGGAGTCACACCTTCCTCATGGCTTGAAATAGGCGCCGGTTTTAGCTAGCTTTGGGAGGGAAATTTGAATTGTTTTAGCTTGCATTTTCAGCACCTTAGGCTATATATAGAGGTGCTCTCTTTGTAAAATTCAGATTGGAATTAATCTAAGAAAACTATACTCAAATTTTGAGTGACCTTTGGAGAGCTTTTGGAGCCTTCTTCCCTAGTCTTATCTTGATGGATCCATGGAGTCCTCAAGTGGCGGCAACACTCTCATCTAGGAGCATTCCACACTTCTAGTGGCGAGATCATCCATCCTCCTTCCATCTTCATGAGCATTCTCTTCTCCTTCCTTTCTTCTTCTTCAATTGTTCATGTTGCCTTGTGTTTTGAGTTGTTTTAGTTTCGGTTCTTCCATTTTCCAGCACCTATATTCTGTTTTGTTTCTTAATTCTGTTCGGTTCAATTGAATATTGGTTTATTTCTGTTCGGTCTTTTCAATTTTAAATCCTTTGTTGATTCAATTTGACAATATTTGGTTCATCCAAATGAGTTTGGGATTTGGTACTAGTTATTGGTGAGTTCTTGTCTTAGAACCATGATCCAACTCTAAGAAAAGTGCCTCTATATTTTCCAGCTCAAGGTGATTCCTAAAAATGTCAAGAATCTTGTTCTATGTGGCTATTGGAATCACATCATGTGAGATTCTAGAAACCATTCATTTCCACTTGTGACCTCATGCCCTTACCGAACAATCATCCCCCTAAACTCTCAGGTTCACTGGTCTCATACAAAATCTTCCAGTTACTGTCCTTATTGACTCAGGAAACTCTCACAACATCCTTCAACCTTGTATAGCCCACCACCTCCACCTACCATAACCCCAAGCCCTCTGTTGTTTGTGATGGTGGGCAATGGAGCATTTATCCAATGTCAAGGCATTTGTCCAGCCGTAGGCATATCACTTCAAACATCTACATTTTCCATTCCCTTTTACTTATTACATATTGAGGGAGCTGATGTGGTTTTAGGCATTGAATGGCGTCACACCCTAGGACCTATAAAGGCGGATTTCTCCATTCCTAGTATTGCTTTCACCCACTGTAACCAACAAATAACCTTACAAGCCATAATCCAATCTACACCCACCCGTACAACTTACCATCAATCATGTCACTACCTTTCAACAATCTCTATTGCCTCATTTCACCTTATTTCCATCGATTTCGCACGACCCTCACCATACCAATTGCATAACCACCTTCAAAACCCGTTATCCCCACTGACAATCCTACCCTTTCCCATTCGTTCTATTCTCATAAAACACCAAAAATGTTTTCCAAGTACCCCGTGGCTTGCCACCACCAAGACCTCATGACAATCACATACCTTTACTACCTCACACCCCTCTCATCAATGTGAGACCATACCGTCTTTTCACTGATAAATGTGCAATATACCGTCAAATGACCGAGAGATACAAATTGGTCTGAATAATTTAAAAACTAGTTGGTTCAATTTACATTTCCAAAAATAAAAGATTCAAGCACTAATAGTCCAAAAAGTTAACATTAATTTTGGGTAAACTTTTTTTTCACCTCTTTATAGCTTTCATGCAAGATTTTTGAAAGAAGAGAGAAACAAAACAAAAACTAAGATAATTTGAGTTGTGTGTTTAGATTTTTTCTTACTTAGGGTACATTGATTTTTATAAGTATGTAAAGAAATATATATTTTATACTAAAAAAATTAAGGTAAGGAAAACTATAATTATAGTTTAAAATTAAGTTTTTTTATGTTCAGGAGTTGTTTTTTGAGAAATTCTAAATTTTTTGTCAAAAGCATATGAATAGTTTTTGAAAGAAAAAACAGGAAATTTTGATATTTTTTAGATTAGTTTGATAACTTGAAAAAGATCATTTGGTATGGTTTCTTAGGGTAGGCTTGATGAAAATAATTTTGACTTGATGAAAATAAATTTGATCAATCTTACTTTGCAATATAGAATGGATGAATTAAGATAAAATTGTGAAATTATGTGTATATTTTATAACAAGTGTTGATTTGAATGGTGATAAATAGAATTTAGATTTGACACGTAGAAAAGTCATACAAGATGAATTGTTGTAAAAATATTAGTTACAAATAAGTTAAATGTATGATTGATATATTTATTGTATTTTTTTGAAATGACTTTGATCCTTTGTTGGTACAGTTTTAAGTTGTAGAATTTATGTATAATCAACCCAAAAAAATCATAAATTTCTCACTGATTTGATTCAATAGGGATTTCTTTTAGAAATATTCTCAATTGGTTTATTAGATCTGTAAAAAAGTCGCCCTAAATTAAAATATTTTTAAGTATTTTTAAGGAATTGGGTGGTTGATGAAAATTTGATTGTTGCTCAAATTTTTGTTAAGTGGTGTTAATTTTTCCAAATAAATCTGTAAAAGAACATTTTATTATTTTAACATCTTTGTTTAGATGACTCTGAAATTTATATTGTTAACTTAAATAAATTTTATAGAGAATTTAGTTTTACTATGTAGTGGATTTTAAATGATAATTCAGATAGATGAAGTTGAATGCATAACAGAGTAGTTAATGAAAAAAGATAGTTATGTTTTCTTAATTTCAAACGAAAATTTTAGTTGTAAGTAGATACAAAGAAATAATTTCTCTCTTTGTGAAGTATTATGTCTTTTTGAAAGTAATTACGTTATAAGTTTAAGTTGAATTCTTTAAATTTTTAGGGACTTATTTATAAATATCTATTTGATTATATTTTATATTTATCTTAATAGCTAGTAATTTCAAAGTTGTGCATAATATTAACTTTATTATGTGTGTGCTATGATTGTAGATCTTGTATTGCATAATTTTTGTATCTTAAAAATAATAATATATATCACTAAAATAAATTATTAAGGGATTATATTTTAGAAAATGTCAAATTATTATTATTTTTAATATAGTTCCAAAATCTCCGTCATCTAAACTAATTCAGCGTGCGTAGAATAAGTATATAATCTCATATATAAATTAAAAACATATATTACACAAAGAACTAATTACATGATGATAAAATTAAACATTATTAATAAAAAAGAATTTGTTATGTAATTTATATTTAATATATTTTATTTAGATTATATTTTTATTTAAATGTTGATTAATTTAATTTTTTTTTATATCTGAGATGTATTTAGTAATTATATTTAATTAAAAAAAAATCTAATTGCGTAGTTAGTAAAATATGAAAAAAAAAGTTAATTTATGTAAGATGCAAGTTGTATACAGAAACTATTTTCAATACAGGTCTATGTAGCTATAAGATTAAGATCAACAAAGTCACCTTTCCTCACTGCAACCACTTTCACAATTAAAAAATTAATAATTGTGAGTTATTACAACCCGGAAAATTAAGCACTCGAATTAAAGTATATGAACTTAAGGAATAATTACATTGCAATAAATTAAATAACCCAATTTGGAAAATCAACCATTAAAATATTCAATCCATTAACAAATATCTGATTCAATATAATCTAATTCATGGACAGTTATTCATATTATCCTAACATATCAAAGCATTAATCATCTTAAAAATAACATGTATTTGATGTTATTTTCTGACACCTTTAATAATTAAAAAAACTAATATTCTAAAATAAAACTGGTGGCACAGTGAGGAGATGCAAAATTTATATAATTTGAGAACCTCATCATAAGGAAAGGCAATGTTAGAACGTGGGAGAGAGTTTTCTTTAATCTGTTATCCCTAAAATAAGGTATTTGTAGTGGTCAAAACATGTTTTAACAAAAGATAACGTTAAGTTGCATCTTCTGGGGGAGATACACATTCAGAGTGCAATTTGAGCAAAGGGTGAACAACGTGACGCTTGTGAATCCTTAAACCTTAATCATCCTTGCAGAGGTCACAAGTGCCCTCAAAGTCAGCTTTCCCACGTGAAACAATTTGACAAACACCACGAAGTTAGGAGTACGTTTCCATGTCCAAATTTCAAATTTAACTCCAACACGTGACAAGCCACTTGTTTACTATTCGACGTTACAGTTAATATCAACTAACTACACTCCCAAAATTATTGGGCCAAAACTGTGACCAGCCTTAATTTCATGATTTAATCCAATTGAGTGACAGCTGAATTAGAAGAAAAAGAACAAAATGTTGTATTTGAAAGTAATCTCCGAAGGACATTGTTGGTATAAATAAGTTGAATATAAAAAATAGAAACAGGGAAAACCCATAAAATAGCCCAAGTTCTTAAAAAAGGACACGTTGTTATATTCCACTATACTTAACCATGAATTACTGTGTACTCAAAGTGAAGGTGTGAGATAGAGGATATAATAGTGAAATACAGAAATTTGTGATTCAGTTCAAGTTATTTCCTTTTAATCCCCTTCTGGTTTGAGATTGAAAAGAGATCCA
The DNA here is from genome assembly GCF_000499845.2 of Phaseolus vulgaris. Taxonomy (NCBI): domain Eukaryota; kingdom Viridiplantae; phylum Streptophyta; class Magnoliopsida; order Fabales; family Fabaceae; genus Phaseolus; species Phaseolus vulgaris. The sequence continues at coordinate 38,338,069 of NC_023757.2, read as the reverse complement.
AATCCAAATGCATTGAATGCAGATCACCTGAATTTGAGCCAGATCTCCCTCTTCTGTTCTCTTAAAAAACAGAACAAATCACAATACACCACCGTCAGGTTAGGGTTAGGGTTGGGGTTCTGAGTTTTAGCCACCAGAAACAATGGCGGTCTCCGATAGCGTTGTCAAGAAAATCGTCCTTTCCTACACCTATGTGGTCATATGGATCTTCCTCAGCTTCACCGTCATCGTCTACAACAAGTACATTCTGGATCGGAAGATGTACAACTGGCCCTATCCGATCTCGCTCACCATGATCCATATGGCCTTCTGCTCCTCCCTCGCCTACCTTCTCGTTCGCGTCTTCAAGCTCGTGGAACCGGTTTCAATGTCTCGGGATCTGTACTTCAAATCCGTTGTTCCAATCGGTGCACTCTATTCACTCTCCCTCTGGTTTTCCAATTCCGCCTATATATACCTCTCTGTTTCGTTTATTCAGATGCTCAAGGCGCTTATGCCTGTCGCGGTTTATTCCATTGGGGTCTTGTTCAAGAAAGAGGCCTTCAAGAACGAGACCATGGCCAACATGGTTTCTATTTCGCTTGGAGTCGCAGTTGCTGCTTACGGAGAAGCCAAATTCGATTCCTGGGGTGTCACGCTGCAGCTTCTGGCTGTTGCGTTTGAAGCCACTAGGTTGGTTCTGATTCAGATTTTGCTTAATTCCAAGGGAATTTCTTTGAACCCTATTACCTCGCTTTACTATATTGCTCCCTGTTGTTTGGTGTTCTTGTCCGTTCCGTGGATTGTCATGGAGTACCCTTCGTTGAGGGACAACTCCAGCTTGCATTTGGATTTCGCGATTTTCGGGACCAATTCTGCTTGCGCTTTTGCGTTGAACCTTGCTGTTTTCTTGCTGGTGGGAAAGACCTCAGCTTTGACTATGAATGTTGCTGGGGTGGTTAAGGATTGGCTCTTGATTGCGTTCTCTTGGTCTGTGATAAAGGACACTGTGACCCCAATTAACTTGATTGGTTACGGATTGGCATTTTTGGGGGTTGCGTACTATAATCATTGCAAGTTGCAGGCCCTGAAGGCTTCGGAGGCGCAGAAGAAGGCTCAGCAGGCTGATGAAGAGGCTGGGAGGTTGTTGGAACAGAAGGATGGGGAAGGGACTGGAAGGAAGAACGACAACCAGAACTGATTCAACTGATGGTCTCATTTTTGGTCACTCTTCTATAATGTTGGATGAGGCAGGTTTTTTTTATGACTTTGTTCTGTAATGTACTGCTATTAGGTAATTATTGTCATCATCGAGTCATTATTATTATGATTATTATTGTTATTGTTATTACCGTTATCATTATTATATTATTGTGTTCTTCCAGTTTAATTATCATATGCTTCTTTCGTCACTGTAGTTATGTATTGGGGTTGCTATTGACGTGTTTGTCTTTGTCCCATATATATATTACTGATTCTGTGGTTCGTGGTTATGGCTAGAGAATGAATTGCATGTTGAATGTTCCGCTAGTTTGTTGTCGAATTGCCGAGTTGATGGCTGTTGTGTCGCTTCATTCATTTTGCCCTGTTGAGATCAATGTATTTAATGTGATACTATTTGTCTCTGGCTTCTAAGTTTTGGAGAAAAGGAATGATTTGTGTATCTGTATATTTGTAATATTAAATAATTCCCGTGTTTAAACTGCACTCCCCTGAATTGCATTTTTCTGAGATCAAAATCCACTGTACATAATGGAGGAATTTTAGTGTCTACACTCTACATCCCCTGAGATACACGGCTTTAGTTTAAGAACTAATTTCTGCATGATGGCCAGTCGTTTCTTTTAGAAACCACTATCTATGTAAGTTTCTTATCGTCACGTTCTAATATTGGAACATCACCCTATGTGCTTGTTAATGCTTTGATTTCTTCATCACGTATTTGATATTCTGTTTTGTTGGATTTGCTTTGCTCATTCGAACTTTTACTAGACTTTTGTGGGATTAATACTTACGCATTATTGTATGACTTTTGCAATTACATTCATTTCCTCACGCATTTCTAGTTCCCCTTTTGGTTGGTTGTGGTTGCTGCCAGTTCTTGCTTTGTTGTTTGGAACCTGATATGTTGCTTCTGAGGGTACGTGTTAGTTCTGCAATTTGCTTAAAGGGGCATCTTTATCAAGCTTAAGTGCCGAGCTTCGAGACTCGTTAACATTGCTGAATAAAAAAAAGGACAATATACGACGGTACTCAATCGCTTATAAGAACGAATCAGTCAAAATTACCCTCAAATATTAGTTACATATATTTTGGTCGCAAGGTGGAAAATATTAGATCATCCAATTACAAATGCCAACAGGGTTAGGTTAGTATAGTGGTTAGACGGCCTTAGAATCTGATGCAAGGTTGTGCCTTTTATGAGTTTTTGGTGAATATTAAATAAGAAATAAAGGCGAGAGGTGTGCCCTACAACAGTATTCCAAGTGCATTTATATGAACTGAACTCTCTGGACAAAAAAGTGAAAAATAAACATTTAGATGTGTGCGCGCGAACGGACTTTTACCAATACTATAACAACTCTGGGTAGGGTCATCATCAGCCCAAAATCAATCCTCCACCTTAACTTTTTCTATAACTTAATAACCCACTTCCATTCTAAAATGGATTTCATTCTAAAATAGATATACTTCAGGCTTTCGCTTTTGTACCCTCATGACCTGCATTTCTATCTTAATGGAAAAAAGACTAAAATATCTTTTTTTCGCTCCACCACGCTGTCACCACTACAGCCATTGTCACTATTGTGTCTTCTTCGTTGTTCCATGCTGCCAGCCATTGTCACTATCGTGTCTTCTTCATTGTTCCATCTGCCGTTGTACCCATGTCGTCGCAACACCTCGTTGCCAAGGTGTGAGCACCTGGTCGAAGGTGATTCTGGCGGTGTAGAGCTTGTTGTCCTTTAGGATTTCGGCAAGCATGTGGTCAAACTCATTATCATCGAGTTTGTTGACGAAGGCAACCTTGCTGTTGAGTCTCGTGATGACGATGTTGACATTATCAGGCATACACTGATAAGAGTGGAACAAAGAAAGAGAGAGAGTAAAACATTGGGTTTGGTAGAGATTATACAATTTAGTAGTTTTTCCCTTCTAAATACCCTATTCCGAAAAAATTTCAGATTGTTCAATTAGTAATGTTTTTGGATTGTTCAATCTAGAAATCTATAAAGGAAAAAAATGAATGATTATGTAGTGTTTCTGGAACATCTTAAGAAAGCTTGTTTTGGAATAAAGTTTGTTTTGTAAAACTTGTCTTGAAAAACATATTTGAAAAGTTTATTTAAAAAAATGATTTTGAAAAGCTTGGTATAGAAAAACTTGTTCTGATAGATCTTGGAGTAGGTAATCTAGAAGTCACATTTAAGCATGTCATCAATAAGAAAAGCCTATTTTCAAATTGTCGATGTGATATGTAGCTCCTATTATATATTTATTCAAATGAAAGCTCAAAATAACATGAAGAAAAAACTACATGGCAAACAAAATTATACTAATATTAAGTTTTTAAAACGTATACTCTGTGTAGCTTATTTAAATTTTTTTTTTAGAAAAAAAATGTATGTATTAATATTTTAATGTGCAATTTTATTTGAATAATATTTTAAAATTAATTTTTTTATCTGAGTTTATATTTTAAATACTTGTTTTTAAATAATTTTTTTAAAAAAAAATTGTGAATATCTATGGATACACACAGGAATAAAAAATTCTACAAATATTTTTTCATGAATATACAATTGGTAATAAGACATATTTTCTAATGTGGGACATGTAACGGGTAGGTACTACATGTACCCGTTCCGATCTGTTGTCATTCTAATGGTGATACATGTAGTTGATATACAACTCTCCCCAGTTGAAGAGATATGTGCAGTTCAGATACAACTCTGCTCAAGTGGGGTACATTCGGACAAGGATTTTCAAATGTTAAAGTAATAACAATGAATATCATAATAGTTCATATTGGTTCAACTCCTATAATTTGTTAATAGTATATAGATATGTTACAATTTGATCCCCTCGATGACACACAAGTTATGTGTATGGGAAATTGAAATCTGACCTCGAGAGGGTACAAAATTTGTTATCTTCAAACACGTAGTGTGAAGATGTTAAACACTCAATTTGATTTGAGACCTGACCTCCTACACAACTCCTAAGTCTTAAGCATAGTGTAAAGATGTTAAGTGTTCAATCAAATTGAATATGATCTTGTGAGAAGATACAAGGTCCTTGAGTTCTGAGCGTTTAAACATTTATTCATATCAAGATTTAACTCCCTAAAAAAATATTATAATAACATGTTGGGGAGACACAACCACCAAAAACGCTTATTGTTCGAAACAATGTGACTCAGAAATGGTTGAGGGTAATGCCCTATAAATATGGAAGAAACATATCCCTCTCCACTACTCCTTGCTAACAATTCTTTTCATTATCCTTTATTTTCTTGTTATTATTTGCATCTATTTGAACATTTGTATTTTGAAATACTTTTCAAATTATGAAAATTGTTAACTTGCATAATCAAATTGAATCACATTGTATATAAAATGTGTTATATTTGTTTATAATGTATGTTTGGTATCATAACGACCTTATTGTTGGTCGAAATACTCATTCAAATATGTGGATTCATCTAATCATTGAATTGCTAGTTGTATTACATTTTCAAAGACGTGGTTTCATGTAATCATTGAGTCGTTAGTCGAATGTAATTCTATTAAATCGTTGTTTAAAATACACAATTTAAGATGTGATTCTTTCTAGTCATTGTTTAGTGGGTGATCGATACTTTTGTGCCTAATAATTTTCATCCAAAGTCACGAGAGCTTTTCATAACTAAAATCAAGCTCCGAGTAACAATTTCTAAGGATACAAATTGTAGACGTTCCATCAAATTCATTTTTTGTCTAGTAATTCTTATCTAAAATAACATGATTACAAGAGTTTTTCATGATATCATTTATTCCGTTGTAGTTGAACTAAATTCAAGATTTAATTAACATTTCGTATGAGTGAATTTTTTTGGATTTTTCAGTGCATGACCTTAATTACAATTGTCATTTAAGATGTATGTCTTGATTTTCAATTAAGTCGAAGTCATTTAAGATGTTGATTATGTCTTGACTTTTAATTAAAGTGAATGTGTTTCTTTAGACTTTCAATAATCATGTACTTTTCATTGAAATAAATAATCACTCATGAGTTGTGTCGACTATTTATTGAAAAACAAGTTAATAACAAGATAATTTAAATATTAATATTTCAAGATAAATATATATATAATTGATATTATAATATTTTATTAAGTGAATTAAATTTGTTTTCTTTATATCTTAATATTTTTTAATTCTTAAATAATATTCTCGTGATAATTTTTCAGGTTTATGATTTTTTTAAATAATTAAAAATGGCTAGCATGTTGTTAGTCCGATTCAAATTAGATTTAAATATTTTAAATAAAATCTCATATAATTAGTAGTTATTTCATGAAAATGATAAAAACTAATTAACAGAAGGAATGAGATGTATTATATTTGGTCAAACTATTTTTGTAGCAAACAAAAAACATACTTATACTATTAAATGTGTACCTTTTTAAATTATTTCACATCACTAGTTTAAAATCTAGTTTATACAAAATTATTTCATATCACCAGGTTTAAATTATACGAAATTAAACTCATGTTCACGTGTAAGAGTTACTAATTAAGTAAAATTTTAGTAAGCTGAGGAATAGGTAATAAAAATAAATGAGAAATAGCTATATAAATGTCAAAGAAGAACTCTGGTAACTACTGTTTCTGATTTTTGGGCCATGAGAACCGCATCGAACTTAGGATGTTTTCTTCCCACACTTCCATATTTTTTTTTTCCTGCACCCCATAATTGTTGTAATTTCAAAAATATCTTTCTGCAAATATTTTTAGGTTTGTTGTAGGTGACTGAGGTTAGTGGTGAAGTGGTGTTTGGTGGTGCTGTTTTAGGTGAAGGTTGTAGTATTTGGTGGTTTCATAATAGTTGCAGTGATTCATGGTTATTGGTGGTTGTGGTGGTTCATGCTAGTAGTTTGTGGTGGGGGAGATAAGTTAACGTGTTTGTTTTTATTTTTTTATTTTTTAAATTATAAAATTCGAAATATAAAATGATTTTTGAATTATAAAATTTATAATATAAAGTTAATTTTTAAATTTTACAATTCAAAAGCCATTTTCCTTAATTTCTATAAAAAATATGGAAGGTGTAGGGATTTACACTTAATTTTAATTTCCTTAAAAATATATGACTTTTCACTAAAAATATATAAATGCAGAAAGAAATATGGAGGTGCAGGAACAAAACATCCTAACTTAGTCAGATTTCTTTTCAATTGGGCTTACAATTGGGTTCCTCACCTTCCTATCAAGGTTAACTCCAGGCTTCTTCTTCCTGCACCCCCACGTTTTTCTACCTGCATCTCCACAATTTTAAATATTCCAACATTAACCTTGACCTATAATTTCAAAAGGGGTTACCGGATATCGGGATCCAGTAATATATTCTGGATTCATGAATGCGGAATTAATTAAATTGTGTTTTCTGGATGAGGGGGTGTTCCAGAAGGTAAAAGATCATAAATTGTTGTTTTTTGGAGTCCTGAATCCAGAAGCCTAAATTGCATTACGGATTGGTGGATCCATAATTGTTTTTTTTGTGTTATGGATTCCTAAATCTGGAATGCATCACTTGCATTATGGATTTATGAATCTGGACATTTTTTTTGTTATACGGAATGGTCTTTTTGAATTATGGATTGTTGGATCCGGAATAATGTTTTTGACTTATGGATTCATGGATCCTAATTGCAATGATTTTGTTTCATTTTTTTTATTTGTAGAAGCATAGACAATAGTGATGAATTTGAACAAGAATTATATGATGGGGTTGATTTGTGGGATGATGATGATATTGAGAAGTCATTATCCATGTTCTTCATGTTTTTCATCTTCATTAAGATGTCTTCTTCTAACAGAGGTTGTGGGACGTGGACAAACCTCCTCCCTTAGTCTTCACAATTACTGTTCAATTACATTATTCAAGTTAAACCAAATTACAAACTAATGGATAAGATGTTGAACCAATACAAACAAAAAACAACAAATATAAAATTCTATTGAAACCAAAAGAGAGAAAAAAACATTGCATCATTTCTACTAAAGAAATATAAATAAACTATAGACAAAAAAAAATATTAAAAGAAAAAAAAAGAAGCTCATTGCAAATCATATTTGAAGACAGAAAAAATCTTTTGATGAAGTTTTATACGTTGAAGAAAGGATGACCATAAAAACATAAATCCAGATCCACAAATTCGGAACCTTTCCAGATCCACAAATTTGGAATCTTTCTGGAACCACAAATCCAAGATTTTACTGGAAGCAAAAATTTGAGATTTCACCGCATTTTGTGATTTGAAATTCTATCGGATTCTATAATCTGGAATGGAAGAAAACACTTACGGAAACAAAAATCCATAAAAAAAACGGATGTGCAGATCCGAAAGCAAAGAAATTTACTTACTTTTGTCAAGAGCACTCTAAATCACCAACAAAAAATGTGAGATTGAAGGAGAAGGATTTGGAGGTGTCGCACTGCTGCTAGAACATGAAAGCGTGTTGCTGCTTGAACATGAAAGTCACGGCTGCGCAAGAGAGCATCATTGCCTGCACCTATTTAGGGTTTTTTTAGATTAAGAATATTTTTGAATTTTAAAAACTAATAAGGGTGATGTAGTCTTTTCATAAGAGTGTGGGGGTGCAAGAAGAAAAATGTGGGGGTGCAGGAAGAAACTGCCTTAACTCCATTATACCTAGTTAGGTTATTTTAGATTGGCAAAATTTTGAACTATGATCACCAGATAATTTATTATATTACTATTTTTAGAAACCGTAATATAATGTGAGTTAACTGTGTTTATTTATTTACTAAAATCGAACTCAAGTTTTTACTTAATAAAAATCAAAGTGGTTACTGTTAAAACAAAAATGCATTAATTATTACTTATTTAATTTAAAATTTTAGATGTTGAAAATTATTTTAAAAGACGTTTAATTCTAGTTGACATTTTAATTACACAAATCTGGTTGCTTGAATAACTAGACACGAAATTGGTTAATGGACCCTTAACTGTCCATGATCGAATGAGATGATTTGTGGACTGTTTTTTCCTGCACCTCCATATCTTTTTCTGTCACCTCCATACACAACATGAAAATACATTTTTATCCTTTTTGTGTCACCCTCATAGAATATTTTCCGGATTATGTAATCCGGAAGCTAATTACAAATTTGAAAAATATCTTCTGAATTATATAATCCAGAATATTATAAAGGGGCATTTTTGAAAATTCAAAAATTTATGGAGGTGAGAGAAGAAGATATGAAGTTGCAGGAAGAAACAGTCTGATTTGTGTGATCAAAACTATGTTCAACATAAAAATATTGACTGTTAGGTATTTTGATTCCAATAAAACTTTAATTATAATTTTAATGTTCCAGTTTTATAAAATGAAGTTAATTCGATTCAATATTAATATCATTTAATTGTTTTTAAAAAAGCACTACATATTTATAAGAAATAACAGTCTCAATTACTTATTTATAAAGTAGGTTTGGAAATTAATTTTTATATATGTTATTAACAGTTATATTAACATTTTCTGTTAGCAATGAAATAATATATTAACGGTACGATAAAATTGTTTCATTTTATTAAACTATTAAAATTTTACAAAAGCCAAAAAGTACACCTTGTGGAGACCATAAAAATTGAATAAGCCAATATCTATAACTAACCTTTTAAAAAAAATTGCGGAGGGTGTTACGGAAAAAAAAAACAAATTTTAGAAATAAAAAATAATTAGTTGTTATATTGATTAAGTTAGAGAAAAAAAATTATTGATTTTTAAATTAGTTTCTATTAAATAGTTTTTAAATTAATATCTAATTAGCTATCAACATTTTAACTACCAATTATTTAAATTTTTATTATAAATAATAAATAACTTTTTACATAAAATATTTATATCTCATATTATATTATATATATATATATATCATTATTAATAAAAATAATAGTGATGATGATAATAATAAAATTATCGTATGATTTTAAAATTTCTCTTTCTATAAGGTTATAGATTTTAAGTATGAACCTGAATTTGATGAATTATTAATAAAAGTAATAAATAATAATAAAAATAAATAATATTTATGGTACTTACCTAGAAAAATGTAATTTTTTTAGTAAAACTCAAGTGTGTTGATACATCTACAACTTCCATGTAGATTTTATAGAATCTATGATACTTATTTTTGTTATTTTATCTAAAAATACAATTAATTCATCAAGTTAAAAAAAACTAGCTAAATTAGATGATTTTAGTTAATAATATCAAAAGTTTAATTTTGTTTCAAAAAATTTGTAGAATTAAATGGTTGAATTAGTAGGCGTGAACTAGAACATCTTACTTGTAGTTGTGGAGTTACAGGGTCATATGATTAAAACTTGAATTTTACAAGACTTTTCAACTCAAATAAGCTTGTATGTGGTATAAAAATAGGACTAATGATCTTCAATAAATTCTTTATTTATAAAAGTAATTTTTTTATCTTAAAAAAATATTTTACCAATAATCCAACAAAAATATTATGATAATGTGGGTGTTTATAAGATAAAATTACAAAACTATTTTGAAAATGATTTGATACGGTTAAACCTGTACAAATTAATTTGGAAATTAAATTAAATATGTTTACATTTGAGTTTGAATTAATGGTAGGTTCGAATATTGACCTATTATGATAATTTATATTCAATTCGTGTACTACTAAATGATAAATGTTCACCTTAGGAAAAAAAATATTGCATTTAACTATACTTTATTTTATAATTGATAGATTGATGGCAACATTGACAATATCGATAAAGGCATATCAATTCACATCAAAATCGTTCATAATTGGTCCATTTCTTTAAATAAACCAATATTCGAAAGAAACTAGCTAATTTTCATTAACAATAATCAATATTATTAAAAAGAAACCAGTTAAATTTTCATTAGCAATAACCAATATAAAGATAAATTGATCAATGGCTGGAAAAGCTTAACTGTAATGTTCAATTGTGATTTAAAAAAAAAAAAATCTGTTTTAATATATGACATGTTTAAGTAAATTTCTTCAAAAACACCATCAAGAAAAAATAATCTATAAACTAAAACTAATTTATGCACTTACTAAAAATAATTTCTTAATATATATATATATTAGATACATATTATAGGTATAGGAAGCCATATTTGAGTAGGGTGTAGTCGTAGAAAGGAGGGTTCTCTCCCTAGAATGGGGAGATGCCAAAGCAATGGCTGGGAATGAATGTTCATCCAATAATGCAAATGTAGTAAAAGACTTGCACCATCCTATGTTTAGTCCATTTCTGGGGTTAAGAATGTTTTAAATTCTAACCCCTAAAAATATGCTCTTTTCTATTCAATTTTGGACAATTATACTCCATAATTAATACACAACTCCATTCATTTCGAATTTCATCTACATACGCTCCGCAAATGTCAAATCCTATATATTTTAGGCTTTAAATATTCAACCTAAACTTTTAGATGCCATTTTTTTGTAGAACATTAACATTCCTCTTATCCTTCAATTAGATTCAAGTTGAGATTGGCAGGGCCAATCATAATAGTGTAAAATGTGGCTGTTACAACTAGTGCTTCCATATTCATTTCACTGTTGACATGACGAAAAGGAAAAAAAAAAGATACCAGATAAGGGATCTGATAAGCAATAACAGTCTTTTTGTTTTTGTTGAAGGAGATTAGACTTAAGTTAATAATCAGTGATTTATAAATCAGCTTTCTTCTCATATTTGTTTCCTATATATTCTTCTCAATAGTTTGGTATATTCCATGTTACTTAGTGTGTGCATGTATGGAAAAGTCCAATAACAGAATTGGTGGTTTGAGAATCTTGGCGCATATCCTACACTTCTATCTAACCACTTAAACTCTAATATTTTTAGGGAAAGAACATTAACTAAAGAATCAATAACAAAAGCTAGAAAAAAAAATTAGATACTATTTTAAAAATTGAAAAATATTGATATCTAAATTAATTTTTTTAATAACTGATTTATATAGTCATCAATAAATTTCATTAAGAAGTTCCAGGAGAAAATAAAATTATATAAATATAATTGATGAAATGATATATGATAAATAAAAAATATACAGTGTTAGAAAATTATTAAATAAAATTCAATTTTAGATAAAAAATAATTAATAATTATATTAATTAAATTAAATATTATTCTAAAAAAAATTATTAGTATTTAATTTAATTTTTATTATTGACAAATAATTTTTAAATTATTCTTATATAATACATTTATTGCTCATTTTCCTATAACAACTTTATTTAAGTTCTAAGGATATTATCACTTTTTGAATATTTGTTAGATTGGTATTAAAAGTTATTTTTTATTTTCATCCTAAGAATTGTATTGTTTGATTTGTTGTCTATTATGCTAATGTGATTGTTACTTTTTGTTTTCTAATATTTAAATTATTTATTTCTTCTTGTATTTTACTTTTAAATATCTTATAATCATTAAAAATAATCATTAAATAGTAATTAAAATTAATTTTTTAAGTTTTAACGACTAATATTTTAGATTATAAATTAGTTTATAAAAAAATTAATAGAAACTAATTTAAAATATAAAATATTTAATAGTAGCTAAACTAATTTAAAATATAAAATATTTAATAGTAGCTAATGGATATCACTTAAAACCATTTTATAAATTTTTATTAATAATAAAAACTACTTTAGATATCAATAATTTTTTTTAATTTATAAAATAATTTTTAATTTAATCAAATAATAACTAATAATTTTGATCTTTAAAATTATAATTTCTATCTAATGATTATTTTAAAAAACATATAAGGATAATATTAATGAATGACAAACTATTTATATTCAAGAAGTAAAGTTACTAATAGAAGGAGGGTTGAAGGTGAACTCGATTGTATTTGTTTAGGAGTGAGAAAAATGAGTTAATCAGAAGCTAAAAATTCATGTTTTCATGTGTGTTATAATATATATTAAAAATGGATCTTGAAGAGCTAGAGTACATAAGATATAATGTGCTGAAAAAGAATATTCAAACATGGTAATAAACTCAAAGGATTTGGGTGCGTATAATATGATACACACTCCTTTTAATCTCAATAAACTCCCTTGATAAAAAATACACTGTAAGAAATACTAGCAAGAGATTTATTAAATACCGTAAATTATTGCTTCAATAAATTTTTATATTAGCATGTTGGTGAATAACCTCAAATTTCAATTAATATGTTGATATTTTTTATCATTACAAAGGAATAATTATAACTAGTTCTCCTACTTTTAATAAAAAATAGTCCGAAGTTTTTCTCTTTGGTTACATAGTTAATATTCATTTTGTTATTTTTTAAATAAAAACTTTTATGTTAGCTCAAGTAACAATCATATTTTTTTTACAAAAAGATAAGTTATGAAAATAAAAATAACAATTTTTATTATTGTTTAAAAAAGTAATAATTTTTTTCATTTTATATCTTATAGCTCTCACCCTTTAACTCACAAATAACACACTATATATAGTACTAATTTTTTGCTTTTTTCTGTTTTTCTTTATTATTACAAAAAATTACTTTTTCTTAAAAATCATATTATTTTCCATAAAAGAAGTATTATTGAATGACATTTTCAGGCAATGAGTACCAATAGAGTAGAAATGAATGGGACTTGACTAACACCTCTACAAATAAATTATACTTATATAGCAAAGAATCAGGAAGGACGTTAAACAAAATTATGTCTAAAAATAATTACTAGATAAAAAAAATACTGTACAATTTTTTTTATTTACATATCTATGGACGAGCCTGAACTCATACAATTTATACTTTTTAGCTAATAATTTTACATGGATAAAATCAATATATTTAATGGATTTTGTTTACTAACTATTTCAAATTTTATTATACTTCCAATTCTTTTTAAATATTATTAGTGTGCATTTATTGTCATTACAAAAAAAGAAATATAACATTCTCTTTTTAAATTAATGGTGGGGAATATTTGGAGGAGAATCATTGAGATGAGGATAGAAAGGAAGCAACACCACAAATGACAAATCTGCAAGAGCCAACCATGGGTGCCATCCGAGGTGGGTAATGCATGTTGATATGCAGTTGGTAATTGATTTTTTTAATTATATCATGTTTTGGATAATTAATTTTGTGGTTCATATAATTGAATATTTTTATTTATTATTTTATTTATATTATATTAAGAATTTTTAATTGTTGAAAATTGGTTGTTCTGATAAAAAAATGATCAATTTATAACTCTAATGTAGTGTTATTATTTACGAATGATTTATGTTTGTTTATACTTTTATATTTACAGTAGAAAATTTAAATTTGTTTTTTATTCTATTTTAATATTTTTCATATATATATGTTTCTTATTTATTTGTAATAAATAATAATTTTTTAATTTTTTTAAAACCTGGGGTTTATTAAAAATAAAATTTAAATAGATAAAAAAATATAAATAAGTATCTATTTTATTCTTTATTTTATTAGAATTCTATTTTACTGAAATAGAATAAACCTTTTATTTTAATAAACATTTATAAAAAAATATTTTATTATTTTAGTTTTTACATCACAATAAAAAGATATACATATAAATTAATTAAAAATTATGTAAAAGGTAAGTGTTTTTTTTTTAAAAAAAAAAACTTTTATGTTAAGCATCACTATGCAATTTGACACCTCAAGTAACAATAATCATCTCTCATCACATAAAAAACAATTATTAAAAAAATAAAAAATAAAAAAAAAATATGAGAATAATAGACAAAAACTCATATGTTAACAAAAACGATACATAACAAAAAAAAATAGTTAATATTATTTTTAATTTGAAAATAAAAGTTAAATATAAAACAATTTTTAAAAAGTACTACCATTAAAAAAAAACTGATATAGTAACTTTTTTTGAGGTATTTATGTGTATTTTTTTATTTATTAAAATGTGAAAAGCTTCCCTAGTTAAGCCAATGCTTCAAGAGGGTGAGGGTGTGTTAAAGCAATCCAATTAATGGAGTTGGAATTTGAATATTTTGAATTGGACTGTTAAACAGGTAAAACATAAGTATTCTTCCCTCAAAGAATGATGCTTCTCTGTCATCATTCTTCAGAACAGAGAGCTCCTTCATAAGAAGACAAATCTCAGAAAATTTCATTTTCAAAAGTATGATGTTGTACTTTTAGAAATCACACATTATTAAGAATATTAAAATTAGAATAATACTTTTTGACATATCTAAAATTTGCTTACTTAAATTGTGATATCCCTAAAATGACTTTTGAATTTTAATATTATAAATAAAAACTAAAGCTAAAATTAAAATAAAAGTTATAACAGAACTAAAAAAATGGTTTCTTATAAAGCGAATGTAACATTTCTATCTTTTAGTATGAGAATAAACGTGTACTAAACATGATGTTACTTTCATTTTAAAAATAAGAAAGCTAAAAGAATAATTTTAGAAAACTGATAACAAAAATATATTATATTTCACATTCATATTTTCAAAAAATAAACTTTTAATTCGTGAAACATTGAGTTGAGTTTGTAAGCTGGCAAAGAAATGCTGTCCCTATATTTTTCAACTTATATTATTGAAATTTGAAATTCCAGTAAGAGTTAAATTTATTATGAACCTCCCATTGTTCCAAAAGGTGTCATCATTGACAAAAAAAGAAAGGATCTTCTTCAAAGACTTTAGTTCCATGGTGTGAATGTTCAGCTCAACTATGGCAGTCTTCTTTAGCTGTTGCTCTTACTTTAAGATTGAATTTCTCTTGTTAATTTTCTTTCTTATTAAAAACCATTGAAAAAGCATAATCGAATATACATGTAGGATTCAGAAATATTAGATACGTTATTATATATAAGTATTAGTTATGAGTGTTAATCCAATTCAATCTTCAAATTATAATATGAGATTTTAACTCATTTATCTATCATAAAATATTTTTATAATCTACTTGGAATCTCCAACAAATCAGGATCCTCAACTCGGTGATCACTTAAATTTTATAAGCAAAAAATATGGTTTGATATAAAACAAAATAATCACTTCACTTTGCAACCTATTTTAATAATATATATTAGTACTTTATATTATAATATAAAAGTAAGATGGTTCTAGATGTCACTGCTGAACTTAATTAACTAGGTTCAGTGCAGCATTGAGTGTTAGAAAACAAGGGACCATAATAAATAGTTTTTGCCCCTCAAAAGTTGGTAGATTCATTTGAGAAAATATCTGGCGACTAAAACAATTTTAAAAGTCACTTTTTTCATAAAAAAAAAAAACTGAAAAGTGAGTCAAACATGGCCTTACATTATAATTTTTTAATTTTGGTTTCCGTCAATTAATACAGTTATTTTCAAGTTAATAAGCGATTATTATTGAAATATATTTTACTTCTATAAAATATTTTTTTCACACAATTAATTAGACATATTATTATATATTTAATCCATATATACTTTATTATTTAAATGGTAATTTTGTGATCATACACAAGTTATATATTTAATTTTTTCTCCACAAAAATTTAAATTGTTATATTTCATGAACATAATAATTTTCCTATATACATATCATATAAAACTGCAAACAAGCATAATTGAGAATTCAATTTGTAGAACATCTATCACCTCTTAGATGTTAATGCTCGCAAATTAATAGATAGAATGAAAGAAAACCATCAATAGATTTATATTAAGATATCCTTAATGTATTTGATCTTTGATGTTTACACTGCTAATAATGAATATTAAAAAAGAATATATTAAAAAATGTTAATTAGAATTTCAAAATTTAAAAGATCAATTATTTTGTGATCAAAAGAATACTAAAATATCTGAATAAATATGTGAAATAAATATTAACAAAATAAAAATCCTTAACTAATAAGTGTGGTTTTTGTTCTCACTTTTTTTTATGTTTAATTTTATTTTTTGAAAAATCTTTAATAGGTAAAGATATATAGAAACTTGTTTCAATTTCTATTTATATATTTTTTTAAACTGCTTATCAAGCAGTGTGGTTAATAAAACCTTCCAATCCCCATATACCAATTATGATAACACCGGATTTTTTTACACATTCCTAATTTCAACTGAATTATATATAGCAAAAGAAAGGACAACCAATTATATTACGATCGAAAACCAAGCCTGATTGAGAAAAGGTTAAACAAGAGTTGAAAGACCAGAAAATATGTTACATGCTTATGATAGAACCCAACCCAAACATTATTTCTATAGTGTCACGAAAAAAAAAACTAAAGTTAACCCATTCTTCGGATGCATGCATATAACAGCCTATCTACAATTCCACAAAACCATGATAACAGCATTGTCTATAATACAAAATCCTAAAAGCTTAGTATTCAGCACTTTTCCTCAGCTGTGGACCCATTGATTGCTCCCATTTGCATAGCTGGTTGTTTAGGTTTCTTAGGCTTGAACCAAACCGCACAAACTAGAAAAGCTACAAAATTAACAAAGCTAAGTATGGTGAGCAACCCATAGAACAAGTCAAGCCTGCCCTGGTTTATGTTGTCTGCTAGCCACCCCTGACCATCTCTTGTCCCAGTAACTTTCTTCACAACTGAGACAAGGAAACTACTGACGAAGAAACCAAGAGACAAAGTTGTGAGAAAGAGACCCGTGCTCATGGTTTTCATTCCTTTTGGGGACCGTGTTATGAAGAAATCAAGCTGGCCCGTGTATATGAATGCTTCACCAGTACCCACCAAGAAGAACTGTGGGATCAGAAGGAAAACGCTTATAGGCAGTGTTGCATTGTTCCCAGTTACACTTTTTGCCACGGATAACCGTTTCCTCTCGCACAGAGAAGCAACCGCCATTCCGAAAATGGAAAATACAAGTCCAATCGCAATCCTTTGTAGGTCAGTGAAACCTGGTACAAATGGAATAAAACAATATTTTCGTTAATAATTTCTAGCAAAAATATTCTCTCACACACCATTTCTTTATTTACATCCATTTCACAATTCTTATTGACAAAAATAATAGTAAAATAAAATAATAATTTATGCAGTTGTAATTGATATGTAGAAGAAAAGTGGTATTCAGTTCACTTTATACTATATAGGCATTAAATTTTGCAAGACATGGACACTAACATGCATGTTATATATGTATATGGGCTTCCCTTCACATGCAGCTTTCTGCTAGTGCAATATATGTAATAATATCATGATTAACATGAAAAAGGAATTTCATATTAAATAATGTCAATAATTATGTAATCTGAGGAAGTAGGTTTACTTTTGGCATGGCCATGGATTCAAAAAGTAACTAAATCTAATAATGTGTATACCTGGTTTGCCTTTCCACTTTTTCCAAAGGGGCATGACGAGTCGGTCATAAACAGCTAGACTGATTAGTATTGCAGCCACAAAAAATACTGTGAGAGAGCCTGCAGGGATTTGGAAACTCCCCATATTTCTTTCCATGGTGGAGGCTTGCTCAACTGAAAATGTTATCATCTGTGCGTAAGTGGTCCAAAATATGATGGTTGTGGCCCACACTGGTAAAAGTCTCACCATCATTTTCACCTCCTCTACCCTTGTTAGTGTGCATAATTTCCATGGGTTTGGTGCAGAACCAGATAAATTTGTCTCAAAGTCACCTTCTGTCACAATGGCTGCTTTCTCCAAGAAACTACATAATTAAAAACATCAAAAAGAGTATGAGGAAATTTTTAAGACGTCACAATTTAATTAAAAACGTATAAAGATTCGCTAGCTCCCACAAGGGTAGGCAAAGATGATAAGCTTAATTACCGGAACTGGTCGGTGTGCTCTATTCTTGAAGCTTCAGGAGTGTCTTCATACAAAGAACCAACATTGTATGGGAGTTGCATCTTCCTTTTCTTTATTGATGCAACAATAACTTGCCAAATGTGGACAATGGGGCTTCCAAAACTCTTTTTGTATCTGTATCTTTTAGTTCCTGATAAGAACACGATAATGGCTATGATCATAGAAACAGAACATATTCCATACCCCAAACTGCGACTCACTTCATCTTGCAAGTAGACGAGTACTGTGACGGCTGCCAGAGTTCCAAAACTAATGAAGAAGAAAAACCTGTTGAAGAAATATGCCATTTGGGATTTCTCCTTCTCATCTTTCTCATCGAATTGGTCAGACCCAAATCCCGAAACACTAGATTTTAGGCCACCAGTTCCTAGTGCAATAAGGTACAGTGACAAGTATAAGATTCCCATTTGGAATCCGTTCGCTTGTTGGCAACTGTCACTGTTAGCATGGCAAGGTGGTGGACGTAGCTGTGGCAATTTTGATGAGATTGCTAATGCAGCAGTTCCCTGAAATCACCGTTCTCTCAAAGTTAAACTAGGAAGAAGATATGCATAAAGTAAAAACTTTGCTGATCAAAAAATAAAAAAAATAAAAAAAATAAAAAAAATAAAAAAAATAAAAAAAATAAAAAAAATAAAGTAAAAACTTTCCACTTTATGTAAATGAGTGCACATGTGTCATTAAGATTTGACATTTTATGAGAGAAGTAGCCACTTCACTAGTAATTAATGTAACTAACCAGTGTTTGTATTGAAGCGAAGATTCCAATTGTCTTGTATCTGCCAAGGAAGGAATCTGCTAGAAAACCTCCCAGCAAACACAGGAGAAATGATGTGCCCATGAAGTCAGTCACAGTATTAGCTGCAGTTGAGCTTGGCAGATGCATGACTGAGATCATGTATGTTACAAGGTTCACTGCAATCCCCATGGTGGAGAGCCTCTCCACGATTTCAATCCCTGAAAGAATTAACTTCTATTGTTAGAATTCATGTAACTTAATCATTTATTAAGTTACAATTAATTTTGGTTTCATCTTTTATTCTTTCGTGCAACAAAAAAAAAGGACTGAAAATGGTTGTAGAGAAGCAATTGATTAACGCATGTGTCATAAAATTAAGAGTAAAATAATTGTGTTCGTGATTAGAGGCTGTAAGTGAAAAGTGAAACCTAATATGTTGTGAAAGCCAAAAATGAATGAATAAAGTAAGCTCAACTTTCAGAAAAGTGAGGTGAAAAGGTAAGATGAAAAGTTGTAGACGAATGGAACATTGTTGGATTCATTCACACCATAAAGATGATACGTAATGATATGCTTCTTTTCCTCCAAGGCCAAACAGAAGGGGACATAGATGTGAATATTTTTGCCGATAAAAAGAAAAAAACATACATGTGAATATTATGCTCAATCACAAGTATGCACAGGCTTTATTCCACTTGGTTTGTCTCCTTCCCCATATGCAATCATTGCCCCCAAAAAGCATGAGATAGAAAAACTCGAGTATTTCTGAAGGTTAATCTATAAAACCAATGGTAACACCATAAAATGTTTTTGTAAATATTAAAATGGGATAACAAAATATATCCACATAAACAGCAAGTGAGATTTTGTGGGTGATTATTAAACGTGAAAGAACGTGGGTGATACATAAAGACAAGGAAAATATGTTTACAGTATAAGTCCCATTTTTGTTGGAAGGGTAAAGAGAAATAAAATAAAAAAACAGAGAAAGTGATAGATGTAACAAATGAAAATGGTGTGATATGAAATGAAGAAAAAAGAAAAAATAATGTGAAGATAAAATAAAGAGAAAATGGATGTTTTAAATATTTAAATAATGAAATTATTTTGTTTAATAGTATAAAATCCTGTCAAGTTAAGACTAATTAAAAATTATGTCACATAAAGTTTTAAATAGTTGATTCATTTAAATTAAATTGATTGTTTTAAGTTAGTCTTTGAAAGCAAACTTCTTCGAACTTTGTATGCACCAACACCACACCCTATATCTATTTCTCCATCTCCCATTGATGAACCACCCAATAAACTTATACGTGAATCTCCAACTTGTAGCCAAAAGGATAAAAACAAAACAAAACAACCAGAGCTTCTATATCTTGAAAACTGACCCACAGAAAGAAGGAGATGAAGGAAAAGTTTCATTTTAGATGTGGCATGGTGTATATTATTTGATTTGAAAGTTATATCCTTTCAGTTAAGTCTAATGTATCACATATTCCAAAAAGTAAGTTCCATAATCATAACCAACATGAGATGCAGAGGAGTGGTGGAGATAAGACTATTTCTACAAACCTAAAATAAGAGCTGCTGGTATCCAACCGCCAGTTTTGGATCTATCTGCAGGGAAGCCTTTATAGTCCACAGCTTCAGTAACAATCCAACTCATTTTTTCCTCCTGAAATAAAATCACAATATTTTTAAAAAAGCATATAACATTTGAAGTTACATGCTGGCATGTACCAAAAACTATTCAGCAAGAGATCTCAAAGACCACTGACCATTTTTTCTGAAGCTCTGGGAAGAAAGTAGAAAAGACTTAAAAGTGCTGGAAAGGTGTGAAGCTTTTGCTCTTGTAAACTTCAACTCACAAGTTGGTTTGTGGGGAGAGGCTCCCCATTTATAGGCAAGGTGGACTCAACAAATGGCAATGAGAATCTAAAAGCGAGGTCCTGCCACTATTCATTTGAGACAGATCAGTGCTGGTTTTTTTCATAAAGGTAAGGATTAGGTTTGAGGCAATTAGTGGAAGGTTTAAGGGTAGCTAGACTGGAACTTATTTTCTGATAAGATATTTATTAAGAATATTAATAAGTAAATATAAAGGTAACATTGTTGATTGGAAGGAGAGAATTGGGGGAATAATATGTGGAATCTAGAACATGCAACCATAGCTAGTATATCAATATCGTTTTTTTATGGTACAATACATTGATTTGAGTTAGGAAGGCTGTGAGCCACTCCACCTTGGCCAACTCTTTGAAGTGCTTTTCCTACCCCACATTTGAAAGGGATCTCTCTACCTTCGATTTTTCTGTATAGGTAGATATGGACAGAATATGCAGATAGTCGCAGAAGGTGCAAGGGCTCTTGTTTTGAATTGAATTTAAAACCTTATGATGAATTGATGTGTTTAATTAGCGTTAATCATTGTGACTTTAATTATAAATGGACATTTTTTTCTAAACAAAAAGAAGGTTATATCTGGACGCACTTTACTACTATGAAGGATAAACATTCGTTGAATGTTACGGAGAATCAAGTTGTAAATTGACAAGCATAAACACTGTCTGAAATTCTTTTTCTTCTGCACCCCACCAACTCCTTTTTTTGCTTTAACATTTGAGGCTTCTGCGAACTCACTTCCTCGTAGGAGTCGTGAAATTGCAGTGTTTTATTTGGAAAATGCTGACATGCGTGGATTAATTTGAGATCTGTATATATAGTAATTTATCCGTATGAATATGGATCTCAGATCTGAGTAGTTTAAGTAACGTAACTTAAAAAAAAAAACAATTCATAGTCTATATTATATTTATATATAGAGATTCCTCATCAGTTTTTTTTAATTCAATTTTTTATTTATACAATGAAGTATTTTATCATTTCATGAGTTACTTAAAAAATAAAATTATTTTTTAAATTAATGTTAAGTGATAGTTTTTTTTATGTAGATTAATTTCACACTCTTCTTTAATTCTTTATTTTAAGTTAAGAGAAAGAAAAATACTTACTCTCATTAGTTTTCGCACCAAATCTCACATATTAAATAAAATAACATTAATTTTCAATTACTCTCTCCACTCTATTTCAAGTAACTCTAACGAAGGATATGAATACCAGACTTTTGGAAGGAAACTAATATTAATTTTGTTTTTTCTAATTCTTAGTTGTTTCTTTTTGTACTTATGTCTAACTTTTAATTTGTCTTTTCTTATTCTAACTTTTATTGGCTTTTATTTTACATTATTATGTGTCTTTAACTAGACTTATAATGAGTGTACTACTTGTATATATTCAGACTTTTTATGCTTTGATCTAAGTAAGAAAAATAAAATAGAAGAAATATTTCTTTTCATATCTTTGTCCATATAGACCAAAACCTCAATGAAGATCATGATACCAAACAAAATTCTGAATCAGATAAGCTTTCTAATTAGTACCTAGAAACATAACTGTTAGGAAAAGCTATACAATGTGAGATATCTGCTTTGGAGTCAAATCAAACATAGGTTGCAAATGCATAAAGAAAAAAATAGTCATAGGTTGCAAATGGATATTCAAAATAAAATATAAGGCTAATGGGACAATTGAAAGGTATAAAACAAAGCTAGTAGCAAAGGGATACACACAAACAAAAGGTATTGACTATCTTGATACTTTCTCTCCAGTAGCAAAGATGACCATCATAAGATTGTTTCTTTCTCTAGCTTCTGTCTATAATTGGGAATTGAAACAATTAGACATAAACAATGCATTTTTACATGGAGTGTTGAAAGAATATGTATACATGGTTGCTCCTCCTGGATTGACTTCTACTCAACTAGGACAAGTTTGTAGATTAAAAAAAAAATGCTTTATGGCCTTAAGCAAGCCAGTAAAGAGTGGTTTGCCAAATTGTCATCCTTTTTGCTTTTTATGGGATATACTCAATCTATGAATGATCATACACTATTCATTAATTCTCCTGAATGATCTTTTACATCATTATTGGTGTATGTGGATAATATAATATTGGCAGGAAATGATAAAGAGGAGATTGAACGAATCAATCAAACATTGAATCAAACATTTAAGATTAAGGATCTTGGAAATTTAGGATATTTTTTTGGTTTTGAATTAGTAAGAAAGGGATAATGATGAATCAAAGAAAATACGAACTGGAATTGTTAACATATGCAGGTCTTTTAGCCTGCAAACCTGCACCTACACCAATTGATAATCATACAAAATTATCTTCTACTGAGAGTGTTCCTTTCACATATGTTCAAGCCTATAGAAGATTGATTGGAAGGTTTATGCATCTCACTAATACCCGACATGACATAACCTTTTATGTGCAACAACTTTCTCAATTTCTTGTTAAGCCTGCAATTGCTCACTATAATGCAACAATTAGAATTATCAAATATATTAAAGGAGCTCCGAGTCTTGGTTTATTTTTCTCTTCCAACACTTCTGCTCATTTAAAAGCTTTTATTGATAGTGATTGGGACACCTGTAGTGATTCAAGACAATCAATAATTAGTTTTAGTGTGTATCTTGAGAGTTCCCTCATATCTTGGAAATCAAAGAAACAACAATATCAAAGAGTTATTGTGAAGCTGAATACAGGGCAATGATCACTG
Source organism: Phaseolus vulgaris (assembly GCF_000499845.2). Taxonomy (NCBI): domain Eukaryota; kingdom Viridiplantae; phylum Streptophyta; class Magnoliopsida; order Fabales; family Fabaceae; genus Phaseolus; species Phaseolus vulgaris. The sequence goes on along the minus strand of NC_023757.2, from coordinate 38,314,613 downwards.
TTACATATGAAATTCAATGGCTAACTTTTCTTCTTCAAGATTTCAAAGTTTCTTTTGAGCAATCATCTCTTTTATACTATGACAATGACTCAACAAGATACATTGCAGCAAATCTAGTGTTTCGTGAGCTTACAAAACACATAAAAATAGATTGTCACATTGTTGGGAAAAAATTGAAGAAGGGTCTCATACATTTGTTTCCCATTTCAACCAAAGAGCAACTAGCTGACATTTCTACCAAAGCCTTAAGTCCTCAATCTTTCAAGAGTATTTGTTCCAAGCTGAGTCTCATCAATATTTGTTTCACAATTTGTGAGGCTAATAAAGGATGTGGATACAAGACTTCTAGAAGGAAGCTAATATTAATTTTGTCTTTTCTAATTCTTAGTTGTTTCTTTTTGTACTTATGTCTAGCCTTTAATTTGTCTTTTCTTATTCTAACTTTTATTGGCTTTTATTTTACATTATGTCTCTTTAATTATACCTAAAATGAGTGTACTACTGGTATATATTCAGACTATTTGCTTTAATCTGAGTAAGAAAAATAAAATAGAAGAAATATTCTTTCTCATATCTTTTGCCTTTCTTTTTTCTCTTTTTTCACCTATGTTTTATTTTATAATAACTCTATTATTTGGTAAAGTCATCATTCTTTTGTATCTACCATCAAGTGAATTCTAACCTTAACGTGAACATCATCACACTCTCCGATCTCAAAACCACTAATGGATGAAGAGAAAAAGTTTGAAGAAGAAAAAAATAACTCAAACCAGAGGAGCAGAAAAAACAGGTTGATAAATCAATTCATTGTTTTTCTTTTACATGTTAGTTTTTGCTTTTCAATTTTGACTTCTTCAGAATTACTTCTGTATGTATGTTAAATTTTTATCATCGTGGAAGTTGAGAAAAATGAAAATATTCGCTAGTAATAATAATATGATGATAAAAAATATAAATATTAAAATTTAAATAAAATGCAAAAATTGGAAAGCAATGGGTTCATTGTCTAGTATAATTCAGTCCCACAAACATGTAAAACTAGCCAAAAAATACTCCTGAATCCTCCAAACTCTATTCCTATATATAAGGCTAAGACCTCCATTAATTCTAAACAATACAATCACCCTACATACATCATACAATGATAAATCTAGGCTAAAAACCTGATATCTCATTGACACAGTTTAAAGATAACACCTTAATTCCGATGAAATTGTGGGTTCTGATGTCTATTGTTAATGTTCGACGCCTTCCCAAGCTTTAATTTAAATGTGCTTAAATGTGCCTATATATTTTCCGGCAGGAGTTACAAGTTTTTGTAGAAATTGACGTGTGTATGCATGCATCCCTACCTTTATCATCCTGTGACTTGCGCTTAATGATTTTTAACTACTAATTAACTTTTTGATTATTTTTCAACTGAATTTTTTTCAAATATAATCTAAGATATTGTATGGGTCTCTTAAAAAAAAGAAATATCGAACTAAATCTATAAAATAAAATACACGAGTATTTGATTTTAGAATGTTTTCTTACATAAATTATCATAGAACTTCGTATTTGAATATGAACTTAAAATCTTTTGAATTTAAGTATACATTAATGTTAAAAAAGTAAGCTTTTATCTTGAATTGGTAAGAAAATTAAAACAAAAAATTTTATCTGCCATGCACCTGATTTTAGTTTAAAATATAAATCAATTCAATTTATGTTTGTCATAATCATTTTATTTTAAAAAATTGGACATAATCTTTATCGTGTACTACTTGAACCTAATATCACAAGCTAAAGTTGTCTTAACGTGCACGATTTTTTCCAAGAAAAGAAATTAAAGTCATTGTATTATGCATAATTTTTATATAATTTTAAAAGCTTTTATACCTCTAAATACTATAATTTTTTTTCTAAATCAACCCATTCTAGTAAATTCTTTAGGAAATTATACTATAGTGGTAAAATATACCCTGATCTAAGTGCACTCCAAAAATTGGAAAATTCACACAAATGATATATATCATAACATAATTACATAAATAAACAAATACAAAACAAATTACAAAAATAATATTTATAAATGATATATAAAAATTTAATTAAATCATTAATTTATTATTTAATATTTTTAATTAAAGTTATTAATCATATTAACAACTTCAATTTAAATAAAATGTAAAAAAATTGTTCATTGAATTAATAACTTCATATTTTATTTCAACTGAAAGTTTTCAACCAAATTGATAATTTTAATTTAAATAAAGTACATTAAAGTTGTGAATTTAGTGTATTTCATTTAAATTAAATTATCAAACTTGATTAACAACTTTAATTAAAATAAATAAATAATTAAATTAATTTTGTGTATATATTATTGACAACTATCACTATCAAATGTCTATTTTTATAATTTTTTCTGCCATTTATGTTAATTTCCCCCCAAAAACTTATCTTTCCAACATCCACCATAGTTCCGCTTTAGTAAACCTTGGATACATGAAAACAATTCATATTCATTATCTTACCAACCCTTGTTTTGTGCTAAACAGTGTTATGATCAAAATCTTACACGTGTTGCATTTGGTGCAATTTAACTTTGCCAGCAAAAAGTAGTTCTCATAAGAATATTTGGCACAAGACGGTATTGCCGTCAGTTGTTTTCATTACATATGTTATGTTCTCTCAGCCATGATACATATGTTGCTTTAGTTAATGAACTTCCATTCTTCTAACAACCACTTTGTTTCCTTGGTGCCACGGGGGTTACAAAACTATTATTTGGTTAACATCTGATTTTCTCTGTCTCAATCATAATATTGGCGATTGAGGAAGAGAAGGATAATTTATTTGGTATAATGCGCAAAAGCGGTGTATATATCTTGGTGTATTCAAATACACAATGAGTTAAATAATTTGAAAATGAGTGTTGACTCAAATAATTGGTACTGGGTGGGTCCTGAAAGTTGACAACGAAGGAATCATCCCTATCTCTCAAACCCTTGCATGAGAAACATTGACCTTGGCTCAAGAATGAAGATGACAATAATGTTCAACTACAAAGGCAAAGCCATTGCCCACACAACACAAGATCGATGTGGCCGATATTTCACGTGCAACAGACAGCAACAGGATAATTATGGCGTTGCCGTCCAACCATTAGACCAACATGCAACATGGAAAAATCGCAATTCACTGTATCAATTTCAGAGTGGCCAATCAAACACGCAATCCCTTTGTGGATCTACCACTATAAAAAAAAAAACTTGTAAACAATGTGTGATCGACAAAAATACAACACTCTCAACTACCAAGTATGTGTAGCATACAAAGAATTTTGTTCATTACTTTTATCACTCAATCCCAACCACTTCACGACATATCCAGATCGATTTTCTTATTATGGCATATCATGATTCAGGACCCATTGCATATCCCAGTATGCATATTACAATCAACTTTATTCCCATTTTCATTTTTCTTTTCAATTTCGTTTCCTACCCTCAAGTTATGTTGTGGGTTCTCTCTTTTTTTGTTACACTCTCTCTTGGCGCCACTTCTAGTATGTTCTTAAATCTGTCACTACAGGTAAAGTCCACCCACTGGTGACCTTATTTGCCAACTAAGCCACACCTGTGCTTGTGGGTTCTGTCTATCATTGTGTTTTCAAATAATTCAATATGCAGACCACTTTCCTCCTAAGTTTTAGACTCATCATTCCCAAGCTCTATTTTCCTAGCTAAGATCGTTGCCATGGTCAAAGAGTTCATTATTAATTTTCAGTCTTTTCTTTAGTTGTTTTAAATATCTACTCATTCAAATTTTTTGAGAATATGCAGACATCTCAATTACTTTAAGTAGTGCATTCTTAAGAAAATTTCTCGAACTTTTTTAGCACGAGATCATTTAAAAAAAAACATTAATGGGGTCAATTGTAAATTAGATTTTTCCAAGTTTGTTAAGGACGATGATGTTATAGGAAAGATTCACCTTTTTCTTATTATTCAAGTCTGCTTATTAAATTGATATACATGTCTCAGACTCACCGTTTGCCTCTAATTAATATGTCCACACCTCATGATTTTCAAGAACTTTTCAGTTTTCTTTTTCTTTTGACACAACAAAAACCGAAAGCACCATTCGGATTTTCCATAAAATACAACAAGAGCATATCCTTCCAAATCTTTACCTATTTTCCAACATGCCTGCATTTATTGTTGTAATGTATATCTTGATCGTGTTGATCTCGTGGACAACATTTTTCCCAATTACTTCAGGATGGAATATGCTTAGCATAAAACCAAAATAGCATAAGTGGCAGCAAAATGCTGTGAACAAACCCAAAAGCTGACAAATTTTGAGGATGTGCTTGGTTGGATACAAGTACTAATTGACAAACGTTTTTTACCTTTGACATACACAGCGAGAACCCAAGAAGAGATTTTCTCAACAAGATCGAAAGAGAAAAACAAAGACAGGGAGAGAAGGAAAACGAGATAAAGATGAAGCAAAACAAGAGAAAAGAAAATTTGTTATTACTTATTGATACAAATAAAAAAAGAATAGCAACACACATATGTATGTACAGAAACAGAGTTGTGAAAAATATGTTACAGTCGCTAAGCGTGGAAAGGCAAACACTTAAGCGAAAAACGTAAAAACTCATGCAACACATGCACAGAAACACAAGAATTTTTCGAGTATAGGTCTTATTGTCAGGTTTAAAGTGGCTACGATAAACAATCATTTTAGTGTTGCGTACTAGTTTTCTCATCCCAAGGTGAGTACAAGTTCCAATCAATGAGGGCCACAGATGTTTAATGTTGTGATTAGCTTCTCATTAATTAGTGGGAAGTAAATATATTATTTTCTAATGTGATAAGCCTCCCCCTGATAGGAAAACAACTGGTGATAATGCAGAACATGTGCAACTGAGAATGGAGTCAAAAACCTGCAACTTGATTCCATAAAAGAAGGTTATTGATTCGATTAAAAAATATTCGAAATCCTCCTACAATATTTTTTTAGATATTATTCTCTAAAGTAAATAATTCATGTTTTTAGAACACACAAAAAGTCATATGAGAAAATCAGCAGTTACATTCATGTGCAAAATAAGGTATGGATTAGTCGGGAGATTAACTGTTGATTTTTTACTTGGACTCCATTTTTTTGTGTGACTTGGGTTTAAATGAGGAATTCAATGTAGAGAGATAGTTAGTGATTTCAATTGTTAATAAAAATGATAATTATCAATACTACATCTATAATTATTCCTTTGATTTGATAGCTAGACAACAATTATACTTAAAAATCATCTGATTTGGTCTCTATACAACAACCTTATGTTCAGTTTAGGTATAAGTCATAGAAAAAAAAAAACTTAACGTCATTAGTGAGGAATAACGTGATATTAATATAGCGTAAAAGTAAGTCGTGAGGCTAAAGTAACGATTTTTATTGGCACTATAAAACACTTAGAGAAATATGATGGCAAAGAACCAAAATTGGAGATTTTAATATACAATATATAAAACATCTGTTGTATCGTTTTAGTTATTCTAACTTGTTGCATCAAATGTTTTGGCATTTGTGTGATGTAACGCTATGAGTTATAATTCTCTTACATTACCACAAAGTTAGAAATAGCAAATTCTTTCTTATGATTGTCAACATTCAATGGACGCCAACACAAATATCTACTTGCCAGCTACCTACCCTTATCTAAGAAGTCCATCTTAAATTCGCAACCTCAAGGGGTCCAATTTATGATCAATGAGAATTATTAATTAACTTATAATAGGATTTGAAAGAAACAAAACTTGAAAAATAAAGAAGAGAGGTGTTGATAAGGATGAAAAGAAAAAGGGAAATATGTCTAACAAATGTTAAGATTTGCACAATTGGTTAATAGATGAGATTTTCGCACATTTATATATTATGAAATATATTTATCTCTAGTTGTCGATGTTTGATCTCCAACACACCATATTACATCGAGATTTTCCAATTTGTATGTGTGACTATATATTTATGGGTGATCCGATAGTAGATGACTTGGTAAACTCAACAAATTATCGCTATATAGACTCTAAATGACTTTAATATCATATTAAAAAGTAAACTTTTAAGTCTAATTCATTCTTATAAAACTGACTTAGATAAGATTTACACACACTAATATAATATGAAAGATCATTATCTTTAGTGGAGATCCCGAGAAAAGAAAAGAAAAAGGAGAGAAGTGTTGATATGGAGACAAAAACATGAAAAAAAAAACTCATATACAATTAACCACATTAAATTTTTTAACGACAAAAAAACAAAACCAAACTAAAAATATTTATATACAAATCCAGGGGTTTTTTTTAAGTGCTAAGGATATTTTTTTTATCATCAACTACCAAAATGTTAAAATTTGTACAACTACCAAAATTAAATAAATAATTAAATTTTACTTATTTTAAAATAGTAGAGCTTATTCATGTCTATCCTCTAACTAAATATAAAAGTATTAAATATTTTAAAATATTAAAGTATTTATTTTTATTTAATATTTTTTACTAAAATAATATAAATATGGTTTTAGATGAAAAAAAAAAAGAGGACTTAACATCATTCAATTAATATAATGACAATGACATTGTTTTGTTGCAAGTCATTAGCATTATGGCGAGAATTAGTGAAGCGTGCACTAATTTTGAAGTCATTAGCATTAAGGCGACAATGACATTGTTTTGTTGTAATTCATTTGTATAATACAACATTATTTTTTCCCACTAGTGAGGAATCTTATTGAATATTAATAATTTTGGAATCAGTAAGTATCATTTTGAAACTTGAATGTTCATTAATTTTAGTGAATCTTGAATTTCATTGTTCACTTTTTTTTACCTTAGTTCATCCCATGGGTAAGGCAAGTTTAATTTTTCAGTTGTCGATTCTTATTTTCAGAAAAGATTTATCATTTATAAGAAGCAATTTAGTTTAAGTCGGATAAAATTAATAACTAATGGAGGAACGTTTCTGTCCTTAAAAACTTGCATAAAATGAAATTAGAAAGGGATTAATACGATTTATCATAAAAAGGATTGCGAACTAAGATAATACAAAAATTATAATAAAAAATAAATAAAATTAAAAAAAGCATTTTAGGAAAACTACACCTCTTATACAAAGACTGTGAATGTCAAGGAATATAAGCAAAATTATATATAAATATGTGAAACTTTAAATTATCGAACATTAGTGTCTAACTGAATTTCAAATCACTTTGCATTCTGATATTAAATTCGAAATTTATCCATCTTAATCTCTTAAGTCACGAGTTTTATTTGCTAATTATATGGGAGTTCAACCAAAATTATAAATAAAAATAATATAATTATTATTTAATTCATTTTATTATTTTAACTAAAAATGTGTATTTTAAAATATTAAAATTTTCAATTTTCAACTATTAAATTAAGGATCCATTTGAATACATTCAAATCAAACACAAACAAAAAAAATATAAATGCACCTTGGTATGAAATAAAAAAAAAATCGTTCCAAACATAAAAAAATATATGCAATTTTGGTATAAAATAAAAAATGTTCCAAACCAAACAAATTTGTGTGGGTTTTTAATTTCTTATTCTAATTTCTTTTTTATTAAAGATTTAATTTTTCTTTTCATCTCTTAATTTAAAATATAATAAAAAATGTGTTACTCAAACTATTATAACTATATTGAATATAAACTAATAAATTATAAAAATAAATATTTAATATTATAAAATCATATATTATTGTAGTTTAAAACCAACAAATATGGAGAAAAAAATTCAAGATCAACTAAAGAATATAAACATAAAAAATATAATAATAGGTCAAGCGAGAGTGTGGAGATGATGGTATCATACTTAAAGGAAGTTTGACAATAATAAAGAGATGTTAGATATCGCACATCAACTAAAGATAAAATCAGTATATAAGTGAAGATAATTTTCATCTTTCAAGACAATTTTATGAGATTGAGTTAGACTTAAACTTAGTTGTTAATATGATATAAGAATATATCATAGTGAAGTTTGTTTGACATATTGGTTCACCTGCTATTTGGTTATTGTTAGCTCTTCACTTATATCTAGTATCACTCTCTAGATATATATGCATCAACGTGAGGAAAAAAATATTGAAGATCTCACATCTATTATAGAGATAATGTCAATTTACAACATATAGAAGTGAAGACAATCCTTAACTTTCAATGATTATGAATTAGACTTAAATTCACTTCTTAATAAGGATTTAAAAAACTTGCAAATCAAATATGTAAAGTGGTGGAAGAAAAACTTTACACTAAAATTTTTGTTGAAATGTCTAATTTACTATTATTATATATTAAAATATATTGGAGTTAGATTTAGTTTGGATGAGTTTTAATATTCAAACCACTAGTCGAATCGAAGTACTCCATTATTATAAAAAATATATAAAATAACCCAAATTTGTTTCTAATCATTTGATTCTGAACACCCACTACAAGAAAATTATTAAATAGAAACTAATTTTAGAGACAAAAAATAATTAATTGCAATATTGACTAAATTATATATTATTTTAGAGACTAGAAAAATTATTGGTTTCTAAATTAGTTTCTATTATTGATAAATAATTTCTAAATTGGTATCTAAATAATTGGTAGTTAAAACTTTGGTAGCTAATCTTATACCAATTTAGAAACTATTTATCAATAATAGAAACTAATTTAAAAACCAATAATTTTTTTAGTCTTTAAAATAATATCTAATTTAGTCATATAGCAACTAATTATTTCTAGTATCTAAATTTAGTTTTTATTTAATAATTTTATAGTAGTGACCCTATATAATATAATCTTTTTTAAAATTTAAAAAATCTAACAAAAGAAATTTGAAAATTTAGAAGAAAAAAAATTCAAAACATGAAACTCAATCAAAGATAGATTAGGTTAAATTAAATCTACTAAAAAATCACATAAACTCCAGCATGTTAGATTAAACATTACCGTTAAGCTAAAAACTATAATGTAGTTGACAAATTATGTTTTTATACTGATTTCACATTATATATAAAAAAATTATCTAATTAATATATTACTTTCACATATAAATATAGTTGTTTGAATTAGTTATTTAAATATGTAATTAGTTTATTTATTCAAATTTTTCACTTTTAAATATTATTTTTAAATAATTGATTAAAAGTCATATTATAAAGACCTACAAAATAGTTTTAGAGTATAAGGGATATAATCAAAATGATACTTGAATATTTTATTATTAAAGTGAAAATTGTATATAAATAGAAAATTCATCTATTTAGGTTTCAATATAATATATTCACTATCTTTCTGAAAACTATTCTTTTTTTCTCTTCTACCCTTTTTTTAAGATTCTAACCACTCCCTTCATCAGACTCGCGATCACCACTAGACTTCTTTGCGTTGAATAGAACAAAACTGTCAAATCATAATTTTAGTTAGAATAAGTTCATTTTTGCTCGTTTTTTTTTAGTCAATTTTGAGTTTTGGTGTTTATTTGGGTAAATGTGTTTTGCAAGTGGTGGTTATAGCTTCACGATTAGCCTTTGTTAGTTTACCGTCCTAATGATATGTTTGAACTATTGATTGAGACTCAGTGATGCAGATTAAGTTATTCCTATATTTTTAGGAGTTTGAGCTCTTTGTGAGCACGCTTATTTCTAATCAGATAAGGGGGACTAGTTTTACTTTTTAATAGAACCTTAAATTAAAAGATTTGAATGTGAATGTGACGTGGTTACAAGCTACAAATTTTTTGAGTAAATCAGAGTATTTTGATTGATATTGAATGTGAAAGTATAAAGATAATAGATTTTGTTGATTTGGTAAACTATATGTTGGTTGTGACATGAATAATTTCTCGAATATATTTGAATTATAGAATTATAAAGAAGAATATATTTTAAGATACTTCATAAATTATATGTATATATTTATATATTTTAATTAGATAATTACTTACTATCCAATGTTTTATTTATTAGATGTTTATAACCATTACATCATTTCATAGTGTCTTATATATACAAAACTTTATTTTAAACATAAGTATTTACTAATATTTATTATATATACCGAAGTATAGTATAAATAATCAATTCAAAAACTATCATATTTTGATATAATAAAAGAGTAAGAATCACACTATCTAAAAAATCTATAAATACTAAACCATTATTATGAGACAATTAATGGTACAATGCAACAGATTCTTTTTATCAAATTGTTGAAGTATGACTTCTCATTTAACTTTCACCGCAAAACAATTAATCCAAGTTACACTAAATCTACTCAACCTAAAATAGAAAGAAAATTCTAGTCGGATGGTAGAAATATTAAGCTTTAGTTTAAATGAACTTTTTACATGTGAATTATAGATAAATAGATAAGTAAATAGAAAGGGGAGGATAAGACCTTTTTATTTTATTTTTCCCTTTAACCCACGTGTATGATCTCGTTCATTTGTAACCAAAAAAGAAAGTAAAATAAAATAAAATAAAATAAAATCAATTAGGATAACAAGCATGTTCTAAGCGAAAGGGAAAAGGCCTTCGAAACTGTAGAAGATGAAGACGCATATGTGAGAAAAAAGGAAACCAGTTTTGTTTTTTTAAGGAAAATTTAAAGTGAAAAGAGATTGTCCCTCAACTGGTCAAAACATGGTTCGCTTAAACTTCGCTAATTTTGTCTTTATTACATAGTAATTATTGTATCACTTTACATGTCATCCAAACACGTAACACATAAATTCAGTCATATTTCTCAAAAAAATAATTAACACCACCAAACAATCAACAATTTTGAGGGTCATTTTACTATTTTTTTAATATTATTATTAATTTAACCAACTCTTATAAGTTTAAGATTAAATTATCAATTTACCCATAAAATTTTCAATAATCTACAAATAATTTTACATAATATAAATAAATAATATTTTTAAACTATTTTTTAAAATTATTTTCAAATATAATTTATTATTTTGCCATTATTTTTTAATGAAATCATTTAAATTAAGTAATATTATATTCATTTACTTTAAATTAATGATTATAAACTTAATGTTGCTCAAATTCATTTATAGAAATACTTTTTGAAATAAGTATATTGGGAAAAAAAGCTTATACTAATGGAATAAAAATACTATACACAACAATCCATCAATCATTACTTTTTTATAAAAAAATAAAAAATGATTGGTCTTCATTAGCGCAAATGACTAAATTGATTTACAAGATCGACCGACATATCAATTTAAAATAGTCAAACGATAATGAATCAACAAAAACAGAATCACCACTAAGATGCTTCGATGTAACTTTTTTTCCTGATTAAATTGGAATATTCTTTTTGTACCAACACACACTATCCATGTGTATTTACCATTTTTATATTATTATAATAATTTTATATATAATGTAATTTTCGTTAATATAGACGTGGAATTATAACCATTAATCATTTAAACTAAGCTTGTAAAATTAAATAAAAAAGGAAAGTGTAATTAATTAATTTTTCTTTTTATGTATGTAAAACATTAAATGAATTTTGATCATATTTATATATTTTTTATAATATATATATATATATATTAATATAAAGAAAAAGAGGAAGCAGCATAATAGTTCTTAGTATTATACTTTTTCATAAGCCTAATTTATTAGTATTCTTAGGTTTGGTTTCAAAAATATTTGAATCTCTCAAAAGATAATTAAATTTTAACCAATAATTATTTCTATTAAAGATTGAATTTGTACAGTTCACAACAATCTAATTATGGATTCCAAATTCTTGCTTTCTTTAATGTTGCATTTAATGGTAGAATTTCCTTAATGAATATTCCAAAATTTACTGAGTTTTGTAAGGAAGTAAGCCAATTAAATAGTTCATTTTACTTACAACGTCTCAATTACATTTTTTTAATTAATTATACGTTAACATCCTTTTTTTTTAATCATTACTTTGTTTGTGTTTATTTTCGTAGAAAAAACTTATTAAATGAAATAAATAAATAAATAAAAAATTTCTAATTTACTTATTTTAATAATAGACAGTTTTCAAAATAAGTAAATCATATATACTTTTTAAATAAGATATTGTTTTAAAACTTATTTATTTATAATAATATTTTTTTAAAAATTTAAACAAATTGTGTAAGGATCTAAAAATTAATCTTAGAGTAGAAGTGGTATAATTTAAATGATACCTGAATATTTTATTAAAATGAAAATAATATATAAATAGAAAATTTAGTTATTCAAGTTTCATTTCAAAAGAACCACCATCTCTCTAGAAATTCCATTTTCTCCTTTCCTCTCATTCTTTCTAAGATTTTGACTTCCTTGATTATCAATTTGAAGATCGGAGTCCATCATTAAACTATTGGCAGCAAAGACTACAAGACTGCCCGATCAAGATAGGGTGCATTGATTTGTCAGGCTCGTAATGAGACATCTTACTGGAATCACATAGATAAAATTATTCAGTTGGTGAGAGTCAATGAAGGTTCATATGATTCTGTCTGCGATTTGAAATATAATTTGGTCTTTTAAGTCATAGGAATTTACCCTGTCATATGAGATGATGAAATGATGAGGTATTCAGATGTTTATGTGCATGTGTGGATTCACAACGAGTAGTATGACAGGTGTTGCAGATCTCAAGATGCTAATTTCAATACACAAGTCTTTTAGAAGTAGAATCAAGTGTTTATGTGGTGTGAGTCAAGTCTAACATGTGAAAGATGAATTGTGAACTTTAATAGACACTTGATGATTTGAGAAATTATATGAGACTTGATGAATTATGTTTATTAATTTGAAATTGAAATTACATAGACTTTTTTTTGTATAACTACCTTACCATTTGTTTGTGTTTGCTTTCTTTAACATGTGATGATAGTGAAATTACACGGGAGCAACTGAAGTTGCAGGTAATAGAGCTCAACAATGAACAACCAGAAGATGAGGTATTTTTATTTTGAATGTTTTATTTGTAAACTTTTGTGTATATATTAAAATTCATAAGAAAAGAGATATATTTTGATATAGAATATGAGAAAGTAGTATATCTTTATATGTTAATTAGATATTGCATGTTTAATATATTATCAAATATGAGTAAAAATATGGATGTTACAAATTGTCCCTTATTTTCTATCATTTTTAGCATTTTGAACCACTTCGATTGTGACTAAAATACAATAAATACAGTTTTGTAAACAGTAAATCATATGTTAACCAAAGGTTTTAGAAATATGGTTTATGTAATAAAAAAATTTACTCTAGTAATAAATTATTTTTAAAAAAATCAATAAAAAATATTAAATTATGTAAATTAATCTTATTATTTATACGGTAGTAAATTTAATTAACAATACATCAAACCGTATTCCTTTTTCTATTATAATTTTAAGTATTTATTTTCAACAATATTTAGTTAATCTTCTCTTATTATACATCTAACTTTTCTTACATTAAATAATTTACTTTTAAATTTTACTTTATTTAAATACTTGCACCCAATATTTATATTTATTATGGATAGTTTTAAAAACAATAAACATTAAAATTTTAAATTTTTTCTTTTTTATAAAGTTTTCGTGTTACGCATCACTATGCCAAATTTTAAGTTTATTTACATAAAATATAATTTAATAATTTAGTTATTTATTTTACAATACTCAGAGTCTATCTAAACATTTTTTTCTTTTCATTCTCTACTATATTTCCCCATCTTTATTAAATATAATTCTCATTCTTTTCTTGATCAAATAATACTAGTGAGATACTCACGGATGTAGAACAATTTTGGGCCAATTAAAACTTCTGTTAGAGTAATGTTAATTGTAGTGTTTTTTACGAAATTGGTGAATTTATCGGTTACATTTTGAAATTATATGTTTAAGTGTAGATTTTTACTGAGTTGTTGAACCGATAGGCTACATTTTGATTAAATAATGTAATTTTGATTTTAATTGATGTTGTAATGAGGTTATGAAATATGTTAAAATTGGATTATTGCATTAGATTTTGTGAAAATTTTGGTTTTTTCATTTCTTGGTTAATGATAGTTAATTTAGTTTAATGAATCTTAACCATAGCAACTTAGAATTTAATTAATTAACTAAATTTGCTCAGTGAAGATTGATCTCACTAAATGAATCTCAATCTAAATCAAGTAGGCAATTGAACACTCAACAAACTTAAAATTTGTTCAGGAAAATGATTTTTAACAAAGTATAAGTTAAGTATATAAAACATATTTTTTATATGTATTTTGCATGAATCTTCTTAAACATTATTTTTTTAATATTAGTAAATAAAGAATTGATATATTTTTTAAATATTAGTCAATCAAGAATTGATTGTTGCTTTAATGTTTTAATATGAGATGTGAATTGAAAGTTATATGGATAACTAATTACTTGTGTATGTAAATGTGGTGTATGTTGGAGATCCCACATCGACTAGATATAAGAGATTTTCATTGTATATAAGTGGGTGTAAACCTCAATCCTATGAGTCGGTTTTATGGGATTGATTTAGACTTAAAGTTCACTCTACTTTAATACTTTAAGTATAAAGTTAGAGAGTTTGAACATTACATTGTTTTATATTATTTCTTTAATATATATATATATATATGACGTGGATATATATGTTGTAATTTAACTATCAATGAGGCATTATTAAAATGTTGAGACGTAATATAAATATAAAATTAGGAAATTCATATAAAATATTCATACTATCATATAAGAACTTTACCACTACGAATCTTAATACCAAAAAACTTAAACACGTTGAAATTCAACATATCATTCTTCATTGAAGCTTTATATTAATCTTATAATAAATTGTTTAAAAATTAAATTCAAATTGAACCCTCAGTTTTAAAACACAAACTTTTATAGAAAATAAAAGGTTAAGTGAGTCGTTGTGAATTCATGCACAAGAAAGTTATAATTATAAATTTTGTTAGTGCTGTAATCACACTACTAGTTGATGACTTCACGTGCAACCTATATTTTTACACCTTATGTATATGTTAAAACTTCCAACATGTCTTCACCATGTGTAATTTTGAATTGTGAAAAAAAAAATTATTTAAATTAGAATTAAGTTTTCATTTGGTTATACTACACGAATTGATTGGTGGTTCAAGATTCTGGATTTTACACGCAAAAGAATTAAGAAGTTAAATTCGAAAATCTAAACTAATAGACTTGATAAGACATTCAGATATTTAAATAATATATTTTTTGAAATAAATATATAAATTCTATTTAGCACATGGTAATATTTATTTAATATATATAATTTTGAAGACACACGGTAGGTAATGCATTATTCAAGTTAGTGATGATATTTATTGTCGCAATCTATTATTGGTAAAAGTTGAGCAATAATTTGTTGACTTTTCTCTCCAAAATGAACCTCCCGTCTTAAACAATCGATTAAGAATATACATTCAACTTAAAAAAAAGAAAAGAAAAAAACTATGTTCTTTAAGTTTTATCTGCAGTTACTTACTAATGTCTGTAAAGTATTAGATAGGAAATTAATGCTAAATTTTAAAATTTCATTAGAAATTAATTTAAAAAATTATGAAATAGCATAATAATTTAACAATTTTTTTCATCGTAGAAGGCAGCAATGTGATTCACGAACTCTGTAGAATCATGAAGCATATTTATTTTGTTGGTCGAAATATAAAGCTGAGAACAAAGCACAATTGATAAAATGGTTGAGACAAAAAAAATGGAAGTGGTGGTGCCTTTTTGTTGAACTTTGAAGGAACAATAATAATAAAATGGCCGACAGTGCCATTAATAATACTGCGTTTTAGAAGGCTTGTTTCTATACATGGATAAGAACAAGTTAATAATAAAAATAAATAAAGGGGTGTTGTAATGTGTTGTTGTCTATCTATAATGATTCATTATTAAGAACATTTAGAATGTGTCCAACAATGTAACTATATTCATTTATTTTCTGGAATAATCTTCTATTGTTACTTCAGGCACTTAAGGACATGTACAAAACTATTCTCTTAACCTTTTTATTTTATTTTTCTCAACTTTATATAATTAATTATATTATATTTTTTAATATGTTATTAGTATTAATAAATAAATTATTTACTCATACATATGTTGTTAATTAAATTTCAAAATGATGTATTAAATTTTTTTAAATAGTATAACTTATTTAAAATATTATTACTATTTTTTAATTTAACATCAAATTATCGTAATTTTTTTGTAATATTTGCTTTTAAAAATCTTTAAACATCATATATCACAACATTTTGTAAATTAAATAATTTATTAAAATTTATTTTTCTCAACAAAAACCTACATAATTACTTCTAAATATATTTAATATTCTGAAACTGTTTTCTTTTAATTTTATGTTCTTCTAATTAACTACTTCTTAGTGTATTTATTTTCCAAAATTATTATTTTTTACCTTTTTTTCTTAATTATTTTTTCTCGTTAAAATAACTTTTATAAATTTCTATTTCTTACCTTCTTTTCTCACAAATAGTATTACTAAATATAATTACCATTCACAATTTTTTTAAAATTATAAATTTCTAAACTTCTATTCTATTTTTTTTTTCATTTCCTTAATATGTAAATTATTTATAAACAAACACCTACTAATAATATTGCGTAATTATTTCTAAATATATTCGTCTTTTTAAAAAATTATTTCTTTTAAAAAAATCTTCTAATTAACTAATTTTTAAATTAATTTATTTTTCTACAATATAAATTTTTACTTCATCTGTAAAATATTATTTCTTACTAAATTTACTTTTATACATTACTAATTTTTAATTTATTTTTTCCCTAAAATACTATACTTTCTCAATTTTTATTTTTATTTTTAATTTCTACACTTTTATTCACAATTTTATGTATCAATATTTATATTCTAAACCATTAATATTTAACTTAATTTTTTAATTATCCTTAATTTTTAAATTAAATGAAAAAAATAAATTTAATTTCTCAAAAACCGAAAAACTGTGTTATTTGTATACTATCTGAGAAAATAAAGTTGGCATGTGTGTCATTGAGTTCAAAATTCATATCTAAAAGGTATATCCATGGGTAAGAACAAATTGGAATCAGATCCAAATTAGTTTAAAAGTAAGGTCAATAATTTGTATTTCATATATATAATTTCCCCTACTTTTCGTAAAATACATATATAAAATTTAGAAATTTAAAAAAGAAAGAAAGAAAAGAAAAAAAAAAGAAGAAAAAAAAAAGAAGAAAAAAAAAAAGAAAAAAAAAAGAAGAAAAAAAAAAGAAGAAAAAAAGAAGAAAAAAAAAAGAAGAAAAAAAAGAAAAGAAAAAAAAAAAGAAGAAAAAAAAGAAAAGAAAAAAAAGAAAAGAAAAAAAAAAGAAGAAAAAAAAGAAAAGAAAAAAAAGAAAAGAAAAAAAAAAGAAGAAAAAAAGAAAAGAAAAAAAAGAAAAGAAAAAAAAAAGAAGAAAAAAAAGAAAAGAAAAAAAAGAAAAGAAAAAAAAAAACGTGAGCGGCAGGATTCGAACCTGCGCGGGCAGAGCCCACATGATTTCTAGTCATGCCCGATAACCACTCCGGCACGCCCACCAGATGTTTATTATTGTTGATTTATAGTAAAATATTTCATATTAATAAAAGTAATAAAGGAAATCAAGTGTCATTTATTAAATATTAATAAACGTTATATATATATATATATATATATATATATAAAGAATTCTTACTGTGTGATAATTTTTAGTTTATTTATCTAGTAAATAATTTGATATATGTCACAATAATAAAAGAGAAAAAACTAGATCAAATTACATCACATCATTTTTTATCAAATATTACACCATTTACTATATTTTGATTGAATAATACTTTTTAAGACTTATTAAATTAAAAAATCATATAAATTATATTTTTTAAAATATGTTCATATAATTTTTTATATCTTATTTATACAAATCAAAAATTAACATAATACATATTTTTAAAATATATTAAATTTAATTTTTAAAAAATCTAACAACAATTGAAGGAATAAGAATCAATTTTTAAATAGGGTTATTACATATAACATTTTATAAGAGTTACACAAATTATTTCATCTCTTCCCTCTATACCTATATATAAAAAGATTTCTTTCTTTAATTGCTCTAATTTTTATATTAATATTTAATTTTATTATTGTATTATGGGCATTGCATCATTTTTTATTTTTTTCTAAAATATATTAAAACAGTTATTAAAATCAATTTTGAATATAAAACATTTTTTTTCTTTTTCACACTTTATCTCTTCTTCCTCAAATATCCTAAACCAATAACATAACTTTTGTATCTTTCGTACATATGGAAAACTACGGATACGACACTTTCACGCCTGGTTCCCACTAATATACATAATGTCAAATCTCTATTTTAAAAAATATCATACTATTTATACTGCTTAAATGATAAGGTATGAAACCAACCAATAGAGAACGGAAACAAAATAAAAATTAATATTCTATTGGAATTAGAATTGTACAAAATTCAAAACTATAATTTCAAAATACAAAGATATATGGTTTAGATTAAGATAAGAGCAATGTCTCACGAGCCGCAATGGTGCAGTGAAATTAATCATGCAACAATTGACTACATAATCATCATATCGAAATATAAGTAAAAATCTATAACCACTTAAAGAATATAGGAAATCTCGTTGAATCATGTTATGTTCTAACATAAAACTTATTGACCAGCTTAATTTCTTCACAAATTGTGTAGAGTGTTGCGAGAGTGAGATAATGAGAAAAGAAACTCGCGGTGGACTATTTACTGTTTGACACATCACTTTTAGGTTTCTTTATTCAATCAAATATCAGATTATTTGTTATATGATCCAAATTAGGGAATCACTGAAATGAAGGATGAACTTGTAGCCATGCGGGTCTTAAAATTCTCTGATAAGAACCAATATAAAATTGCATTGTATCAATTTAAAACATTACTCGTACTCACTATCACAAAAATAACATTCGCAAATAACCTTTCACGGTATGAAGAAAATCAATTAGGTTAACACATAACGCCTATTGGGTAAACATAGCACAGCTCGTCCAATCAAAGCCTCAGAAGGAGTGATTGCCACTACTCAAGAAGCCCATCATACAGATTATGAATTTTTCATATTAAAAGCTTCTCAATAGCATCCTGCAAACCAAAAAATAAATAAGACTCTTCAATGATAAACTATATATATTTGTGTGTGGCTATAAATAATATAGCTGACATGGTAGCAACAGGGCAAATCAAGAAAGAAAAGCAAAGTGCCGAAGCATACCTTTAGTTGCTGAATTTGAGATTTCAATTGACTTCCTTCATTGGTGGTCACAGAACAAGCAATCACTGGCCTGGTCACCCCACAGGCACGCCCGAGTGCTTGTTTTGAGGGGACAAACACGTAGGGCACATTCTGAACAATTGAAATGAATAATTCATATGATTAATAAGATATGCAATGCTAATAAACAAAAATCAGAGTAACATCCAATTAAAACAAATCAGCACGAATGGTTAAAAAAACCTAGTATTTTTCAATCAGCGACACAGGCAAAACTATTCAAGTTTTACTATTACTAATATCATGACTATGCAGATCATTCATGGTGATGGATGTGGTTCCTTATCGATAATGGCTAAGCTAAATCAACTAGAAGTTCAGCATATGCTTAGCAGTAAATGAAAGATCTCAAAACAAGGTTGCCACACAATTACAGATGCAATTGTAAACAATAGCAAATAATAAATAACATGCTGCTACATAAGAGGAAAATAATATACCTTGTCCTCAGCAAGTAGAGGAAGATGGAGAAGAATCTCAAGGGGTTCAGTATCAGCAGCCATGACAACAAACTCAGAGATACCTCTGTTCAGGGTCTTGGTGGCTGCAAATCAAGTAGAACAAGTACATTATTCACTTATCATACACAGTGAGGAGTAAGAAAAGAAGTTAGCATTAAGCAAATGCAATTAGCTAGTTACCTTCATTAGCGCCTTTTTTGAGCTGCTTGTAGTTGGCAGCTTGCTGAACAAGATCTAGTATGGTTATTGCGAGCTGGGCATCAGCCAAAGGGTAGGCTTTGGGGTTCACTGTTTCTCCTGTCTGCATTTTGCATCCACACAAATACAACAAATGGAATTTAGCAATCGAACAAACAATTCAAACTGTGAATCTAATGAAAGAATAGCGAAAAAGAGGAAGAATAATATGGTACCATTGTTGAATGAACGGAGGCAGGAGAGGACTAGGGTTTTTGGTTGAAACAGAACGTGAATACACAACCGAACCGTTACGAGGAACATCAAACATTGGGCTTTTATCTCGATAGATGTCGTCCCCGCCTTATGCTCTTGCTGGACCTTCCTTTGACTTCAAGGCCCAAAAACATATCAGGCTTAATATATTTTTCTAATATTTGCTTATGATTTTTTTAATATTTTTTATCTATATTTGATTTCACAGTTTATGTTTTGTATTACGCAATGCAAATATATATATATATATATATATATATATATATATAAAATAATGATAGTAAATTGATCTCAAAAATTGTAAATTGATCTCAAAAATTGAAAATTGATTATAAAATAATTTGTTTTTTATTTTTTAGATTTGTTCTTTTTCATTCGTCTGTTTATTTAAATTAAAAATTAAAAATTAAAAATCTAACAGATTATCACCCACTCATGAAGTCATACAAATTTATAAAATTGCGAGTGAGGCCTTAGGTTAACAGTTTGGAGGAGTTCCCTTTTCTTATTTATGAATATGACATCCATAAAAGTAAAACTAATTGTATTTTCTAAAACTTGTAACCTAAAGTTTGTCCCAACAATATCGTAATAAAAGTAATAAAAATTACTGATGC
This sequence comes from Phaseolus vulgaris, assembly GCF_000499845.2. NCBI lineage: Eukaryota > Viridiplantae > Streptophyta > Magnoliopsida > Fabales > Fabaceae > Phaseolus > Phaseolus vulgaris. The sequence goes on along the minus strand of NC_023757.2, from coordinate 38,293,609 downwards.
AAATAATTTATGTTTCTAATTAAAGATTAAGGTTTGATATTCACTACATGAATGTTGCGTATTAGGTGTCAAATATAGCTATTTTTAAATAAATCTTATAAGTTTCCGTGAATAAAAACAGAGAAAAGTACTAGAAATCACAATTATTGGCTTGAAGGTTAATTTGAAATTGGCCACCCTAGTCCCCATTTGTGGCATTGTAGCTCCATTCGCACTACAAATTCACAATTCAAGGTCATTTTGTTAATAGAAGAGAGAATGAGTGGAGGCATAGAGAGATAAAAAAAGTAAAATATTCATATATTCACTTAAGAGTAAACTGATACAGAGTTATAAAATATATAGGCAAAGATACACTTGGAGACTACCTGAACCTAAATTACTGCTTAACATCCCCTCGTAAACTTATGATGGGTTTTTTCAAAACCATAAGTTTAGGACGTGCTGAAGTAAAACTGGGACCAGAAATAGGCTTTGTAAACACATCAGCAAGTTGAAAACGAGCAGGTAGATGAATGAGAGAGACATGCTTCTGTTGTACATGGTCACGAACAAAGTGAATGTCTATTTCAAAATGCTTGGACCTCGAGTGCATGAAAAGGTTAGCTGAAAGTGGAACTGCTCCAAGGTTATCAGAGTAAATTTTGGGCATGATACAGGAAATATGGAGTTCAGATAATAAAGATTGAAGCCAAATAATATCAGCCAGGACAACAACAATTCCGCGATACTCTGCTTCAGTGCTGCTTTGGGAAACAACTTTTTGTTTATGAGAAGACCATGAGACAAGATTAGAGCCAAAATACACGCAGCATCCTGTTGTAGACTTTCTGTCATCTATATCACTAGCCCAATCTGAGTCACAAAAGCCCTGGATTGTATTATTGGTGTTGTGTTTGATAAGAAGCCCATGATCTAATGTACCTTTGAGATACCGTAGGATCCGTTTAACTGCCTTCCAATGATGCTCTTGAGAACTGTGCATGAATTGAGAGACTTTATTCACAGAAAAGGTGAGTTTCGGACGAGTGATGAACACATATTGAAGAGCACCCACTGTGGATCTGAATAAAGAGGGATCAGAAAAGGTTGCAGAAGCATTTTGTGGAAGCTTTAAGTTGGTAATCATAGGTGTAGGTTGTGGATGAGACTCAAGCATTTGCGTTCGTTGAAGAAGACTTTGAACATAGTGACGCTGTGATAAAGGTAAAGATCCATCTTGGAGAGTGGAGACATCAATACCAAGGAAGTGATGTAGAGGGCCCAAGTCCTTTAGAGCAAAAACATAATTGAGAGTGGAAATAAGAGCAATAATATCAGTAGGTACAGATCCAGTAATAATGATATCATCTACATAGATGAGAACAAACAAAGAAGAAGAATGAGTAAACCTAACAAACAATGATGGATCACTAGTAGTGGAATTAAAGCCAAGACTTTGAAGAGTGATACTTATCTTTTTATACCATGAACGAGGTGCTTGTTTGAGACCGTAAATAGCTTTGTTAAGCTTACACACTAGTTGTGAATTGTTAGAGATAAAGCCTGGTGGTTGTTGCATGTAGACATCCTCATGCAGATCACCATTTAAAAAGGCATTATTGATGTCGATTTGATGAATGTTCCAATGAGCAGACACTGCATGAGCAAGCACCACTCTGATAGTAGTATGTTTGATTACATGACTAAAAGTCTTTGAATAATCAAAACCTTCAGTTTGACTATATCCCTTGGCCACAAGACGTGCTTTGTGTCGCTGAAACGTGCCATTTGCATTATACTTATTCTTGAAGATCCATTTACAGCCAACAATGTTTGCTCCTGATGGTAGAGGAGTCAAAGTCCAGGTTCTATTTTCAATCAGAGCACGGTATTCATCTTGCATGGCTTGATTCCATTGAGGAGATTGGAGTGCAGCTTTGAAATTTACAGGTTCAAAAGGCACAGATACAAGAGATGCAATATATATTTTGGCCTTGGAAATACCAGACTTAGCCCGAGTAGTCATAGGATGAACATTTTGATTAGATAAAGGAACCAAACAATCAGTAGTGGTGACAGCAGGTGACAATGTGTGATTGTGTAAAGGTGATGTGGGCAGAGTAATGGAATCAGAAATAGGAATGGAAGAGGGAGAGGAAGAGATCACAATTAAAACAGGAGGAGTAATTTGAGACATAGGGGCAACATCAGTGTTAAGTAAAAAACCATATTTTGAAATAGAATATGGAAAAATATCTTCATTAAAAACTACATGCCTAGAGATATATATTCTACCATCAGGTGAACGACAGATGTAGCCTTTATTACATTGACTATAGCCAAGAAATAAACAACAAGTAGACCTGAAATTTAATTTGTTAAGATTGTAGGGACGAAGGAGAGGATAACAGGCACAACCAAAACTTTTAAAAATAGTATAATCAGGTTTCTTGTGAAAAAGAAGTTCATGAGGAGTTTTACCCTGTATGACAGAAGATGGAAGAACATTGATAATCTGACTAGCAGTGAGAAAAACTTCACCCCAAAAATTCATAGGAAGAGAAGCCGCAGAGAGCATAGACAGGCCCATGTCAACTATATGACGATGCTTCCTTTCAGTAACACCATTTTGCTCGTGTGTATGTGGACAAGTGAAGCGGTGTTGTATACCAGATTCATTAATAAAAAGATTTAAAACAGTGAAATTCTTTTGCATTATCAGTCTGAATAGTTTTAATTGTAAGACTAGTTTGATTTTCAGCCAATAATTTGAAGGCAACAAGCGCTTGTGATTTAGAGTGTAGCAAATACAACCAAGTGAATTTGGAATAAGCATCTAAAAACGAAATAAAATATTTTTAACCATTTGTAGCATGCATAGAAGCAGGACCCATATATCAATGTATATCAATTGTAAAGGAAGAGTATAAACAGTTGTAGAAAAGGAAAAAGGAAGTTTATGAGCTTTCCCTTGAACACACGCATCACAAAAACTAGATTTAGAAGTACAAGCAATATTACATTGATTTAAAACGTTTTTGACTACATTAAAATTGCAATGACCAAGTCTGTTGTGCCACAACTGAAGAGCAGGTTTTTTAGATTTAAAGGATGTGTAATTAGCAGAGTAAGAAGTGGATCTTAGAGCAGGAAAAATGTATAGACCATCTTTAATGATGCCTTGAAACAAAATTTGCTTGGTTACCTGATGTTTAACATAACAAGAATCAGAGTAGAACTCAAAGAAAACATTATTATCTTTGGCAAATTTGGAAACACTTAACAAGTTTTTATTGAGAGTAGGAACATGTAAAAGGTTTTGTAAAGAAAGAACAGTGTTAGTAACAGGAGAAACACACGATGCATAACCAATATGAGAGATAGACATATCTGCACCATTACCAAGTTTAACATTTGTAGAGCCTTGATATTCTTGATTATCAATAAACAAAGTTGAGTCATGTGTCATATGGTGAGAAGCCCCACTGTTCGGATACCATAGCAGGTCTTCGATAGTGGAAGGTGTGCCAAGAATCAAAGGTTCACCATCATCAAGAGATAGAGTAGAAAACTGGGATGTGTTGGCAATGACCTTGGAAGAAGATGACTTACCAGTCCAATGCCAACAATGAAGCGCATGATGACCAATTTTTGAACACAATTGACAGCGAACCCGATTAGGTTTCCAGGATCCAGAAGGAGAGGGGGTCCAAGAATCACGGTGAAAAGGGCGAGGTCCATTAGATCGAGAATACTCGCTTGAGGGTTTATGCGGAAAACGACCACCACGGGAGTATTGATTAAACAATGGACGAAATGATGGGTTTTGATGATACTGAGAATGAACAGAAGTAGCATTAGCTTGAAAAGAGAAGTGTGCAAGCTTATACCTCTGAAACTGTTCTTCTTGAGCAAGTAAGAGGGATTCAATATCATTGATTGAGTAAGGATTTGTGCGTGACGTAACAGCAACAATAAATGCATTGTATTCTTCTGGTAACCCTTCAAGAATACTTTCAATGTGATCTTCAGTAGTAATTGGGGAGTCGATTGCAACAAGCATGTTGACAGCCTTTCCAAGCCCACGACTTTTGTAAGAATCGGTGTAGTCATTGAAGCAAGAAGCCAGGTGATGATAAGCTGATCTTGTTGTTGATATTGAAGAACTTCCTCTGATGGGGGAGAAGGAGAAGATGAAGGGGACGAAGAAGGAACTTGATTTCCTTCAAGAAACTTCAAGAGTTTGAGACCACATATAGTGGCAAGAACTTGATGACGCCAGAGAACAAAATTGTCTTCATCAAGTTTGAGGTTTATGGGAGTGGTGAATTGCTGAACAGAGGCCATCGGAGAAGAAGATGAAAGGAAAACAGAAGAGGAAGAAGAGGAGGTTGGGGATGAAGACATGTGTCAAAAAAATAGGCTCATGATACCATGTTAATAGGAGAGAGAATGAGTGGAGGCATAGAGAGATAAAAGAGTAAAATATTCATACATTCACTTAAGAGTAAACTGATACAAAGTTATGAAATATATAGGCAAAGATACACTTGGAGACTAACTGAACCTAGATTACTGCTTAACACATTTCATCTCCATCTTTTTTGTTTTTGTTTTTGTTTTGTCAAGTCTTCAACTCCATTTTCGGTTTTGAAGATTGCTAACCTCAATGGGTGTTAAAGGAGTGTATTCTTGATTTTGGTGGTATGAGAAAGTATGAAAACACACTTGTTGTGTGAGCTTAAGGTAAAGATAATTTGGAGGAGTTGAAACGCATGATGTAAAACCTTCATAATTAGTGCAAATGTTAATTGTAATGAGTTGTCTTTGCTTTTTGACTCCTTCTAACGATATAATATTCTACATAATTGTCATTATTTTTTCAACTATTGTTGTGGTGCTTTAAGTACCAGGCTTGTATCGTGCAGCTAAAACACGACTTTAACTAATATAGGTGAGTTTTTTTAGTGGACATTTATTGTTCATTGTTAGAGTTTTTTTATAGGGTGATTCTGAATTAGGATATGTCAAACCTGAATGGTTGCTCCTACAAATAATTGTATGTGATCATTTTATTTTTATTCAGATATGTAGTGTATTGTTGAATTGCATGCAAATGTATTATTTCGTTTTTATTCATATTACATGTCTTTATGCATTAGATCTTTGCTTCCTAACCATCCTATTCACCTTATGAAAAGCAACACCATCAAGTACAAATTGCTAGTATGACAATAGTTTTGTTATCTTCTTATTTATTTTTTCATTTATACATTACATTTTATGTTATTACTTTGAATTACAATGACAAACATGAGGTGAAATGCCAATTTTAAACCCAACTTCTTGTTCATATTAGACTATCTATTTTGGAATTATTATAACTAAAATTAAATTTCCATTCTACTTTGTTTTTATTTCAATTACAAGACATACATGTTATAATTCAAATTGGGTTTGTATTTCAATTACCCGACAACATGTTATAATTCAATTTTGATATTCATTTGAATTTGAAATTTGGTCTAAAACTTTAAATCAGTTGCAACTATTCTTAGTATAATTTATTGTTGTTGAATTTTTATTTATTTATTATACGCATTACATTCACTCAAATTGGATTTGGATTAATTGAAAATTGATTCAATTTTAATTTGATATTAATTTAGAAAAACATGTTCAATATCTTTATGTGCACACGTTACATTATATAATGATAAATATCATGTGCTATGCAAGTTTCAAATCTGATTTCTTGTTCATATTAGAGTGACTGCTTTGTAATTATTATTATAACTAAAATTAAATTTCCATTCTATTTTACTTTGGATTTCAATTACATGACCACATTATAATCCAATTTTAATATTATTTTCAATTTGAACTAAATATTTAAATTAATTGCAACTATTCTTAGTATAATTTAGTGGTGTTGAAAATTTATTTCTTTAATACAATAAGTTACAAATATGACATTAGGATTCATTCAAAATTGATTCAATTTTAATTTGATATTAATTTAGAAAAATAAGTTCAAATTCCATTTCTAAATACATTCTAAATGGTATTATTTTTATTTTTAAACCTATATATTATGATTAACATTTTTATAATAATATGTATTTGCTAAAATGATACTAAAATAAGTGTAGATTAAATAATTTTTTAACCAGTACCATTTGTGATCGCCCAACCCACACTCTTAATTATTTTATTTAAACATTATGTCACTATAGTGTGGACTCAATCCATTCTCGTATTTAATTTATTTTAATCCGCGTGTATGTATCATAAATTAGGCTATTGTTTTTCTAAAATAATAAAATGAAATTTTGTATTTTATGACGGTCAGAGCGATACAAATCATCTAGCTTGTGTAGGCTTAACCCACTCAATTTGCGTAAGTTTCTAGGACCACTCAAATGTTTTAGCATACAGGATATTAGTTGTCATATGTTGTGCAACATTAGGCCAACCATAATACCGATCTTGCGTCGGATTTTAATTATTTGAGTATTTTTATCACCCACGCTATTTACTATTTTTATTGTATGTATGTAGTGTGTACATGTTTATCTCAACTCTATCTTCATAATCATTCCATTTTAAATATTAAAACACTCATAGTTATTAAGGAACCTAAAAAAAATACTAAGTATTTTCGTTTGTTCTTAGTTTCACAATCATTCTTTTTCTTTTCTTGCTACATGATTTTTTTATCCTCTCTTAATTGTTTGACTTGTTTAAAATTCACAAAAATTCACTTAGATCCACAATATTGATTACACATTTTTTTTTCATTTTGTGGTTTCATTCAAATTATGTGTAACACCCCGGAAAATACATCTAACTATTACAATACAGGTTCTACTTATTTCTATACAAGCATAAAGTTTTTCAAAACATTCCTCATACATGATTAGGACATATAGAAATACAAATATATACAATATAAGTTTCATAATCAACGCCCTAAAACTCTTCTGATCCTCAGACACCTGTAAGATCATCTGCTCGTGTACGTAGTACAGTCATCGCAGTTCAAACACAACAAGAAAAGCAAGGGTAAGCTAGTGAAAATAGAATTTTATAATATACACAATTAAATCAAAAGAGAAAACCAAGTTACATGATCAATTTCTCAAATTATTCAATCTTCTTCAAATCTCAACAACAAAACAATCACATAGATCTCACATGGATCTACACATCCAGAATATTCAACAAACAACATCTTCCGGAAGACCCGTATTAAGTAAGTCCTACCAGAGACTAACACCTGATCCAAAGATTACCAGCGAATCCAACAGAAAGGATCAGGTTAAGTTCAATACAACCCAAGCCGTGCATCTCATATGTCACGGTGTGCATGAACTCCCCCATCAGCTTCTCACCACCTGATATCTTAGTCTATGTGACTTAGATCATCAGTGAAGCTCGGAGATCTCTGTTACCACATAGGCATCAATACTTAATACACAACAAACATCAGTCCATACATTATCCCAAATGTATGAATTCAATTCCATACCATTCCGTCATACAATATCATTCAAAAATTGATCCACAATATTCAAAAGTCTATTTGACATGAAAAAAATAACACTTTAATACTAAATCATCAAAATATAATATTTTTACAAATTTAAATAATATACAAACAAACAACCCAATATATAAACAAATAACATCCCTGTAAGAGAAATTCAATATTGGGACCACGTCCCTTCCGCATTCAGATCTTCTATCCTAGGGTGCTATTAAAAATTAAATTTAGCTTCCCTTACCTCAATTGCTTGCTTTCCAAGCAACTTTTAGAATTTTATTCCCCACCGTTTGGATAAGCTTCAAGATTTACGGGCCTAATGCAAATTATCCAAACAGAACAAAATTTCAGTATATAATAGAATAAGTTGAGAGGATTAAACTTCTCAACTGACCCCACCAAAATTGATGACTAAATCCTAAGGAAAAACAGAGAACACAGGATATTTAGAGTAAAAATGAACTTACTCTGTTTGAAAATCTGATCGGGTAGAAATGTTCCTTAACTCCTCTGCTACAGTGTGGTATGATCATATTCTAAAATAGATGAAGATTGGGAGAGAAATTAAGAGAGAGGGAGAGAAGAGAATTGGAGAGAGAGAGAGAGAAAGTGGTTTGGAAGAATGAAGAAGAAAGTGATAGTGGGCACATTGTTTCTGCTTTTTATAAAAAAAGTGTCGTTACATTATCTCCAACTACAAAAATTTTCGTCCTCGAAAATGAACTTACCAAGAAAGAGATTAGGGTATGATGCTCTCGTATCACCTCTTCAATTTCCCAAGTGGAATCTCCAGAGGTGAGGTCCCACAATACTTTCACCATGGGAATACTTCTTCCACGAAGTTGTTTCACTTGTGAATCTAAAATTTTGATTGGCTTCACTTTAAATGACAAATTTTCTTTGACCTGAATGGAATCAGACTCTAGAATGTGGCTAGGATCAGGTACATACTTTCGTAGCTGGGATACATGGAAAATATTGTGAATGTTAGCTAAAGGAGGAGGCAAAGCAATTTCATAAGCCACGGGGCCTATTCTCCGAAGAATTTGATAAGGTCCTATGAACTTAGGAGTCAATTTCTTGGATTTGAGTGCTCTTCCTACACCAGTGAACGGTGTAACTCTAAAAAAGACATGCTCACCCGCAGAGAATTCTAAAGGTCTTCTTCTTTGATCTGCATAAGATTTTTGCCTGCTGAGAGATGTTTTCAATCTTTCCTGAATCATTTTGACTTTCTCATTGGTTTGTTGTATTAATTCTGGTCCAACTAACACACTCTCACCATCCTGAAACCAGCACAAAGGTGTCCTACACTTTCTTCCGTACAATGCCTCGAAAGGAGCCATTCCTATGCTAGCTTGGTAACTGTTATTGTAAGTGAACTCTACCAATGGTAGAATTTCATCCCAACTGCCCAAATGATCTAACACACAAGTCCTAAGCAAATCCTCTAAGGACTGGATAGTTCTCTCTGATTGTCCATCAGTCCGAGGATGATATGCTGAACTAAGTCTGAGTTTAGTCCCCAAAGCTTCTTGAAGTGTTTGCCAGAATCTGAAGGTGAATCTAGGATCTCTATCTGAAACTATGTTGGAGGGTACACCATGCAATCTGACTATTTCATCTATGTAAATCTGGGCCAACTTCCGCATAGAGATTCTCAGGTCTATAGGTAGGAAGTGTGTCGTCTTTGTCAACCTGTCCACTATGACCCAAACAGAGTCATGCTTCCTCAAAGTACGTGGTAAGTGGGTAACAAAATCCATTGAGATACTGTCCCACTTCCACATTGGAATGTCTAACTGAGTTAACATGCCTCCAGGCCGTTGATGTTCAATCTTTGATTTCTGACAAGTCAAGCAAGCAGCTACAAACTTAGCTACATCATTCTTCATGCCATGCCACCAATAAGACTTCTTGAGATCTTGATACATCTTGGTCATTCCTGGATGTAAACTGAGTTTGCTTTTATGACCTTCAAATAACACTGTTTGCTTTAGTTCATTATCCTCTGGTATACATATTTTATTTTTGAATCTCAAAATACCATCCACTCCTAAAGAGAAGTCTTTAGCTTTGTCAGTATTTAATAAGCCCATGAAGTTCTTCAATTTTGAATCTTCCAACTGCTTCTCCTTCACCTTCTCCAAAAATTCATTAGTTATAACAAGTGTATTACAACTAATGCAATTTGAAGACATGGAAACCTCCAAATTCATACTCCTGAAATCTTCAATCAATGCTAACTCTCTAATCATAAGCGAAGACATTTGTATCTTTTTACGACTCAACGCATCTGCAACAACATTTGCCTTCCCAAGATGGTATATTAGCTGGAAATCATAGTCTTTTAAAAATTCAATCCATCTCCTCTGCCTCATATTTAACTCCTTTTGATCAAACAAATACTTCAAGCTTTTATGATCACTGAACACATTAAAACTAACTCCGTAAAGAAAATGTCTCCATATTTTTAAAGCAAAGACAACTGCTGCCAATTCTAGATCATGAGTTGGATAATTTCTTTCATGCACCTTTAACTGACGAGAAGCGTAGGCAACAACTTTCTTATTCTACATTAGAACACAACCCAATCCCTGATAGGAAGCATCACAGAAAACTTCAAAAGACTGATTGGTATCAGGGATTGTCAATATAGGAGCATTAGTCAACCTTCTTTTCAACTCTTCAAAGCTTTTCTCACATTGTTCAGTCCATGCAAAAGGATGATCCTTTCTAGTCAATTGGGTCAAAGGAGCCACTATTTTAGAAAAACCTTTTATAAATCTCCTAAATCTCCTGTAATATCCTGCTAACACGACAAAGCTTCTAATTTCAGTAACTGTTTTAGGACGTTCCCACTGAAGTACAACCTCCACTTTAGAAGGATCTACTGATATTCCCTGTGCAGAGATGACATGTCCTAAAAATTGTATTTTTGACATCCAGAAGTCACATTTTGAAAGTTTAGCATATAACTGTTTTTCTCTCAAAATGTTCAGGACGGTTCTAAGATGTTTTGCATGTTCTTCCCTTGTACGAGAATAGATCAAAATATCATCTATGAACACTACCACAAACTTATCAAGAAAAGGTCTGAATATCCGATTCATATAATCCATGAAAATAGCTGGAGCATTAGTCACCCCAAATGGCATAACCAGAAATTCATAGTGACCATACCTTGATCTAAAAGCAGTCTTCTGAACATCTTCCGCTTTCACTGAAATTTGGTGATAACCTGAGCGCAAATCTATCTTAGAAAAGACAACTGCCCCATGCAACTGATCGATCAAGTCATCAATTCTAGGAAGAGGATATTTATTCTTTATTGTTAACTTGTTTAATTGCCTGTAATCTATGCATAGACATGACGAACCATCTTTCTTCTTCACTAATAGCACTGGAGCTCCCCATGGAGAAACACTAGGTCGAATGAATTGCTTCTCCAATAAGTCTTCTAGTTGTTTCTTCAATTCAGCTAACTCCGCTGGTGCCATCCGATATGGAGAAATTGACACAAGGCCTGCTCCGGGAATCAAGTCTATTGCAAACTCTATCTCTCTTTTAGGTGGAAGTCCAGGAAATACATCCATAAACTCCTGAACTACAAACATATCTTTTTGTACTTTATCAGTAACTATAGAACAAGCCAAGAGCATAAAACATTCTGCACCTTCTCGTATCTCTCTCTCAAACTGATGAGCTGAGATAACCTGCATTCCTTCTAATTTAGGGAAAATTAACTTCTTCCGACCACAATCTATAAGGATATGATTAGCAGACAACCAATCCATTCCCAAGATAACCTCCAAATCTTTTAGAGGTATACAAATCATGTTGATCTTGTATCTCTGCCCATCTATAATTACTGAACACTCAGCACACATGGAAGAAGTTACTATAATACCTTCTGTTGGTGTAGATACCACCAACTCAAACTCTAATTCTCGGACTGGCAACTTAAGTTTCTTAGCACAATCAAAAGATATAAAAGAATGGGTTGCCCCAGAATCAAACAATACAGATAATTGTGTTCCAAGGATAGAACAAATACCTCTAACAAGGCTATCAGACTGTGAAGCTTCAACTCCACTAATAGCAAAAACTCTGCCAGTAGCTTTGGGTTTTTGATTACTATTTTGTTGTACTTGCTGCACTCCGCCAGAATTTGGAGCTCCCAATTGGACACGACAGTCTTTTGTTGCATGACCATACCTGTGACATCTATCACATGTCACATTTGACACTGGATGAGGGCAAAATCTAACAACATGTGGCCCACCGCATCTAAAACATCTGAAACTAGGCGGTGATTGAGAACTGGGTCTTCCACTGCTATAAGATTGAGGTTTGAAATAAGGTTTCTTTCTATCTTCATATTTAGGCATGCTTTTAGAAGGTCCTCCCACTTGAGGCTTAGCAAGTCTACTACTACTTTTCAAACTCTCCACTACTTTTGCTTTCTCCACTAGGGCAGGGAAATCTCTAATGGACATAGGAATCACCACTTCTTTAAGTTCTTGCTTCAATCCAAACTCAAATTTTCTACATCTCCAAGCCTCAGTCATGGTCTGGGTGTAGAATCTAGTTAGGTGTTTGAACCTAGTAGCATATTCTGTGACTGAAAGATTTCCTTGTTCCAGCTGCATGAATTCAATTTCTTTTGCATACCTGACACTATCAGGAAAATACTCCTCCAGGAATCTTACTTTGAAGTTCTCCCAAGTGGCATCTTCTCCTTTGTCTTCCATCATTTGCTTCATGCCTATCCACCAAAACTCAGCTTCTTCAATAAGCATATAGATGGCATAAGATAACTTTCTCTCTTCAGGGCATTGAGTAGCTTCAAAGATTCTTTCTATGTCTCTCACTCACTGGTCTGCTCCATCTGGATTTACCTTGCCATTAAATCTGGGTGGATTATGTCTTAGAAAATCCTCCAGACTAAAGGTATGGGGTTGTTGATGAAGCTGAGATGCTTCTGCTGCTAATCTAGCTGTTTCTAATTGATGAAGGGCGGCCTGATGCTGTTGTGCCATAGTAGCACTCTGTTGTTGCAAGGCTGTTGCCATCATCTCTATTGCCCGAGCTAAGTTGGGCATATCTACTGGTGGAGGAGGAGTAGGTGGTCTACGTGCCATCTACTAAGCACATAAAGAATTGGATTAGAAATTACTAAAATTTTTCAACTACATCTTTAAGACAAATTAACTTCAAAGAAATAATCATACGAAACAAGTAAAAAACCAATCAAAACTTATCCCTAAAATGTACTCTAGCTACTTAGAATTAAGATAGAAAATAATCTTGATCTAGTCATGAGTGTGCACCCTCACCACTCTATCAAGATTCTTTTCATTCTTAATACTTTCATCTTTATTTATAACAATTAACTTGACTCGAACACAACAAGATTTCAAGAAAAACAACTTTGTCAAACATCTTATTAGAAACTTTTAACTAAGTCTTGAGGCTAGACGTAACCAAAAATCTACACGCAGAAGAAACAAAATAAACCCACTACCCTCAGGTTATCCTAAGGATGAACCGCTCTGATACCACTAAATGTAACACCCCGGAAAATACATCTAACTATTACAATACAGGTTCTACTTATTTCTATACAAGCATAAAGTTTTTCAAAACATTCCTCATACATGATTAGGACATATAGAAATACAAATATATACAATATAAGTTTCATAATCAACGCCCTAAAACTCTTCTGATCCTCAGACACCTGTAAGATCATCTGCTCGTGTACGTAGTACAGTCATCGCAGTTCAAACACAACAAGAAAAGCAAGGGTAAGCTAGTGAAAATAGAATTTTATAATATACACAATTAAATCAAAAGAGAAAACCAAGTTACATGATCAATTTCTCAAATTATTCAATCTTCTTCAAATCTCAACAACAAAACAATCACATAGATCTCACATGGATCTACACATCCAGAATATTCAACAAACAACATCTTCCGGAAGACCCGTATTAAGTAAGTCCTACCAGAGACTAACACCTGATCCAAAGATTACCAGCGAATCCAACAGAAAGGATCAGGTTAAGTTCAATACAACCCAAGCCGTGCATCTCATATGTCACGGTGTGCATGAACTCCCCCATCAGCTTCTCACCACCTGATATCTTAGTCTATGTGACTTAGATCATCAGTGAAGCTCGGAGATCTCTGTTACCACATAGGCATCAATACTTAATACACAACAAACATCAGTCCATACATTATCCCAAATGTATGAATTCAATTCCATACCATTCCGTCATACAATATCATTCAAAAATTGATCCACAATATTCAAAAGTCTATTTGACATGAAAAAAATAACACTTTAATACTAAATCATCAAAATATAATATTTTTACAAATTTAAATAATATACAAACAAACAACCCAATATATAAACAAATAACATCCCTGTAAGAGAAATTCAATATTGGGACCACGTCCCTTCCGCATTCAGATCTTCTATCCTAGGGTGCTATTAAAAATTAAATTTAGCTTCCCTTACCTCAATTGCTTGCTTCCAAGCAACTTTTAGAATTTTATTCCCCACCGTTTGGATAAGCTTCAAGATTTACGGGCCTAATGCAAATTATCCAAACAGAACAAAATTTCAGTATATAATAGAATAAGTTGAGAGGATTAAACTTCTCAACTGACCCCACCAAAATTGATGACTAAATCCTAAGGAAAAACAGAGAACACAGGATATTTAGAGTAAAAATGAACTTACTCTGTTTGAAAATATGATCGGGTAGAAATGTTCCTTAACTCCTCTGCTACAGTGTGGTATGATCAGATTCTAAAATAGATGAAGATTGGGAGAGAAATTAAGAGAGAGGGAGAGAAGAGAATTGGAGAGAGAGAGAGAAAGTGGTTTGGAAGAATGAAGAAGAAAGTGATAGTGGGCACACTATTTATGCTTTTTATAAAAAAAGTGTCGTTACATTATGTATTGTATTTAAGAAAACAAAAATATCAATTTTAATGAATAAACCAATTTACAAGATACAAATTATATCATTTATACTATTTTTAAATATTTTTTATTTATTGCTTATTTTTATATGAGAATTTTAACCCTAATGAAAAGTGTTCAGTCACGTAAATCTTTAGTTTATTGATAATAAAAAACTTATTATGTCTGCTTTGACCCTTAGTTTTATTTTATTTTCACCTAAAATGTTTTATTCTCTTTCAACTGTTTAACTCGTTCGATATTAACCAAGTTTACTCGTGTCTCCAAGGTATTTTCTACTCAGCACAACCTCAATTACACATTTTTTTTCTTTATATGATTTTGTTCAAGCTATGTATTGCATTTTAAGAAATGCAATATTTGATTTCATCGAATAAAATATATTTAATTATTTTTACTCTTTTCTAGTATGATTTCACTTTTATCTAATTGTTATTTGGTATTGTGATTTAATATTTACGCACTTATATTTATTTTTTAAATATTTAACATTAAATAAAAGAAAATAAACATCATTTTAATATTAAATATTTGATTATATTGTGTTTACTTTGTTGTAATTTTTTTATAAAAAATATTTAATTAACATTTAGGAAAATAAGAAATCGAGTATCTGTGTAAATATGAATATACTCATTAGATAATGTGAATGAGACAAAAAAAAATTATAATTATGAAAACGCGATAAGACTTTAATAAACTTTTACTTAAAAAATAGAATAAGATAATAAACTTCCTCTAAATTTATTATATATATATATATATATATATATATATACTTTTTGAAAGCTCTAATTTTTTAAAATTAAATTTCAAAATAACAAAACAATCAATTATTCTACATATAATTCGTTATCCTAATATTTTTAATTCTTAAAATATGCCTTAAAAATAATAAGTAATCAATTATCTTTGAGTCATATTTTATTATCACAAATAATATAATAAATCATTTTAAAATGTTTATGATAATCAATTACTTATAATAATTAATTTATTATATTTTAATGCAATATTATATATTTTGCTTCAAAATATAATTGCTTCAAGTTCTAAAGTAATAGATTGTTAAATAGATTCTTTCAAGAAATCATTGTTGATTGAAGATTACACTTTATAATCTTGCTATACTTCTTTTTATATTCTTTATCTTTTTAAGTTTCAACCATATCAAATGGGATATCATTCAAACTTTTTTCGTTATTGGATTTATTGTAAAACTTAGGTTTGGTGTAGTTGTATGTTAGGTTTCTACACTTGTTTTTTTAATAGATTTTCAATTATTATTCATTCTTGTATTTGTTGTATATCACATGTGAAGTATGCATGTAATTTTTTTTTATGAATAGCGAAATAATTCAATTAAAGTTGTTTTAATTCAAACTAGATACAAAGGTAGAATTGAACGACTATAAAAGCTATTGATGTTATATTTTTAACTACTTATAGTTATTATTCTTTATATTTATTGATTATTAAAGGTATTAAATTTATTTCCTAAAACTGTTGTTTAAGTCATTCAAGAGAGTTTTTTAAGTAAATTTGTTAAAGAAAAAAGTTTTTATACCATTCACTCCGTCGACAATGCACAGCCTTATTATTTTTACAGAATATATTTTAGAATTTAATTCATTTGCTTTTTGTCTAACGCAATAAGTGATTAAAAAAAACTCGTCTGATTTATATGTCAAATTAATGAAATACCCTTTTAGAATATGATGTTTTTTTTTCATTATAAATTATTAATATTTTTTTAATGTTTACTAGTTTATTTAATATAATATGTTTATAAAAGTAATCTTAATTTAGAAAGAAATATATTTATTTTCTTTTATAATATCAGAGAAAATACAGGAAGTTTATTCACTTGTCATTTATTTATATTTTACTTTTTTTCTTTAGATATTATTTATTATAATTATATATATATATATATAATATGTGATGTATTACATTAAAAAAAAATTATTTATGATTTAAATATGATTAAATTTTTGAATTTTGAGTCAGTATATCTATCGATTTAGTGTTCAGACTAGTTTTACAAGCATTGGGAAAAACTGATTAACAGAAATCTGTAAACAGAAAATAAGAAAAGCTTTAAAATGATTCAATTTTATAATTTTAAAAACTTAAAATAAGGAAGTTTTGAAAGAGTTTAAAAGAATAATTTTCATTAAATATTTTTGTCTATTTTTAAAACAAATAAACATTTTTAAAAAGGAAGAAACAACTCCCCATAAATTTTTTAATTAGTGCTGTTGTGAATTATTTTGTATCAGAAAATGAAAAATATACTTTATTAAAAAAAATTAAAAAAAAATAGACTAAAAAGAAAGAAGAATTATATGTGTAATATTTGTGTTTGATTTGTGTAATAACTATTAGTATTTTGGTTGATAGTATTGGAATTATTTTTATTGATAATTTTGTTAGAGTTTGGTCAAAAGCACCAAAACCCTCTTTTTGTCTTTGGTTTTCTCTATTTTCTTCATTCTCACAGCTGTAACACAACATATCACAAACCCTTAAACCCTTACCCGCCTGCGACGCCGCCGAGGTTTGATATTGGTTTCATTTGTTGGAATCGAAGGTGATGGAGATGGAGATTGAGGGTGAGAAACTGCACAGCTTCGATGTGGACCTCGGCCACCTCATGGCTTTCGACTCCAATCACACCTTCCCCTCTCAACCACCTCTTTCCAGGTGCCTTATTCTTCTTCGTCTCCTTCTTCTTCCTCTTCTTCTTCTTCTCTTCGTCTTTAGGGTTATTTTGCTATTTTCTTTTTTGACACTGTCCTTGCTTACGTTAATTGAACACAGGACGGACCTCGTCAAGCAATGCTTACTGAAAGGCACTCACTTGGTTCAAGCTATCGCAGATGCTCTGTTCACCTTACCATCAACCGAAGATATAGATGGCCCCCTGGTCAACTTGCCTCCACCACTAACTAAATTGCCAAGAGAAAAACATGTAATCCCACACTCCAATCTTTATTCTTCTTTTTAATTCAAAGGTTATATGATCTAGTACTTGTTACATTTTACTTTAATGCTCATAAGCCCTAGTTCTTATTCATACTGTATAGTAACTTTCCAAGGGCTAAATAAAAGCCGCTTCTTCCATACATGTGTCTGCTTTCGAATTAGCTGTGCAATTGTATTGATTCTATCGTTGGTTCTTTGATTCTAGTGTTTTTATATGTCTAATCAGTCAAATCACTGGCTCATCAATTTTCTGTGATGCTTTCAGCTGCCAAAGCCTATGCCTCCTACTAAATGGGAAGTTTTTGCCAAAAAGAAAGGTTTGTCTATTCATGCTGCCCATGTGACCCTCAAATAATCTCAATGCTGTTCATGTAGTCTGTGTTAGGCTTAGTGCTCTCAAATTTTTACTAGTTGAACTAATGAATTTTATCCTGTGTCGCAGGCATACAGAATCGGAAGAAAGACAAGATTGTGTACGACGAACAATCTGGAACCTGGAAACGCAGATATGGGTATGATCGTGCAAATGATGAAGATGCTGTACCTATCATTGAGGCAAAAGAAACGGATGGTAAAGGATCGAACATCCCTTTTCCTCATTAACTGCTACCGTGTTGCTTTAATGGTCATGAATATGGTGTAGACTGTAGACATTCTACTTTACGTTATCACTTTTGGGCACCAACAGAACCACTACAATGTGTTCGAACATGATAAAATACTAACATAGGATGATTCATGGCAGACCTGCATAAGGTTTGTGTACTCAAAACTGTTCTATTGAGAAAAAATCTGAATCAGACCACCACTGACCCTTTAGAAGATCCAGATTGTACATTAGAAACATTTAGATATGTCAGGGCATACTCAATGCTTAATCAAAACATATGGTTGGCATTGTGGGTTACCAGAGCTTTAAACTAAATATTTATTTAATGGAATACCCGTCAGTTAAGACTTCAAAATTTGAGGATTTTACTTTCCTTACCATACTTTGGCACATTGTTATTTTTGGTTACGAAAATGTTTTTTGCATCTGATAATCTGGAAGTTAGATAATATGCCTATATTTCAAATCATATGTGATGTTTATTTAGACTGCAGATGTTTAATGCTATTATTCTGTTGACTTTAACATTTTTATCTTTTCATGAATATAAACTTGTAATTCACATTTTACTGGGATTTTTTTCGTACATTGATCAGAGCTATATGTATGTCATATCAATAATGATATTGTAACATTTTGCAGATCCAAAAGAGGATCCTTTTGCCAAGAGAAAAGAAAATAAGAGGAAAAGAATTGAAA
The DNA here is from genome assembly GCF_000499845.2 of Phaseolus vulgaris. Lineage (NCBI taxonomy): Eukaryota > Viridiplantae > Streptophyta > Magnoliopsida > Fabales > Fabaceae > Phaseolus > Phaseolus vulgaris. Next base: position 38,274,781 of record NC_023757.2, on the reverse strand, counting down.
AGCAAGATAAAAATCGACTACAGAACTTGAAAGAAGCTGCTAAATTTGGTGCCTTACCAAGGTTTGTAACACAACGTTTTCCAATTAACGTTGAAGATTTTGTTCGTAGCATGGGAATTCTGTTTGTTACTGTTCATTATAGTATACATCATTGGCTTATAGTTGTGTGCATAATTTATTTCATGGATCATGGACCTTGGCCTTTTATTTAGCCATTTGATTTGAGTCAATATATCTCACCTTCGACAGTTGGGCCATTGCCTACTTTCTTTTCTCATTCACAAAGTCTTTACTGAAGTTTCTTATGCTAACCTTAACAAAATTCAAATGATATATGCAGTTTATTTTTATACTACTGTCTTGGATCAACTAGTTATATGTTTCTTTACTTGTTAGGAATTTGCATTGGGAGGTGGTTTACTCCTTCCTTTTACTTATAAGCACCTGTGCCTAATAAGAACCTCCTTTGTACCTTTATTTCAATAAGCACCAGTTGCTTAATTTTTTAAGTGGGACCATGTCAGTTTTTATTTTAAAAAAATGTAAAACTTAAATAATTTGTACTTTTCATTTTCTTAACTGTGTTGAATATTTCTATTGATAAAATGAGATTATTAGTTGGACCCATTTAAATTCTGTCTGTGGTACTCTAGAGAGTGTGGGTGCTTAAATAGAAAAAGGTAAAGCTAGATAACATGTCCTAGTGGACCCAAAAGATGATGTCCTTAAATGCTCCAATGCCCGAATTACTTTTACTTGTGGTATATGATGTTCTTAATGGTGGCATCTCTCAACTTCATATGTCTGAATTTCAAGGCATGTGGTAATTTCCCCAGCTTTAGAATTGAGTAATATAGAGGCAACTGTCCTGCCTAAAAATGTGTCAACTTTTGACTAGATTGTTGTAGAGTTTTGACCTGGTGTTTCATGTTTTCTTTAATATATATCTTTAATGAAATCTGAACAAATTATTATGCAGCCATGTTCAGTTGGCAGCTACAGCTTTGCCTATAACAGGAACTCAGGCAGCACCAAAGAAAGTTACAAAGGATGAACTAGGCAATGTAGCAGGAATTGCAGCAACTGCAACAGCCAGTGGTGGGAAATTTGACAAGAAATTGCCTGGTGAAAAGCCTGCAAAACATAAAGGAAAATATCGGAAGGTTGTGCACTGTACACTCTGAGATAACTGTTTCTCTTATCCATGTAAATTTTTATATATAGAAGCACCCATTGTTAACTAAATTGACTTATTAACTTTGGTTGTTTTGTTTTCATCTAGTTCCTGCCAGTGGTTGAAGGATCAGGGATAGGATCACTGGAGAGGGAGCAAACTGAAAAAATATTGAACAAGATCATCTCCAAGAATTCTCATAACATACTGAATGTTGAAAAGGTAAAGTAGAGTCTTTCAGTGAAATGGATTTCAAATTTGCCCAATTTTATTAACTTTTTTCTGGTCAAAATCTTACTCTCTGAATTCTAGGCCGTCACAATGCACAATGTGAAGAAAGAGAAGAAGCGAAGGAACGAGAAAGGGAGGGCTTCATCAGCTGACAAGAAATTGAAAACTGAGAAAAAGCCTTTTAAAAAGGGAAATTTCAAGAAAGGCAAGGCGAATGGGAAATAGTTTATTAGATTACATTAAAACAAGTTTTGTAGAGTTCTTGGAAACTTTGTTTACTGGTTTCAAGTTTTGTAGACTAATTTCATCTATCAGTAGCCATCCTCTTTATTTACCATCTATATAAAATTAGAATTAGATCTTTTAATTGACAAAAAGCTTTTAATTTATCAAATGAACGACTAGATACATTGCCCGCGGCAGACACATTCATTCCGTACCTTTTCTGTTTAGAAATTCACGAGCAAGAGTCCCCAAACCCTTCTATATCTTCATTGCCGATGCAGAGATAGATACAGAATTTATAGCTTCTGTTAGACAAAATTCACCACACAACGAAAATTCTTGACTTCACCTTTATTCGATATCTTGTGTGGCTTGTTCTTCGTTGTTCTTGTTGAATTGAATTATTCGTTCTCAACTGACTTGGTGTATCATGTTTTAAATTCGCATATTCTTGCATGCCCATTTATTCTTAATAATCTCTTTCCTTATAAAACTTTTAAAGCTTCATTTTAAACAGAGAAGCAGTTCCGAATATTGAAATTTAGGATTCATGGGTAGAGGTAGAGGTAGGTTGCAAGTGCAAGGTGTTGAATTTGGTAACGAAATTCAAACAATATGTAGTTCCGAAATCAAGTTTGAATGGGACTCCTCTTGCGGGTGAAGTTTGTCCCACTAGTTTCTTTGCAAGCGTTGGTCAAGCAGGATTTGGTAGTGGGATTTCACCAAATCCTCCTGCTGCCAGTACTAGAGACAGTGGCACCAAACCATCCTTAGTCTATTCTTCCTCGAAATATGTTTTAATGCCTGAAGCTGGTCTTCGAAGCACGGGTTCTCAAGGATTATTGAGTGGCGAGGCAGTTGAAGGTGATGAGGAAGGCCATGGTATGAAGAGTGAAAAAAAGATGAAGGGGTTTAAATTGAAATTTAAGATTGGGAATCCATCATTGAGGAGGTTGATGAGTGGGGCAATTGCTGGTGTAGTGTCAAGAACAGCCGTGGCATCATTGGAGACCATAAGGACCCATTTGATGGTTGGGAGCTGTGGACACACTTCACTTCAAGTGTTTCAATCTATTATGGAGACCGATGGATGGAAGGGCCTGTTCAGAGGCAATTTTGTGAACATCATCCGAGTTGCGCCTAGCAAGGCCATTGAGTGAGTAGACACGATGTTTTTTAATACTTTACATCATCATAGATGTAGTAAATTTTTGGATATTTGATGTCACTAACTTCTTTATCTCACATTTCCATTATTTGGAACGACTTGATTCATTGCTTTCTTATTCATGGAAGATCAAATTAGGGCCTAATTAGCTGGAAGATGACTAGGGAATGACATGGACCATTATGGTGTAACAGAGGCACTCATACACAAGATGACATAACTTCTACTTCTGAAATAATGAGAGTTCCCGTAGAACCTGTTGCTTCGGAATTGTCCTTTTCCTTATCCTCAAATATTTGATTAATATGCATATTTAGCTGAGAGATTTGTCTTTTGCATATTATTCATCACTTTTGTACTTCGATGTTGGCTAACTGACAGATCAATACAACTTGCAAAAGTAGGAGTCCATCAGTACATTTTGTAATCTAAATTCATTACACACATAATGGCATCTTGTGGAAAATGCAGTTATTTGCGTATGACACTGTCAAAAAGCAACTATCTCCTAAATCTGGTGAACAGCCAAAGATCCCAATTCCTGCCTCATCAATTGCAGGTGCTGTTGCTGGTGTTAGCTCTACCCTATGTACATACCCTCTTGAACTACTCAAAACTCGTCTTACTGTCCAGGTATGCACTCACAGAGCTCTCTGATGACCTTGCTCTCATTTATGGTCCAAGTGATGTAAATTTATGCCAATTAATACTCCAAAAATTGTAGAGAGGGGTGTACAAGAACTTAGTCGATGCATTTGTGAGAATTATTCGAGAGGAAGGTCCTGCAGAACTGTACAGGGCCTCACTCCTAGTCTAATTGGTGTGATCCCTTATGCTGCAACAAACTATTTAGCTTATGACACACTTAGAAAAGCCTACAAGAAAGGTTTCAGTAAGGAGGACATAGGGAATGTGATGACTCTTGTAATTGGATCAGCTGTGCTGGTGCATTCTCAAGCACTGCAACATTTCCACTTGAGGTGGTTCGTAAGCATATGCAAGCAGGGGCTTTAAATGGAAAACAGCATGATAACATGCTTCATCCCTATATTTATTATAAAGTGGTCTTTAAACCTACTTATATACAATCAAGGTTTTAGTCCATACAATACTTGAAAAGGAAGGACCTGCGGATCTTTATTGAGGTTTGGGACCAAGCTGCTTAAAATTGGTTCCTGCTGCTGGCATTTCTTTCATGTGCTACGAAGCTTGCAAGAGGATACTTGTTGCAAATGAACAACATTAAAACAAGATTTTGGAATTGGAAAATAATTTGTTTTGCAGATTTTGCTTTTGCCTGCATATTACTTTCACCATTTCAACCAGGGTGTTTCTTTAAAGCTGTGTTGATTTTCTTCTTAGGAAAAAAGTTGTATTCATTACATACATTTACACTGACTCGTCTCTACATCAGGAACCAAATTCTCAATTCATTTTTAATTGTTACACTTGGAGGGTTACACTACCCGGTCTTGTTATTCACTTTATTAATTTTTATACTTCTTTTTTTTATTAAATAATCATTCAACCATTAAATTGAAGTCTTTTATTCAAATCATTGAAATTAAAAACTGATTAATACTTTTGTTACATTATTTTACTTTAATAGATAATTATTTAAAATATAAAGTTTATTGACGCATAATATATGAGTTTTGTAAAATTTATGAAATTAAAAACTGAATAATACCTTTGTTACATTATTTTATTTTAATTGATGATAAATTATTTAAAATATAAATTATATTGACGCATAATATATAAATTTTGTAAAACTTATGAAATTAAAAACTGATTAATAACTTTGTTACATTATTTTATTTTAATTGATAATAAATTATTTTAAAATATAAAGTTTACTGACGTATAATATATAAATTTTGTAAAATTTTATGTGTATGTTTTTGAAAAATAACATTAAATTATTCAAAGGATAGATCGGTTATTTTAATTGATAATTTTTTTCCTTGTGTGTGGATCCTTTTATGACATTCATCATACAGTTAAATATTTTTCTTTTTCTACAACTAAAGGAAAATAAGTAATATATATATATATATATATATATATTAAGCCTCATATATAATTAAAACTAATTTTTTACATTATAACAAATAGATAATTAATAATTTTTTTAGAAGTAGTTACTCGGCTAGCAACGGAAATAATTTAATAGAATGAAAATAATAGGTATTAAAACATTTTTTTTAATATTCAATTCAATTTCATTTTTAATACAAGGATATTTTATTTATTTTATAAACATATCAATTAATTTTTTCTTCTATAACATCAATAAAATTATTCTTAAACTATTCAACTTTTCACTTATTTATTTTTACTTTTCATTTTTTTTTCTTCATTTTTCATTTTCTTTCTTTTCTTTTTCACTACCACCCCAATCCAAACAACCAAGTCTGCTTTGCAATTTAATTTGTAAATTATTTAAAAAATAAATAAATTTTAAACTATTAAAGAATAATATTTGTAGTTGATTTGCTAATATGTTCATAGAATTAAGAAAAAAAATATGCATAGATATTATTGTAAATTATTTGATAATTTTATTAATCATTTAAAAAGTTATAAGAAAACCAGTTTCATTTATTTTGATTTTCTTAAAGAAGAGAATTAAAATTAAATTTCATAGAAATATTTTGATGTAAATGATATATTCAGTTACAAATTAATTTTTTTAAGAAAACAGTTCACTGTTTTAATTTGGATTATTTTGTGTATACATAAAAATAATTAATATTTTTATTCACTGCCTATTTAAGCAAATTTTAAAATATGCAATTTACTTTGGAATTTTTCTTACAATAAAACAAATTTAATTTTTCCTAAATTAATTTGGTATTATTTACTTCCATTTTTCTTAAATCGATCTGGTGTTAAAAGAAATATGAACAAAATAAACAAAAGTCCTATTAAAAATATTAAATTACATTGAATTTTAGTTATTTTTAAAATTATTGAATATTATCAATATTTGTAAATATTGTCATTGTCAAAAGAAAATATTCGAAAACTAATATTTTTACTTCAACGAGATAACCTATGTTGCAAGAATGTATTATAACTACGTGAGCTGTTTTGAAATTTTTCTATCACTAACATTTTTAATTAATATTTTTTTATAATTTAGAAAGTTAGAAAAATACTATAAAAATTAATGTATTATATGAAAAATGATTCAAATATAAATTGTCTAATGCCTACAAAATATAGGCACAGAGGATTAATATATATCCAAAAAATTATAGAAGAAATAAAATAAATGTATAAAAGATAAAGAGAATCAAATATAAGTTACAAGATTAAACAGTACAAAATATTTTTTTAAATAGTAAAAAGATATAAAACTACTAAGTTAAACTTCTAATTAATCATACATACTTTCAAAGGATGCAAAGTTAATGATAAAATATAATGAAATATAATATGAAAGCTTTTATTTTAAAAAAAATTGTTTGCCTGTAATAATATTTATTATAAATTAAATTTTCGCAATAACATTTATTACAACCAATTTAAATACACGTTAGGAGCCATTTTCAAGTAATTATTATAAAAATATATAAATTATTTATTGTGAATTATATATTTAAAAATATAACATAAAAAAATTGTAAAGTCTAATTGGAATCCACCTAAGCGGTAATATGTAGCACAGACACTCACACGGACACTGGTACGACACGGACATGGATACGGAGATACGTAAAATCTCTAAAATGTAGGACACGAATCTATATATTATATAATTATGATTTATATAAATTGACAATAAAAATTTATGTTCACAAGTATGTTCCAGATTATTTTTTGGAGTAGAAAGATGTTTTTCATGACTGATTCACAAGGATTTGCTTCTTATTTTTATAATCACAATAACAATTTATACAATAAAGTTTGCATTTTAAAAAAATAATGTATTTTTCTTTTTTGAAATTGTGTTAGAACTGTACTAGAATTGTCAGAAATCTAACATACTTTTTAAATTGGACACTTCACATATACGTGTCCTACAGATGTCATACGAGCACGTCATTTAAGAGGAATGTCCAGAGTTTCATAGGTAAGGCAGTAGTTTTGTTTTGTAGCATGATTTAAGTGCTTTAAGCAATGATCAATAAATTATTAATATTTTTTTATATTAGGAGACATCAGATATTAACTGAAGATCCACAGTACACTAGTAATATTTTCTTAAATTTCATGGCCTATATCAAAATATTGTAATTATTGTCAATTACCCCAATAAAGATTATTTGGTTTTTAATACTCCAAGTTTGTACAAATATAAAAAGTTTAAAAGGGAAGTAAAAGTCATTCCAATATTTTTTATATTGAATTTTAAATAATATATAGCTTGAATAGAAAGAAGACAATGACATTATTATTTTTAAATTAAAGAGCACTAGTAGTTTACAAAGAAACATTAGTTTCATCTTTGCAATTTAAACCTTCCCTCTACAAAGACTAGCATTTAGACAAGCGAAACTATTAACTTCAAAATGTTATCGACCTTTTCTAATTATCCAGATCATTTAAAACTATATAATGCAAAATATTGAATTAAATTAAGAACACTATCATTAAATAATAAGGATTTTACTGATAAATTATATATAGTAACAAAGGGAAACAAATTATAGAAAAGTCTGTGAACATTAATGATTGAATAAGTCCATAAGTAAAACATTATATCCAAATCATCTATTCTATTATGAGTAGAGGGTGCACAAAAAGTGTGGCATAATTTGGAACCAGGAATGTTTGCTACCTAATATCAATGTAGTATGTAGATTATAATGTCAACCCTCTAACGCCAAAAAAACATGCTGCTACCAACTATACAAGTCTAGTCCCATCCAGTGGGAACAATAGCTTCATAACCGCTAGGCCCATCTTCACCAACCTTCCCATCTCCACACAATTCACCAGATTTGACATCAGTTTGATCATTACTGCAGTTTATACTCAAACTGTCAAAAGAGGTTTCTATAAGGGAGTTTTGCATGTCGTACGAGGTATCAATGTATGAGGTTGTACCTACAGACTCTACACCATGATCAGCATTGCCATGAGAACCGTAGCAGTTGTAGCTCTGGACCTCAGGTTCAGTGGGATTTCGAAAATCACGACCGCCATAGCTACCACTGTCGTACCTCTGCACCTCAGGTTCAGTGGGATTTCGAAAGTCACGACCTCCATAGCTACAACTGCCGTAACGCTGTAATCCACCGCCATAGCTACCACCGCTGTAACGCTGTGATCCATAACCACGGCTACCTGAAGAGGAACCCTCTGCAAACTGGATGAGCCAAGAAGGAACTTCTTGGTTTGCCTCCTGCAAGATTCCAACAAGAGCCTTTGCCATTGGACTGTTCTTGTCGCTGAAGAAAGCAGTGGCTAAACCAGATTTGCCTGCACGGCCTGTTCGTCCAATTCTATGTACATAGTCATCTATGTCTCTAGGCAAGTCAAAGTTTATGACATGAGCCACATGCGGGATATCCAATCCCCTCGAAGCAACGTCAGTTGCAACCAAAATAGGAGTATTTCCAGATTTAAAAGATCTTAAAGCCCGTTCCCTTTCCTAAACAGCGAAACAATAATCATTCAATGAATATGTCACATAGAAAAACATAGAATAAAATTGATTCTCAAGAGCGGAAAACCGTAAAAAACAGAGCAAATTACACCAATATCCCTGAAAATGTTGAGACTACACATGACCTCTCAACTTTTTTTAAAAAGTAAAAGGATGTTATGCGGCAGGTGAACAAACTGAGTGTTAATGAAGTGAATTAGGTATTAAGGGCCAAAAAAAGCTTAAGGCATTGGAGATTAGTGTAATTTATTGCAATAAAACCAAAAGTAATTGCGAAATGGGAAAAAAAGGACAGACCTCAAGAACCAAAGAATAAAATAGAATAAAAATAGAAGGCAGAATAGCTAACCAATTGAACTTTGTCTCCGTGTATAGCAATAGCGGGAAAGCCACTTTTCAATAACCAGTTTTCCAAAGCATCTGCTCCTCTTTTTGTTTCAACAAATACAAGAGTTAAAGCATGCTGCGTTGCAGAAAAATAGATAATTAAACCCATTACCCAACAAACAGCACTTGCAAACCAATTGTCAAACGGGCATACACACTTCTTACCCTCCCATTGGTCCCATGCACCTTTTGGCGACGAAGATGATCAACAAGTTTGTCTCTTTTGTCTGTATCATGTACAAGCTCAATCTTCTGCACAATCAATTCAGTACTAGACCCAACTCTCCCAACAGACAGGAATATGTAGTCCATCAAAAAGTCCGATGCTAGCTTCTGCGTCATCAATGAAATACTACATCAAGAGGCAGTAATAAAATATTACAATGAAGCATGAAAAACGCACCACTAAGAACATAAAAAAAAAATATTAAAGCAACCCAATACTTTCCATACCTGTATATCATTAGGGAAGGTTGCACTAAACAACAATGTCTGCCTAATACCTGGCGGTGGCATGTGCATTTCCTCCACAATCTTGCGTATTTGACGCTCAAAACCCATGTCCAGCATACGATCAGCTTCGTCTAGAGCAAGATACTTTATCCTCGCCAATGAAACCCTTTCTCTCTCGATAATATCCACCAAACGCCCAGGAGTGGCAACCAATATGTCAACTCCCTTCTCCAAAAGGCGCAGCTTTTGCCATTTGAAAACAATGAAATGAAGAATCAATAACTAAATCTTCATTTAAAGAGACACAAGACACCAACTTTGTAAAAGGGTATATGCATGTCAAAAACACACCTGCTGAATGATAGGAGACCCTCCATAGGCAACAACAACCTTCACTCCAGTTTGAAATGCAAATTTGTTCGCCTCGTCGCGTATCTAACAAAAAATTTATTTAAAACATACAATAAAATAAAAATAGAATAGTTGAGCAGTTTTTATTATTCATTCATTTTTAAAATAACAAAACCTAATAACATGGACTCCGTATAGCAAAATAAAGAAACCTGGCAAGACAACTCCCTCGTAGGAGACAAAATAAGTGCAGTGGGGTATGCAACAGCAGCACCACGAGACACAGGCGAAAACCCAGGAGAGGAACGACCCTTCAAAATCCCAGATATGATGGGAAAGCAAAACGCCGCCGTTTTCCCCGACCCTGTCTGTGCACACGCCATGAGGTCACGGCCAGCGGTAGCTATGGGAATCGCGTGACGCTGAACGGGCGTGGGTTTCACGTACTTGCATCGCTTGATGTTCTTCTTCAACCCTTCGTCCAAGTCCGTATCGTCGAAGACGTTCACCGGCGGAGGCACGTTATTCCCACTCGCCTCGACCGGAACCGACTCGTACGCGTCGAAGTTGATAGCCTCGCCGTTTTCTGGTTCTTCCGTAGGGAAGCTGGAGTTCGGTTGATAAGGCTCCCGGGGGCGAGAGAATCCTCGACCACCGGAGGCACCACGGGCACCGCCGCGCGGCCAAGCTCCAGCACGGGGAAATCCGTGGTGAGCGGGATCGTCGGAGGAAGGTGGAATGTAGTTAGAGTGGCGATGCGGAGGTACATAAGGGGAAGCAAAAGACCATGGCATGGTGAATGGTTGTTTATGTGGCGAAAAAAGGAGTGAAGTGAGGAAGAAGAGGAGTTTTGGGAGGTAATAATAATGATAATAATATTGAAAGAGTTTAAATGGGTGTTTATATAGCAGAGTGGCTCTGAAAACGACGGGTGAAGTGCAGAGGAGAAAGACATTGAAGGGAATGGAGAGAGGAAGAAAGAGGTGTGGGGTCCAGTTGGGTGACGTGGGAGGGAGGCATCGTGCAGAATCCTGGGTCACGTGAAATATCTTTTTGGTAGTGGGACCAGGTGGCCAGGTGTCGAAAGGGGATTTGAGGAAAAGCTGGTAGAAAATGAGGGTGGGTATTTGCAGGGTCTGAACATGAAATAAATGTTTGCGTGGTGGGGAAGGGGATGTAGCGCAACCCCCAACCAACCACAACCGGAACGCATGACCATTATTCGTAACGATATGCGGGCGTTTGATTTGGAGCTACTCCTACTACTACTGCTCTTTCTTATTCCTTTTTTCCCATTCCCTTCTCTCACTATATTACTTCACTCCTTCCTTACCATCAAAACTTTCCATTTCTTTTCTATAACTTATGCCGTTTCATCATAAATTTTATTCATTTTTTATCCATTTATTTCTATATAATTATTAAATAAAAAAAGACTAAATAATAAGTACTGTATTACTTTTTAATATAAAAAGTAACAAAATAGTATTAACTAAAAAAGTAATATTAGTTATAAACACTACTAATTTTAATCATTTATATTAACATTTTGAATGTGTTTAACAATAGTTTATCAATAAAAACTATTTGGAAACATATTTAAAATAACTTATTTTAAAAGATTTTGATTTATAAGTTAGAAAATACTTTAACTAGCTTAAGTATTGAGTTTATAAACTTTATTAAAATGTCAATTTTAATTAATTAGGACCTTGGGGACTATCATGTGGGATAAAAACAGATAAATAGAAATATGAAAGTGTGAACTTAGTAAGTTTTGGGTTTCCATGATAAATACAACCTCTTCTTGCTTTAAAAACACTAGCTTCCCTTTTTTTATTTTTCCTGTATGTTCCATCTTTCTTCTATTATCACCTTTCCATTTCTATCTTAAACTCTCTAATGTGGATCCATATCTTCTTATGATGGATTCTGGACCCTAATCTTATGAGAAGAAAGAGTATAACTTTTTAGTTTATGGTGTGGTTTTCAGGTAAGTTTCTCCTCCCATATTTTTCTCTAAAATAAATCATGCATAGGATAGGTTTTGAGATCTAAAGAGGTTTGGTGGTGTTGAACTAAATTCCTATGGTAGGATGGTTAGCTTTATGGACATTTGAGTGATACAGGGGTTCTTTGGCTGTCATTCACTCATCATTATTTTTCAAAACGACATACCTTAAAAATGTATGCAATATAAGAAAATATGATATTATTGACGGATACAATTTGTTGGTTGGTAATGTTATTTTTTTAACAATAAATGATGACCAAAAATCATTAGAAAATATGCTAGTTGGTGTATATTAGTGATGGCAAGTGCAATCAATATAGGAATGAGAATATGGATTGATCCGCCTCACATAAAAAAATGTGAATTAATTTTGTTGATCATCTTGTATAAGGGTTGATTCGCATAAAAAAAACTATTTTTTTTAAATAATAAATAATTTTGCAAATATAAATTTTGAATCACACTATTTTTTCTTATTTAAATGAATTTGACAAATGATCATACTCACAACACAACATGCATAATAATGGGTACAAAATTATTATAATATTTTAATTTTTAATTAAATTTAGATTTAAACTAAATTGATTAAATATGTAAATATTTTATTAAATATCTACACTTTTTTAAGGTAATACTAGACACATAAATTTATTCTAATTGAAAAATTAGTATAAAATAATATTTATTATATATAACACTATATTTAAAATTTATTTTAAAAATGACTTAGGTCTGACTACTACATTGGATGTATGGGTGACAATGAAAGACGAACAGTGAGGACTAGCCCGCAACCTACTATAAAAATCACGGATAGATGCACTATTTTTGTCCGTTGACTCACTTAATCCCGTCCCTCACAATTCACAACCTGCACATGCCAACTCGCTAACCCACATATTATTAAAAATGGTGTTTTTTTTGCACTCCCCTCAATTTCTTCTTGCACCCCATCAATTGCAAAAATAGAATTACGAAAGCCAAAATAGTTGTTCTAGATTCCATAAGGTAAAATAGTTGTTTTGAAAAGGTTATTCCGAATTTATTTTTTCTTTTATAAATTTCCATTTTTAGAATTGAATTTTATGTTATTGAAATTAAATACCAAAATTTATGAGGCGGAGGAAGAAATTTGAAGGAATGCAGCCCTAAACCTTAAAAAAAATACAAAATTGTCTTCTTCAACTTTTGTTTTCTATATATATATATTACAAGTGCATTAATATTTTTTTATTTTTAATATTTTTAGGAGGGTTGGCTCGCAGAGCATCTCTTATGTGAGACGAGTCAATAAATTCATTCCACATAACTTAAGCTAGGCATGCCAACCTGACGCAGATTTTTGTGGGCCAATACGAAGTAAGTCATCCCACATTGTCACCCCTAATTGGATGAGTATTGAAACTTAAACAATCTATGCATTTTTAAAATACAAGAAATCATTATTAAATATCAAAAACCATCCTACCTTACCAAATTTATAATCTAAATAATTGGTAGTTAAAACATTGATAGTTAATTAGATATCAATTTAGAAACTAATGTAGAAACCAATAATTTTTTTAGTCTCTAAAATAGTATCTAATTTAGTCAATATAGCAACTAATTATTTTTTATCTCTAAAATTGATTTCTATTTAATGTAATGATATTAAACTAAATCTTAAAAGACCCTTGCCAATTGCAAATGCTCCTAATGCATGTTTTGATACAGTGTTTATCTGATAATAACAACATGTAAACCAAAATTATTTATTATTAATTTTCGAATTATTTTTGTTTTTATCAAATTAAATTTATATAATAAATATATTCTATTTTTGAAATAAATCCCATGCGTTCACGAGCAAAATTAGTTTTGCTTGGTTATATTGAAAATTGAAAAGTTTAATGTAGTGTTAAATGATATTTGTCTAAGTTACCAAAAGATTAAATTTGTTCACCTATTTTGATAATCGATATCTCTTCTAATATTTGAATTTAATCAAAGTTAAATTCATTTTTAAATATTTTACATCAATTACTCTTTTTTAATATTTAATTATTTTATTGTATCATATTTTTTATTATTAGTATTACTTATTTAGAAATTGTATGTTTGGAAACTTAAAATTTTGTCATAATAATTTGCTCAATTACAAAATGTCATATAGATCTACTCCCGCTCAAGTGTTTCAATATTTGAAATTAAAAACTAATAAATCTGTTTTTAAATAATTTGAATAAATTACCGTTTTACAATATTTAATTCTTTGTTGTATTATTCCCTTTAATCATTATTAGTATTTTTATTACTAATTTACAAAATGTTCGTTTAGAAATTGAAAATTTTCATGCAGTATTAAATGGTAATTTATTGATTTACGAAAAAAATAAATCTATTTACGTTCGATTTGTTTCAATATATAAATTTTAAAAAATAATAAATTTGATTTTAAATATGTTGCATTAATTATTTCTTTATATTATTTAACTTTTATTATATCATATTTTTTTAATTAATATTATCACAATTGATTTACAAATTAAATGTTTGATTTTATTATAAAATTGAAAAGTTTCAAGTGAAATGGTAATTGACTAAATTACAAAAAGATTAAATGCATTCACTTTTTTTTCAATCATTAAGATTTGTTCCAAGAATTTAAACAACAATAAATTTGTTTTTAAATATTTTGCAACAATTAGTATTTTATTATATCTAATTGATTTATTGTATCATATTTCTTAATTATTATAATTATTAATTATTATTAATAATATCATAAATTATTTAGGAATTGTATGTTTCATATTATTAGAAAGGGAGAAAATTTCTTTAATATTAAATAATAATTTATTAAGTTACTAAAAAGTTAAATATTTTACTCTTTGAATTATCAAGGGCAGTTTCAAATTTGACTTTAAAAAACAATAATTTTATTTTTAAATATTTTGCATCAATTATTGTATTTAATTGTTTTATTGTATCATATTTTTTCAATTATTATCATTATTACTAATTTATGATTTGTGCCTTTGATTTTGTTACAAATTGACAAGTGTTTTAGAGTATTAAATGATAATTTATTGAATTATAAAAATGTGATATATATCCACTATTTTTTAATTATTGAAGCATGTTCTAGTATTTGAATTTAAAAAATATAAATTTATTTTTAAATATTTTTACATCAATTATCTTTTTAAAGTATTTATTTTGTTATTTTATTGTATCGTGTTTTTTTAAATTATTTTTATTATCATTATTCATTTACAAATTATGTTCTTGCTTTTATTCGAAATTGATAAGTTCCATGCAGTCTTAAATGATAATTTGATAAGTTATCCTAAGGTCAAATTTGTTCACTCTCTTTCAATACTTAATATCTATTTCAATATCAAGCATTGAAAAACAACATTTTTGTTTTGAAATATTTTGCATCAATTACATTCTTACTACCTATTAATCATTTACAAATTATGTGTTTAGTTTTATTGGAAACTTAAAAGTTTCGAAAAGAGTTAAGTGAGAATTTGATGAGTTACCAAAATATCAAATCCAAAAACAATAAACGTGATTCTAAATATTTTGTATGAATTAAATTTTAAAATATTTTATTGTTTTACTATATCATATTTTTTTAATTGTTAAAATTATTTGTATTACTCATTTACGAAATGTTTACTCTGTTTTGTTAGAAATTGAAAAATTTCCTCTCATAATTTATTGAGTTACGAAAAGATCAATTTCATTCACTCATTTTCAATTATTGATATCTATTTCAATATTTAAATTTTAAAAAATAATATTTTTTTTAAAATATTTTGCATCAATTTCTCTTTTATAATATTTTATTTTTTTATTGTATGATTTTTTTAAATCATCATTATTATTATTATTATTATTATTATTATTACTCATTTACGAATTTAATGTTTGATTTTTCTAGAAAATTTCGTAAAAAATATTAAATGATAATTTGCCAGAGTTACTAAAATTCATATTTGCATCAATTATCATTTTTAAGTATTTAGTTGTTTTATTATATTATATTTTTTTTAATTATTACTCTTTTACTAATAAGTGTTTTATCTTATTGGAAACTGAAAAGTTTCATATAACATTCAATGATAATTTACTAAGTTAAGGGTCAAATTTGTTGCATCTCTTAATAATTTAAATCTATTTCAATATTTGAATTTGGAAAACAATATAGTTGTTTTGAAATATTTTGCATCAGTTACATTTTTCCAATATTGAATTCTTTATTGAATAGTGTTTTTAAAATTATTATTATTACTACTTATTTACGAATCTGTCTGGTTCGGACCTCCACTTAGTTTCACTCAAGCTTCATCCTGGTCATGGATAGATCACCCAGGTTCGGGTCCATAAGCAGTGACAATTGCCCTATGAAGACTCGCTTTCGCTACGGCTCCTGTGGTTTCCCTTAACCAAGCCACTGCCTATGAGTCGCCGGCTCATTCTTCAACAGGCACGCGGTCAGAGGGGCTGAGCCTCCTCCCACTGCTTGGGAGCTTACGGTTTCATGTTCTATTTCACTCCCCGATGAGGGTTCTTTTCACCCTTCCCTCACGGTACTACTTCACTATCGGTCACCCAGGAGTATTTAGCCTTGCAAGGTGGTCCTTGCTGATTCACACGGGATTCCACGTGCCCATGCTTTGATTTTATTGGAAACTTAAGAGTTCCATATAATGTTAAATGATAACTTGTTGAGTTAAAAAAATGTCAAATATATTCACTCTCCATCATTGAGATCTGATTCACTATTTGAATTTAAAAAAAAATTATAAATATTTTGAATCAAATACCTTGTTACAATATTTAATATTTCTAATGTATTTTTTTAATTATTATTAGTATTTTCATTACTCATTTACTTACGAAATGTTTATTTGGTTTTATTAGAAATTGTAAATGATCGGGAAGAGTTAAAGGATAAGTTATTGAATTATGGAAATGTCAAATCTTTTCACTCTATTTGTTAATATTTCAGTTTAAAAAATGATAAATTTATTTTTAAATATTCTGTATCAATTATAGCTTTACAATCATTCATTATTTCATTGTATATATTTTTTTTAATTATTCTTATCATTATTGATTTAAGAATTGAATGTTTGCTTTTTGTTATAAACTGATTTTTTTTACAGTATTAAATGTTATTTTGGTGACTTACCAAAATATCATATTACTTCCTTCTAATTATTGAGGTATATTTTAATATTTGTATTTTAAAAAATAATAAATTTATTTTTAAATATTTTTCATCAATTATCATTTTACAATATTTTATTATTCTATTGTATTATGTTTTGTAGTTATTATTATTATTATTAACGAATTATATGTTTGATTTAGAAACTAAAAAATTTGATGCCAGTGTTTAGTGTTAACTAAGTTACTAAAATGTCATTTTTTTATTTTTTTTAATTATTGAAATTTGTTCCAATATTTGAATTTAAACAACAATAAATTTGTTTGTAAATATTTTGCATCAACTAGTATTTTGTAATATTTAATTGTTTTATTATATCATATTTTTAATTATTATTATTATTACTTATTTACTAATTGTGTGTTTGATTTTAGTAGAAAGTGAAAAAAATCCTACATTTAAATTTATTAAAGTACGAAAATGTGAAATATATTCACTCTCTTTAAATTATCGAGGTTTGTTTCAATAATTAAATTTAAAAAATAATAAATAATAAATTTATCTTTAAATAGTTTGCATCAATAAGTCCTTTATATTTTTTGTTATTATTATTATTATTATTATTATTATTATTATTATTATTATTTTATTAGAAACTGCAAATTTTCTTAGAGTAATAAATGATAACTTTATGAGTTATCAAAATGTTATATTTATTCACTATTTTTTAATTATTGAGATATGTTTTAATATTTAAATTTAAAAATAGTAAATTAATTTTTAAATATTATTTTTGCATCAATTATCATATTAAAGTATTTAGTTCTTTTATTTATTGTATCGTGTTTTTTTTAATTATTATTACTCATTTATGAATTATGTAATTGATTTTATTGAAAACTGAAAAGTTTCATACTGTGTCAACTGATAATGTACTAAGTTACCCGTTATCTTAAGATCAAATATGTTTGTTCTCTTTCAATAGTTGTTTTTTTTTTTCTAATATTTGAATTTGAAAAATAATATATTTGTTTTGAAATGTTTTTCATAAATTACCTTTTTACCGTACTGAATTGTTTTATTACATAGTATTTTTTAATTGAGTTTGGTTTTGTTAGAAAATTAAGTTTAATGTAGTGTTAAATGATAATTTGATGAGTTAAAAAAAATATTAAATTTGTTCACTCTCTAGTCTTGAGATTTGTTTTAATATTTAAATTTAAAAGATAATAAATTTGCTTTTAAATATTTTCACCAATTACAAACAATCTTACAATATTTAATTATTTTATTGTATCATATTTATTATTATTAGTAGTATTATTATTATTACTCGTTGCTTGATTTTATTGAAAGATGAAAAATTATGTGCAGTGTTATCAAATGTTTACTCTCTTTCAAATTGTTGAGATATGTTCTAATAAAATTTAATGATATTATAAATCTGATATAGTATTTACTTTTTTTACTTTTACATGTAAATGTTTTGTTTGTTAAACTTGCTTCAAATAAAGTGTTTCTATGTCAAGATTAAGTTGTAAAGTTATGTCACTCAATTTCTAATGAAATGAGTCTTAAAAATCAAATTGAACATGATGATAGGAGGAAGAAACATATTGAATAACAAATAAGTATTTTTTCAAACAACAAAATTATAATGATTTTTTTTATCGGCAAAAAAAATTAAATAAATATGAATCACTTTAGGAGTAATCTAACTCTTGTACATGAACTCGATCATAACCTTCTTTATTATACTTACTTCCAAGTCTGCCTATACAGAACTCACCTAGTTAATCAAATCAAGAGGAAGACATCTGGGACAAACAATCATACAACTTAATTGAATACGTCATGAGATCATCCTCATACAACGAATCATACAAAATTATAATGATACGTGTTACTTTATTTGATTTTTTTATAATTATTATTCCAAAATTATAAAATAGTGAATTTGCATATATATTATACACAGTATTATTATTATTATTTAAAATCCTTTTATTTTTTTGAATTAAATTTATATAATAAATATATTATATTGCAACATAGTCTATCTGTTGTCATGATCATGCCTGATTCTTTTACATGTTTTGGTCAATTTGATTTTTAGCTTTATTATTTTCAATTATCATTTTTACATCTAATTTTTATTTCATCTAACTATTTTCATTTCCTATTTAATGCGTTGTGCTTTATAATAACAATTGTGATTTTACAAAAAATAAATAATTATTGTTGTTTTATTTTTAAAAATTATAATTCAATTTTTTTTATTTAAATATTTTTCATACATTACACTGTTAAAGTACTAGTTTGACAACAAATCAACTACTATTTTACTATAGAAGCAAACATAGACACTTTCTAAGGAAACAAATAAGCAAAGATAAATTAAAATTGGTATATTACTGTAATGAAGATTTGGTGATAAATGTCTTTACTAAATTATTTAGACAAGAGAATTTTGAAAATTTGATAAATTTGTTAGGAATGAAGTTTGTTGAATATTTTTGAATTAAAAGGGAGTCTTTGTAAAGTCATTTGTTCTACTGAGATATAAAAAAAAATATTACATCGTTACAATATTTTATATAAACAGTTCTATTAATACATCTTTTAATATGCTAAATGACAAAATCTCTGGATATGTTCTTTTTGTGTTTAATTTCTTCTTAACAAAAATAAAAACACTTATACGATCCACTAAATCCCAAAAATTCTTGTAGTTAGTCTCAAATAATGGTTTTAACCCATGATTCCAAAAATCAACCCTAGTCCACTTTTAAAATAAGTCCTTTTTTTTTTATTAATATACTTAATGAATAAGTTGAAAAAGCTTAAGCTCTCAAAGAGGATTTGACCCACGACAACATTAAAAATCAAATTGTAGTAAAAAAAATTCGGTAAAAAAAATACAATTTATTTACTAAAAATGTTACATCTAAAATGTAAAAAATTAAGTTTTTCTTCTTAAACTAGACTATAATTTTATGTTTGTATAGGTTTATGTGATCTGTATACGTTTTTATTTATATAAATTATTGTGTACAAAATTTAGGGTTTAACTATAACATTTATTTAATTACATTTACATAATATATTTTTTCTTTAATTATAAACATAACTTACACAGTCATTAAAAAAATATTTATAAACGACTTTGATAATAAGTGTTGTTTATAATTACAATATGGTTTATTTTTAAAATAACTGATTTTCACGCGGCATGATTTATTTTTTAAACATATATGTAATAATAAATTTTCTATTTTAATTAACTTGGTTCGAGATTTACTTATTTGAATTTGTAAAATAATTTTTCTATTAAGTGAGTATTATCTTAAATTCTTAATGTAAACTTTTATTAAACACCAAAATGTTCTGTCAAAACTGGAAAGAGTTAAAAGTAATTTTGTACTATTAATGGTTTACAAAGGAGTTAAGAATTTTCCCTTAGTTAATACTGAAAATTAAATATTTTTGTTGTTGTTGTAGATGCTATAGTAATTTTATATCAATTAACTATTTATCTTTCCTATTTATTGATATTATCATAAATTTATTTAGATAAAACATATTTGCATCCTTAATTAATTTAGTATTATGTTATATCAACTTTCTGATATAATAAAACATATTTTGACCAGGATACAGTAAATATAATAAATATAAATGCATTTATTTTTTAATGAAATAAATGTAAAATTTCTTTATTAACTATAAAATACATTTTAGTTTATAATGGTTATACTAATTTAACTTCGTAACTTTATTTAATATTATTATTTTTCTTTTTATGTTTATGTTTTTTTTCCTTGTATAAATATTTTTGTTCTGAGATTCATAATTAAGTTATGCTGAACTAGAATTTCAATGATAATAATTTAAAACAAATTGTAATTTTTTCAAGCAAAATATTATTTTTTTCATTTGTATTAATTTTTGTAGTAATTATTATTTGGAACTCTCATTTTAAATTAGACTCTTTCCTTTAGAAAAACTCGACTCACGTGTTAAAACTTTTGTAGACATTGACAGCAGAGTTACCTAATTGACATGTCTAATTTTATAAACTATTTAGGAACGCTGTAATAAAAAGGGTTAATTACTTCTATTTTTAAAAACACTGTATCCACCTTTTATTTTTTCTCCACCCTTCTATATTTATGTTTATAGGCTCTTCCACTTTTTTTATTCTTTTCTTTTTTAATGCTGATACAGCCAACCTGACAGACAAGCCAAGGTTCGTAATGATGACGAAAAAAGTACACAGAATTGTTATTTCATTTTTTGGGCAATAATTGCATTTAACTTTTGTGTTTATATTAGCAGTACTCTAAAACATGGGCACAAAAATTATACCATCATGGAGACGTTAC
This sequence comes from Phaseolus vulgaris, assembly GCF_000499845.2. NCBI lineage: Eukaryota > Viridiplantae > Streptophyta > Magnoliopsida > Fabales > Fabaceae > Phaseolus > Phaseolus vulgaris. The sequence continues at coordinate 38,253,606 of NC_023757.2, read as the reverse complement.
AATGGGGATAGTTTCTGAGATATATTTGCTCCTAGCATTTGGTCTTGCTACAAAGGTTTCTGACTTTGACAATATACACCACATCTCAGGTCTAGATTGCATTTTATAACATGGTTATAGTTTTAAACAAAAAATCATGTTAAAAAACTACCTAACAATAATTTTTCCAAACAAGACAATTCTAAACGTTTGCACTCAGGAGTGCAAACTTTAATTGAAAAAGGCTAGTAGTGTTTCATCACAATACAAAACTTAGATGCAACCCAAAAATCTTTTCACCCGTAAACTTGACTCCACTTCTGCTCATATATAAACACGTTATGCAAAGAGTTGCTTGTCAGTTGGGTGTCACTGTAGAAAATGAGGGTGAAAAATTCATAGATGTGTTTTTATATGAAATTACATTTAAAAATAATTCTTGAATTTTTCACCCTCAATTTCTTAAGAATACAAACTGACTCTAAGCATTATTCATCTCCCCGTCGAACACGCCAGTCATACAATGGTTGCAGCAACACAAAAGACAAGCTAATGATAAACCATGTGATCTGGTAAGCAACCTACTCAATTTTTCAAAATGTAACAGCTTTGTATCAATATCTGTAACTCTATGATTAGTCAAACATCTCATCTATGTTCCACCTCTTGTGATGAGCATGATGTCAAGGGTTGGAGATGAAACAAAATAATAGACTGCACCATGGTGTTCCGGCAAGATTTGACCCAGCTTCTCACGAACATATTCCACATGATGAGATACTTTAACTGATTACCAAAGCTCATTGTGATTTTTTAGAGCTATACAACCTCTAAGCTTGAAGAACCTGACAGTGAACTATGTGACTTTTGAGTCGGTTTCTCCCAGCAAGGCTAGACCACAGATTTGTGACCAATGTCTTGAACTGTCCTTTCCCAGCAATAGTTTCCCATAACTGTTCGGCGGAGGATCCTTTCAAATCTTCAAGTTTTGAAACATCAACCAGAGAAATGCTCATATTATTCCGGATGATACAGAGTTTCCCATTCAGGGGAACAAGAGCCGCAGCCTCCAAAGCCCGCGAGCTCCCCAAATGCATTTTACTGTCAATATGCTTGCTCCATGAATCAGTTACCTCATCATAAACCCTAACTTTGCAGCCATCCTTGCAGTCCAAGGCATAGAGCTTTCCATTCAGGGTAGTGCTAGGGTTCCTCCAGCCAGAAACCATTCCATCATAAATCGGGTACCAGCTATCATTCTCCGGCTGGTAGACCTCACTCAGAACCTGCTGATGAGGACCAAGTCCCTTGAGGAACCACTTCCCATCATAGACAACTCCAATGAAAGGCACCATTGCAGTGCTCATATCGGAAACAAATGACCACCTATTCTTGTTGGGATCATACACTTCAGCTGATCTCAAGGATCGGTGCACACCCTCATTCTCCCCACCAGCTACATACAGGCAATTGTTTATGACACAGGAGCCAAAGAAGTGCCGCCTTCGAAGCATATCTGGGGCACGGTGCCATTTATTTGTCCTAGCACTATAAAATATGACTCGTCTCATGGATCCCTTTAGTGGGTCTTTCCCACCAAACAAGTACAGGTGACAGCCATTGAGAACGGCACAGCCAAAACCAAGAGCTCCAGAATATTCCCTTGGAACAGGTGGAAGGGGCTGCCACAGTTGGTACACAGGATCAAAGGCATGCCATGAGATTTTCGCGTCTCTGTCCCTCTTAATAACGTATATCCACTCTTCTGCAATTCCGAGACTCTTGCGGAGAGAGTAAAAGAAGTTACCAACCAAAAGACGATACCATCTTTTGCAGACTAGCCGAAGTTTCCGATGTTCAACGCGGGGGACACGAATTAGGCAAGCAATAGCTAGGTCATCAGGGAGTCCTGGAAGTAGTGGGGATTGATTGCGGCTTCTGTCACCACGTGCTGGCTTGTTTCTAGTTGGGTGAATAGATGGTTTAATGTCAGGCCGAAGACAGAGCTTTGTTCCAGGGACATACCTCTTTGCTCCAGCAACAGTTTTTAGGCCTGTATCTACTCTGCATAGACATGCAGTTGTATCGACCTACATAAACACATTGGAAAAAGAAAAATTGTTTATCTACATTTAAAATGAAATCATATTTCTTTTTATTTATGTAGTATGATAAGTTATGAAATCAAACATGACAAATTGATGTCTCTCAGCACATAATACGGATAATACTCCGAGATAGCACCTTGTTTACTAATGAGTAATAACTTAAACATTAATCAGTGAGAGTAATCTTTCAGGCTCAGATAAAGTCATATGTAAACATAAGCTAATCACCAGTTTCTAAATCATGAGAAATAATTTAAAGCTTTATGGTATTTTGATGAATATTGAACTGCAAGAGTTGACACAATTTTGACAAGGCATTTGAATGTCTTCTGTAATCAAACCTTCATTAAGTCCAGGGAAATTTCAAATCTCAAGCCTCAGAAATATTTGGCCCGTGTTAGAGAAAGCAATTTAATCCATTAGTTTTGCATCCAACAATCCCCACATTTCTGAATGTACAACACGCTTAACTATTTAGGAAAAAACACAAGTGGTGTCACATTACTGAGAATCTAGCAGAGAGATTATACAAAATATTATACCTATCTAAATATCCGTATTACAGCATTTAAATACAAGAGTTTCTCATCTCTCATAACCCAAAAGCCTGCAGCAACATTTCAGCGTTTCAAGGAAAATTACACACAGAAATTTCGCAGAGGTTAAAATGCAACATATAGAAGATGGAAGGGTAAAAGGAGAAATGTTCAGTAAGTAATGTCATGCAACACAACAAGAGCAGAGCTCCTTCAAACCACCCGAATCTCCAAGCATCGATTCCAAAAGTCTTCCTTCATCCCCACAACACTCTAAAAAGAGGTCTTTCTCGAAGCTTCCTTTTCGACAAACATTTTTAAAGCTTTTTTGAAACAACATATTAGGGCAAGGCAAACATCAGCAATTAGATCAGTAACATGGACACAGAAAGACCAAACTCAGATGGTCTAAATATCAAGAGTTACAATACTTTCCAAAGAAATGACCATACAAAAATGGGAACTCAAACCAACCTAGTATTGATTTACCTCATAACCTAAACATGAAAATGACATATAAACTAGAAAAGAAAAGAAAAATTCGGGATGAGAAAAAGCGTATAAATCAATTACCAAAGGAGGCTGAATAACTCTGTCCATCTTACTGGGCTTCAAATTCACCTCTTCCGACAAAGATAACTCTACAACCAGCACCACTAAAAATCGATCTTTATCCCTCAAACTCCACACCCAACACGAAATTCGAGAGAATCCAGTCCCATAAACCCCTTCTAGTTCCCTCCCAGTTCAATTTAACTTCCAAGAAAATTGAAACTTCAGAAGAAAACTTGAAGCACGTTCTCTCACAACAACGAGGCAAGTGTGGAGGAACCAAATCAATCACAAAGGGTGATCAAGGAGACCCATGTGGAATACGAGAAGCTCCATATCGAAAATTGCCAAGAATCTAGTCAAATCAAATGCCCTAAATCTTATCTGGTGAGTCTAAAGAGAGGAAAACCTAAATGCGAGACAGCGCGAAATTGGGGGCAAAGGGGAAGCACTGAAAGAGGAAAAGAGACCCCTTTGGTTCTTACCATCAAACTTCAGTGGAGTTTAGGGCCCATCTCCTCAACGGCACAACCTACCAAGCATAAGAGTGTGTTCAGCAAGAGAACTAGAGAAGGGAAGGTAAGACTTTAGAGGGAGAGAGCAAATTGAAATAGATTTTTTTTTTTGGAGAAAAGGAAGCAAAGCAAAACCATTAAAGCAGGAGAGAAGGAATGATGACACCTTGGTGGTTGTCCATTGGAGAATTGGAGAAAAGAGGAACATTTGACAACTTGGGTTGGAAGATAGCTTTTGTTTTGTTTGTTTGTTTCTTTGGAGACTAGGGGGATTTTGGTTTGGGAATGGGAAAGTCAAAACTCCAAATCAAATACAATACAATCCATACAATACAAATACCACAACTACTCCTTGTTACTGTTGAGTTGAAGATTGAAATATGCAAACACAACAAAGGCAGACAAAGATTCAGAACAAAATAACATGGGCCCACCTCTGCAGAAAAAAAAGAAAAAAGAAAAACACTCCACCAACTATATATTTAATAATGTAGTGTAAGATATGTTGCAGGGGGTGTGTTTTGTTTGTTTGACCCACTGCACTGCATCGGCATCATCATCACACACGCATCATGGTAACTATTCCCACTCTACCAAGGGTAATTTGGTAGTTCCGCTGGCTGGGAGGTGGTGGGTGTCCTATCATCCTTTGCATATGATTAGAAACGGGCCATGCTAGAGGGTTTACCGCTGAGTTACCAACTACTTACTTACATTCCTCCTTTTTCCTCCTTCCTGCACTCAAAATTATTCTGATTCTGATTGGATTATCATAACTAGTCTAGCTACACACGCTTTTGCAGTTTTATTTATCTTTTTCTATACGTATAATTAGTTCAATTCCATTTTAGTTAATAACTGTGTTTAATCTATCTTTACACAATGTAAAAAAATAAGTTAATTACAGTGCAAGTAGAAGATATTCTGCTATTTTACTGATCAGAAAATTGACTGTCACATCTAGATAAAGCAGATTGCTAGTTCGGTAACAAGTTGATATCGGTGTTAATCATACTAACTCCAAAATTACCAAGTAATGTTTTTGTAAGGATAATCAGAACACCTAAACTGAGAGGATAAAAATCTAATAAAGCATATATGGTTCAAGTATTTTTAAATTAATGAATTTTTTTAAGAGATGCTTATGAATGGAATTTAACCATTCATACTTTTAAGTTAATGAGTGTGGTTTGTGATCATGCATGTTGTGTTTCACTCATTAGAAGTTTAGCAGAGGTCCTACCGCTGGGGATAAGAAGGGGACTGTGGTGTCCTCTTTTTTATTTAATTTATATAATCCCCAATATATAATGCCATTGTAGATGAAGTTACGCGCTATATCTTCATTATCTTATCACTCTCTCATGCTCATTCAATAAACTTGAAGAAAAAGGTGCATGCACTTTAAAAATAGAAGAATGGTATACAATCTCATTTTTTTTATACAACCACGTTACAACTTCCAATATTATTATTTTAATATTTTTTATATTATTTAATTATAAATTTATTTTTTACTATATATATTTATTTCTAAACGGTAAGTATTGTATACAACTTTGAGTTATCACACTCTCATTTTACTTTAAAAATATTTAGAAGTCCTCCTATTGCCCTTGGTTGTTGAAGTATTTTACCTTTAGCTTGCAAGTTTTTCCAAAAATCTGCTACAACTCTAACTACGGCCTAATTCTTTAGTCCAGAGTCCTAACAAATGGGATATGAGTGCAGTGCAGTACAGTATCTTATTTGCAAAGATACGTTTCTGGAGTGAGCCATGCTTTTCCACATCAGTGGGATTTCATTCCTCATATAAGTCCTTACCATGAAACACCTTTCCAGCTGGACACTCCTATCACATGTTAGAGCTCTTTTAGGCTTTAGCAACTTAGGAGTATAATCTTTCAACCTCCATGACCATTAAGCAGACAATGTCCTTTTTATATTCCCATTTGAAGCAATAATTCCAATTACATGACGTAACTTAAATGGCCCCACCCAACTCTATTTCTTTCTGCCTAAAACTTTCTACACTCCTCAAAAGTTTAAGACAGATCGGCTAATGGAATATGGTATTGATTAAACCCCACTTTCGGTAACAATTTCTTCATCATGATGTTGTGTGATGCACAATACACGAGAGTAATTAATTAAAAATCACAATGGATCTTTACCTGAACTGAACTCCATGGCTCTACAAATGAATGATGAGAACAAATATATCACATACAAGATATTGCTTAGCTTGGTTAATTGAAAAATTATGACCTTTTTTGCATTCAACAATGGCGGGTCCAATCAAGGAAACGTAACCACTATCAGAAACATTACATATTGTCCGTTTCATTTGAACCTACTAGTGGTGTTAGAAATCCAAGAAGATGGCCAACGCAAGGCCATGTGCATCCTTTGAAAAGCTGCACAATTCAACCCTATCATTGTCAAGAACGTTACTATCTATATTTCCCTTCTCAAAATACAGAGATTTGTCACAAAACGAAGCAGGGTGCAGACTTGGTAGTCACCATCATATTTAGCTAATGCTCTCATCCCATTTCGCAAAAAGCAGAATTCTTTTTGGGTGCCTCCCTATCATAAACAGTTTCAATTTTTTATTTAAATAACTTTGAGAATTCAGTTTATATCAATAATGGTATTCCCAAAAATGTGTTGAGCCCTAAGGATGAGAAGGATGAAGGAGCCACTTTTCCTTTTTGAAGAAGGAGAAATTGATGTGTAGAGATATCATTCTCAACCTCGGGGACAAGACATGTTGAGGTCCTTGTGTCGTGGGAGGCGCACAGTCCATGCATATTTCTGTGTGGCTCAACCTCAACCATTAAATTCCAAGGTATAAAGATTTATTTGAGACTAATTTCAAATAAAAAACAATTTTGATTAACCATTAAGATTAATATTTTTGTACTGGAATATTTTTACAGTCAACTAATATAAAACTATAATATATATTGTTTTTGAGATAGTAATTTTTAAAATAATGCGCGCGCGCACACACACATGTGGACGATGTTGTAAATCACCAGCCATACATAATTGATTGTAACAAGTTTATTTATTTCTTGTTATAGTACAACAAAAGTGGTGTACTGGTAATGGATTAATAAGAAAGAACTTCTTAAGAAAGAGTAAAACAGCGTATAATAATTCTTCCTCCCAAGTTTCTTCTAATAAGAAGACTTTGACATTGAAATAAGTTGGGATTTGTAAGAAGGCACTCTTCTCCCATCAAAATCTAATCTATGTTCTTCACAAGATAACCAAGTTACAAGAAGTTTCATTTGAACATTTTCCCCACTCAATTATTATTCTTTTATGAATTTTATCAATTAATTTATTTTCATATATTTTACCATTATAATCTTAAATTTTCACACATTTTAACTATAATGTATATTACCGAGAGTACCAGGTACGCTGAATGACTCTAGAACACATTGTCAAATACGTCAAATATCTCTAGAACATAATGTCTAATACGTCAAATATCTCTAGAACACAATGTCAAATAGTACTCAAATGCGGTTCGGGAAAATGTAATTAAAATAACATTTAATATATTCATTATCGAATACCTAGTACTAATTTGAGTTGAAGGACCTTTTACAGATATTCTTTTTGTTGACCAAATATCGACAATCGAATATTAAGAACCATATATGGAAGATCAAATAATACACGTGACAACAAAGACGTATTATTCTCAACCATGTTAAGTATCTAATTTATTTCTATAAAATGGCATCTTTTATGATTTTATTTTTCACAACATCGTGGCTTTCTTACTAACATAACGGACAAACTTATAGCAATTGAAAAATATGGTAGTAAAACGGGCAGAACAAAAAAAGTGATAAAACGTGCCAAAACTAAAAACTTAATGATAAAATATGTGAAAAAAGTGATAAAATATACCGTTAAATGTAAAAAATATATGGAAAATTGGATTTCCCCTTCCTGTTGAAGGGAAATTCCTTTGGGTCAACTAATTCGTATATTCAGCTTTAGTAAACGCCTCATATCCATCAACTGTTTTTATTTATTTAGTTGCTGGGAATGCCATTTACTTCAGCGTGAAATTGCAAAAACTGGCAGTGTCGAAACCAATTTAATGACATAATCAATCCAAAGAGGCCTGAAATCGTACAAAAACACGTCCCGTAATATTTGCTTACTTATTCTTGACTAAGAGAAGGTTAAACTACATATAATTTTCAAAAAAATTCTAAAAAACAAGTAAAAAGCAAAAAATAAGGAAGCGGGCAAACAAAGAAACTTCTATTTCAAAAGAGAAAATGTAAAAGAATAAAAAAATCTTAGTACCAATGTCTAACAGTGTGTGCATAGTTTGATTCGATTCAATTTTACAAGCAACAAAATTGAACTAATTTTATAAAATTAGTTTACTTTGGTCTACCAAATATGTATTACATAAATGTCAGAAAGTATACGTAAACTATGAAAATAAATCCCCTAAATCCATAACTTCATTTAGTCACACCAACAACCATATAAAGTAATCCCTCCTAGGAAAGAATAAAGTAACCTATGTACATAAAACATTCTTTTCTAAGAAAATGGCCAATGATTTTCATTTTTACATCTATGGGAGGACAGCATTAGGATATTCCCAACTTAACGTGATATTATCATGTGCCTAGATCAATCAAATATGGTACTTCTTCATTAACAAGATGTTAAAGCTACTCACAATAAATTGGTAAGATGACAATGTTACCTTTAAGAAAAATTTTAAGACAATCGTGCTTTTATGAGCAACATGGACAAGCTTTAAAACTTTTGAGAGCATATATGAACTTTTCTGCCAACGAGAAAAGGTGTAAAAATGCTGCTATGATATCATAAACTGAAGGTAAGCAACTGTTAGAACTGAACTCTTTACCCATAAGTCCTATATCTCTCTACCTGTAGCAACTAAGACCAGCCGCATTACCATCACCCTAACCTAATGAAATAGTAAGGATGAAAAAGAATATTAGCTCACTGTTAGCACTGGTTTAGGAAAGCATAACGTGTAATACATCATGCTACTTGGATACAAACTTCAAACCACATAGCAACCAATCACTCATTGACATGTGTTAGAAACTCTTATCATTTAAGTCAGTACTATTCCTCGCTTGAATCATGAGGGCTTAATCTGTACGGAGTTCATCATAGTATTGAGGCCGCAGTGTCCCAAAAATGAGGTAAGGGATTACTACCATGCATGCCATAAATAGTGTAAACTGCAGAGCATAGGGCAATGAGGTGATTAGCACATTTTACCTTTTGGCAGTATATAAAACAAGAATATATATAAATAGGAGCAAAAACATTAAAAGAAAAATGAAAAACAGAACTGTCGATATACCAGAAGAGGAAGTGTCAAGAAACTCCATATTGGCCACAAAGCAAAGGAAAACCTAGAGAAGCAAGCGATAGAGTCAATAAAATAAGGAAACGCCTTAACATAAAATACAATTGAGATATAACATGGAAGATCTGGCAGTGCCTTACAAGCAAAAGGAGATTATTCCAAATACTGTGGCGAATGGCAACACAGATAAGGTTGTTATTTCCCATTTTTTTAATCCCCATTTTTCATCAAACCTTCGAGCACTCCAGGCCAAGAAAGTTGTATAAATGAAAATTATTGTATTCAAACCAACACCTATCATCCCAAGATACAAAGGCAGTCTGCAATAAAATGAAGATTGCGAAAATTATGATAATGATACAAAGTAGTAGAATTTAATCTATCAGAGAAACACAACTAGTAAATTTTTAGATTCCTTTCATTATTTCAAATTTATACATCTTTTAAACATATACAACCACACTCATGTTAATGCATCACCAAGATATGTTTTCTTTTTTATAACTCGAGGGCAGGTAGATCCAATGAAATAGTATAATAAAGATCATTTCATATTCAAATATCCATTAGGATATTGTTTAGCTTAATATATCCATGGTAGATATATGCATGCCAATGGCCTGGGAATCGATAAGATTTAGAGAGTCACATCATATTATAGAATTGTGCTATGGGTTACAAAGTACGGACTATTTTTATGTTCAGGATTGATGATTTAATCTTTGCTTCGAATTAATTAGGGACAACAATCAAAAGGTTGTTTGAAAGTCAAAGTTAGAGAATAACAATGCAATCAAGACTTGAGTATCCTAATTGAAAAGAAACCATATCCCAGAGTTTCTCCAAGTCAAAAATGCACATAAATATCATCCCCTCTCCTCCATCCAAGAAATAGAAGAAAAGGCTAACCTGTTTTTTATTCTATAAATGAAGAGCATATGCTACTAAAATAAATTTTGCTTTCCCTATCATTTCTACAGTCTACACCTTCTAAAATGTACAATTTCACAATTATCCCAATGACACATTTTGGCCTAAGCATTGCCACAGAAATTAAGTAACAAATCACAGTGTACAGACCAATATCTTCAGTTTGGTCCTCATCAATGGTTCATGGCTCATAATGTTCTCAACTTGATGATAGTAGTCAAGATCAAGAAGCACTTCAACTAATGATAGGTAGGCCAAAAGTTTACGAGTTAGGCAGAACTATATATACTCAACCCCATATAATTCATATATTCAACATGTTCCTGAACAACCATAAGTCCCAAACCATGAGGTTTAAATAAGTCAAGAATTTGCAACTATTTGTTGATATCATGGTTGATAAAATAATTTTCCATGAATAATGCATACACTAGCCGCTTAGAAACAATGAACTATGAGATAATCGAAATACCAGTGGCAGTTGATGACTATAGTTCAAACCAATATGCATATAAGACTGCAATTTGAATGTCGTTACCTTCTAATTCGATTGTCGTGGCACAAAAGATGTATCATATTGGATTGTTGATCGCCAAAGTATAGAATAAAAGCAGCAGAAGCAAGCCAGAGAAAATTTTCCAGCATCTCAATCCACGTCTTAGGTGGAGGACTAGGGGCCAAAAAGGGACGGTGCCTCGAACATGCATCATCCTCTAGGTCATCACCACTACTTGCATACCCCTGGCTATGCCTCTGCCTCATAAGTCCACCACCCCCTCGCGGTGTTCCACCAGACATTGAAAATAAATTACACAAACACCACCTCCTAACAAGTTCCAATACAAACCACCACAACCTACCTAGATCCTGACCTGTCTATTCGCAAGACCAACCACCCATTATGCAATATAAAATACAATTTTCCACAAAATTAACAAATAAAACACCCCTAATCTAATTTAATCACTTCAAGAATTTTCCAATGATCTATCGTGCACTTCCCAAATCCCAATTACGGGCCACCAAGCAATCCCTTTTAGACGAAATTCATGACCTACAAATTCACAAAATACAACAGCAACCACAGCAACCGGGGCATAGAAATCATCGTCGCATATAAAAATCTCAACCTATGAATGATCACACCGGTGGAAGGAAAGGACGTCCAACAATGACCATCGCCAACCTCGAAACCCCGACCCAACAACGAAATCTCACCCAACAATAATAAAAAAAGGGGGAAACAGCGAATTGGGAATTGAATAATCTAACAGAACCGAAGAGGAGTAACTGAAAATTATTGGCAGAAACCCAGTTGACGCAGGACGGCCTTAACACTGAATCCCGAAGAAAGACACGATCTTGATTTGATTGGAGCTACCCAAAAGCTGAATCTGCGATTGGGTTGCAGAGATGAATGGAAGGAAGGAGGGTTTGGCAGTTGTTGGGGGTGGGCGCGCGCACATGCGTGTGCGTTTTTTCTCCTGATAGAGTAAGAATTAGGAAATAGGAAATAGGAAAGACAAAGAAGACAAAGGTATCAGAGTTACGGTACTCTTCCAAGTTCCTCCATAAAAATAATAAGGATTTGTTGATGTAAGTAAGGGAGATTCGTTTCGTGTGTCTATTTATTCAGGAACCTTTGGAATCTTCCTCCAACTCTTTTTCATTTCAAAAACATTTCATGCTCAATCTTTTATTAAACATAACAAAAACACGTGGAAGCTTGATGACAACAAGATCAAACTCTATTTCTCTTTTCTGAAAAGAATAGTGTTAATTACTCCATATCTCGTCAATATGGTATCATATGAACAGATTCTCAGCAAATTTGGAGTTAAGAGTTTATATTTGATATATTTTAGGATGCTTGATTGTAGATTTCTATTAATGAACTCTCATTTTATTTTATTTTCCAGAAATATCTTCAAAACACACTTGTACAACATTCACTTTTTTTTAAGTTTTTTCAGGATGAAGTTAGAATGTATTCCCAAAAATGAAAATTTTCAATAAATAAATATTTGCTTCAAATAATACTAGAAAATTATTAATTTCACGATTACAAAAAAATTCAAATTATTGAGACTTTCTATTAGAAGATGCAGACAATAATATTGAAATCGGTGGTTTAAAATCAAATAAGCAAGGAGAATTTCTAATCTAAGAGGTATTCTTTTTCTTATAATGTTTTTGGTTGAATTGAATGGAGGGAAGAAACTTTACCAGACGACAAATAATTTTTTTCAAAATTGTCTGATGACAGAATGAAGAAGGTAACCCTTTTCTTATAATTCATAATGGAAGGGACAGATTTTCAAAATCACTTAACTTTTATATCTAATAATTTTATGTTTCAAAATATATAATTATTTTGTTATCTCAGATTGTTTTATATCACCTCTCTTCCCTTCCCATATTTGATGGGAGCAACAAAATTGGATGAGGGGAAATTTTGTTTTCCTTATTCCTTCATCCTTTAAAAATTGAATCAAATAAGAAAAGTTTAAAAAAAAATTCTTCCCTTGTTGGAAAGGAGTGATATATGTTGTTGGGATTCTTGAGTTAGAATAATTCTTTGGAAGTGGAACATATTAAACCATCTTAAGACAAATTTATAATATCTGGGTTTTGACAAATGTAACCCTGAAACTTGTTATGCCATGGGAATAGCAACACTAGATTCCTAAGGTTTTGGAAGGTAATTTGTGATTTGATCATCCTTCAGTTCTGCGTGTCTTAGTTGTTGACATTTGCCTTGTTTTCATGGAATCTTCCTAAAATCTAGTGATGTCAAGTTTATGAAAGTTTTGAGAATGTTTTTAGTTAACGAGTTTTTGGACACGTCAATCATTGACAATTGCTCACAACATAAGGTTTTTGAGGTTCTCAATGATTCCCAAATTGCTTAAAATGGACCCAGTGATAGAGTTCTCATAAATACATGTCCTAGGTACTACTACTATCTGAGATCTACTTATATATTAAAACTTTAATTTCTACGTAAACTAACATTATTTCAATGCTGATGTTAATTTAAAATAGATATACTTACATTAAAATTTCTATAATAATAATATTAACAAATACAATGTTAATAAATGAAAGATCACTTAAATTTGTACTTTTTTTTACCCTTTTTAAGTAAATAAATTGTAGGTATACTTCGCGAAAAAAAAAACTGAAAACTAGTTGACGTTCTCTGACTTTTTTTTTCTTCTGAAATTTCCTGTGTCAATCACTAATTCTTTTGTCGCATATTTCTCAGTTCTATATTTTCTTGCGTGAAAAAAAAAGAGTAAAATTATATTTTTAATGTCTGAAATCCGAATAATTTTGATTTTTGTGTCTTCAACTTTAAGAAATAGTCTTTCAAAATTGAAAAAAATGATTTTAATCTCTAAACTAAAATAAGATTTTTAGGATTTAAGATAATACATAATGCAGTTTAAGGTTTAAAATTGACTATAATCCTTCCAAATTAATGTTTAGGAGTTAAAATCATACTTTTTATAAGAAAAATTAAATTGAGAACTAAGTTAAAATTACCCCTAAATTTTGAAGATTTAAAATAATTGAACCTAAAAAAATATGTGATCCAAATCCTTACAATATAACTTGATGTTGATATAGATTTGAATAATGTGAGCAACTCACTTCCATCTCTTTATACAGCAGGTTCCCTATGATTTGTTAGGAATTGATTAATGTTTCAACTCATGTAATTTATCATCATGCTAGTATGATTCTTTTGTCTTCCAATAAATATTGTAAATACACACTTGAATAAGTTTGTTGACCATTTCTTTAAGCGTATTTTATTCTCCCGATAATTTTTATTACAAATATCGTTTAAAAATTTCTAAAGATGTCAAAGAATGTGCTTCTAACATTATGAATATCCTCATTATCTATACTAGCAAAAATACACACTCTTTCGTACTGGTGTATTTGATTTTTTTATTTTTATTATTTATTTATATTTATGTTTAATATTAAAATTTAAATAAAAAAATTATCATTATTTGTACATTTATTTATATTAAATGTATAAATTTATAATTTATTTTAATAAATACAAATACATATGAAAAAATACGTAAAATTCATACATTATCTATACATTATCTAAGTGCTGTATTGTGATTAAAACATAATTAACATAATAGTTATATATAATAATAACTTAATCATAATTAAATTTATCATATAACAATTATAATTATTCAGGAAAATTTAACTCTATAATCTATTTATATATTATAATAATTTATTATATAAAGTTATAAAATCGATAATTTATAATTATTATATATTTAATTTTTTATTGTTATCATTATCATGTATGTATTTATTAAAATAAATTACAAATTCATATATTAACACGATTAAAGTGCCTAATTTTATAATAATTACTTTAAAAATCATATATAACACTATCAATAAAATCAATTTGATTTGGAAAAAAATCTGAATCAAATATAAAAATTGATTATTCGATCATAATTCATTTGAAGTAAATATAAAATTTAATCAAATTAAATAATATTAAATTAATCATATTATATTTTTCTTATTCATGAATTTTCAACCATAACTAATTCGATGTTTACGCTCTGCACATATTTAATAAAGGAGTTTAATTTGATTCATGCAATCATGAAAGTAAATAATACATATAAATTATTTATATTTTTGAGTATTAATTTTTTATATAATGTATAATAATTATTTTCTTAAAAAGAGTTATGTCAGAGAAAATTTCTAATCAATTGATAATACAACTTTTCGTATACTTATTAAATTCTAATCAGGAGATAAAGTAATTAAATAAATTAACTTCCAAAAGGTAAAAAGAAAAAGAAGCAGATAGTTATTTATGTACGATATAGCGATAAAATAACTCAATAAATTGAATAATATTTTATTTATTGATTTTTTGCCATAAAATTTTAAAAAAAGCGGTTCTTGACAACTGCAAAATTGGTCTTATAACTAAAATGGTTATTGGCCTCATAACCAAAATGGTTATAAATTAAAAGATACACACAAAACACAAAAAGTATACAACGTAAAATTAATAAACAATTTTAATAGTGAAATAATACAATACTTACAACATCCAAAACTATATAATCTAAACATAAAATATCCTTAACTAAGTACAAAGACATCAACATTCAAATTTTTACCAATTATTGTTATTCAACTTAAAGTAGACACATTCGTATGAGCACTTTCTCCTCCAATGTTAGTTTGGGTAGTTGTATCCACGACAATGATAACTTCCATTGGTGGAAGTTCCCATGTCCAAGTTCAGGTCATGATAAATGAACATGCATTATTAGGTCCAATATCAAGCTCATGTCCAATATTTGGGGATATGACGTCAGACATGGCGGAGTTGTGTCAATCTCGGCCCGTGGGTCTGCCTAACAACGACATATTGCTTAGTGACAGCATTTTCCATCTCATCATATTTTATCTTCTCTTGTTTTTTCTGGATAGCCATATTCTTTTCCTTTTCATCATGTACACTCATGTGTTCACTATTAAAAATAAACTGTGGTTGATTAAAGATGTTCATAAATGCATAAGGATTAACCTTATCATGAAGAGTGACTTTGGTTTTCTCCAACCCAAACTTGCAGAGGAACCATTGTTAGTTGCAGTTTCTTTCACGATCTCCATGACTTTCTTTACTGCCTGTATTTTCAATGTTTTGTTTTCTTCTTCTTTTTCTTTAAAACTCTTTATATAGACTCAAGTGTAACATCTCATATCGATAAAATTGGAAAGTAATGATATAAAAAAATAGTTAATAGAAAAATCTCCATTGTTATAGATTAGCCAAAAAAACATGGGTAAGGCGAATGTGTTTTCATATTTTTATTAGATTAAAAGATACAATTTTTTTTTATAATTTAAATATATATATATATATATATTTAATATATATAGTTTTGTAAAAATGATATTAATAAAATTATCTAATTAAAAAATAAATATAATTTTTTATTTTAAAGAGAGTTATTTTAGTTTAAGAAAATGGTTACTAAACGGTATCAATTTGTGTAAAAAAAGGAAAAGTCATCTTTATTAATATTATAGATATTTTTCACCACTTATAACGAAAATTATAACACTTACCGTTCAATGAATTCAATTTAATATTAATATGCAAAATTACAACATTATGATCAAACACTAAGGATAAAGATCCAATATTTGGAGGACATTGCTCGAATTATCACGTTGGTAAGATTTTCTTAATAATATGCACATTTATCTTAATTAACCATGTGATTATGATTGCTTTAAATGACTAATGAGTTTTTTTTAACAAACCACACTTGAAGTTGTCATTCAAAGTGTGGTTTACATCAATACTTAAAACTACTCTGTTGTCCAAGACGTTTTTATCATCACGATGTGCTATTATCATTTGGTTTTAACAAGTTTTTCATAGAACATGCCAAATGGTATGTGAATGGTAAAGGTGGATGTTAAATATTTCCTTATGCTTCTCCATCGGGGAAGGAGTGTCGCTTAATCATTAACAGCAAGAAAATGGATGGGGCTGCAGATCCTGTTCATAGTAGAGCCCAACCTAAGAATCTAAGTTTGCTTACGGGTATCAAGTGAACAAAGGCTTTTAGAACCTTCCCTGCAACTGCACTTTGTTTTGTTGTGTCCATCTATATTATAAAGTGTGAATAGAATACATTCTTAGCAGTTGGAATTGAGTGTTATAATATATACAGTTCCAAATTACATATATGCTATAAATCTATATAATTGCAATTTTCAGGTTTTGTGAATAGTGCATAATTACAGTACAAACCTTTTTAAAATAATTAAATTTTATATTTAAATGAATTATTTTCGAAATTCAATACAAATATACAATATAATAATTTTCAATTCTTCTTCTTCTTCTTCCTATTATTATTATTATTATTATTATTTTATTTACATGAGATTATAATTCGACCGTGGTATTTTGACTTTTGAGTATAAACTAAGATTTAATTAAATTTTAATAAAAATATTTTAATTTTTTAAATCATGAATTAAAATGATAAAAGTAATAATTTTGAAGTAATAGAAACTTTCAGTTGTTTTATATTGACGGTTATCTGCGTTTGAATTGTGCATGTTTCTTCATGCTTATCCGTAGTTGTAGCATGACAAATTTTTGTCCGCTGCTAAAAGCAATAGACTAGGTCACTAAGACACACACAAACTTACGTGTCGGTAAACAAGATAAGTGTTACTTGTTGTCCAGACCTGATTCATCAACAAGAAATCTACGTGTAACGAAATCGTCGTTCGAATCCAATCCAAATTCCAACATGAAACTTCTAAAACATGCAGGAAAATAAATATTTGTCTATCCTCAACCAGGAACTATAAATAGAAGCACGCATAACATTGCCCCACCTCGCTTTTCCCTATCTTATCAACAATATTCTTTGATACGCTTGAAACTAATTTTCGCACCGCCATATACCTCTCAGAACCAGTTTCTCATTTCGTTTCTTCTTAATTCTTGTTCTCATTGGTAGAACCCAAAAGGGACAGAAGGAATAATGTCGAATCCTTTGCAACTCAAGTCATTGAATCATATCTCTATTGTGTGTGCATCACTGGAGAAGTCCGTTGAGTTTTACGTAAACGTTCTCGGATTTTCTCCTATTCAAAGACCTAGCTCGTTAGACTTCAACGGTGCATGGTAAGATTAATCATTTCTATTGCTGTTGCCATATATCATTACAAAATTTCATAGACTTGAGGAGATATGTTTCCACCATTCAAAACTATTTTGACAAAATTTTTGGTTAATTCAGTATGCTCTTAATCAAAGCAAAAGCAAGTAAAACAAAAAGAAGCCCTTATTGTTTTGCATAGAAGTTGAATAATAATTGGCTTTTTGTTTGTATTGATCCTGGTAGGTTATTCAATTATGGCATCGGAATACACCTTCTCCAATCAGAAGACCCACGAGGCATGCCCAAAACTACTCCCATTAATCCTAAGGACAACCACATTTCTTTCCAAGTATTTTTCTCTCTCTGTGCCATTTCACCTTAAATGCATAGTCATTATAATACATGTGTACGTCTTAATACTTAACGAACGAATTGTGCATTGTTGCAGTGTGAAAGTATAGCAGCTGTGGAGAAAAGACTGAAGCAAATGGAGATAGAGTACGTGAAGAGCAGAGTAGAGGAAAGCGGAATCTACGTTGATCAGCTATTCTTCCATGACCCAGATGGCATGATGATTGAAATCTGCAACTGTGACAATATCCCTGTGGTGCCTTTATCAGAGGACAAAGTATGGTCATGCTCACGCTTCAATTGCAATATTCAAAACCGGCAGCGCCAGATTCAACAAATGATCCCAATGTAGTCACAACACAAGCTGCAATGACATGCCTGCTCTCAATCCTCATCAGTTATTCTACACTATTATCACTTGTAAATTATGTTGTATGTTAGCAATAGTAATCAAATTTTCTTCATCATCATAAAAACCTTTCTTCAACGTTTTTCTCGTTTATCGAGCTGTTGTAGTACCAGCAACGCCATCACCTACCTTCACTTGTCTGACCTGCGTATGAATTGATTACCCATACTCCTAGCTGTCTAAGATCACAATTTCTGATAGATTGTGAACTCCGTGATAAAATTGTACGCATAATGCCCGAGTTCCAGATTCAAGAATTGAACGTATAAATTCATTCATATTCTTCAAGGAATTTTCCAAACAATGTTTTTAGGATATACATGTTGTTCCCATAATAATTTGGGCAGCATAACTAACAAGTTTTTAATAAAACTAACAAAATTTATACGTTTTTACCTTAATTTAAGTCAGAAACTCGCAAAAAATAAATGTATAAAGTTTACTTACAAAACGAGCAAGTTAGATATAAAATATGATTTTCAATAATAATTTGCGACAACATATCTACCAATTCTTGTAGTAATGAAGCTTAATTAGAAACTCACATAAGGAAGAAGAAACATTAGTATGATAAAACTCTTTCATTTATAATAAGTTTTTTTTTTTAAATCTATTGAAAACCGAGTTTAAGAATGAATTTTGACCAAATCTAAAAAGATGAAAAAGGAAGAAGAAAACATGGAAGAGAAGAGTATGATAAAACACTTTCATTTATACTAAGTGTTTATTAAATCTGTTGTAAACTAAGTTAAGGAATAAATGTAGACCAAATCTTTAAATTAAGTTTCAGAAGGATCAAATCAAATTAAATATGCTTTTAACAACCACTAAATTATTTTAAAAATATTTTTCAATTTAATAAAAATTTGAAATATCGACAAAATTGCAACATTTACCCTTGGAGTCTGGTGTGGTGATTTGTCTCAATGGAGGCCTTAGCTTCTCAGCCCCATGTTTGCAGAGAGAAATAAACTATGATTTTGGGAAAGTATCATAGAGAAGGCCACTGCACATGATGTGTATATTTTAAGGAAAAAAAGGTGGATGAAGAAATGCGTTGAATTTCTTGAAATAACAACTGGTGTGGTTCTTGAACAGCAAGAATTTTCTTGGCAAGACAAAGAAGTGATACATTACTATATTTTTTTCAATAATTGAATGAATTTGGATACACTAAAGGACGAAGAGAAAGTTCCTTTTTTCTCAAGGTAAGGTAGAATTTCTCAAATTAAAAATTCACGAAGATCTAGTGGAGAGTGCTTAGCAACTAGAGCACGCTCTCTGTATTTAAAAATAAAGCAATTGGGGTACCGTAGAATGGAGAAACAGTTCAATGGACAGATAATTTAATAGCCTTGGTTATGCTACTCATGTTCAAGCATATTCAATAAAAATTGAAGATGTGAAAAGAAAAATAAGTTTGACCATAATATAAAGAGGCAAACGGAGATTGAGAGAATGATGAAATACTTAGTTTGTACCTTTGCAAAGTGAAAATGGGTGAAATTGAATAGTTGAATATAGGAAGAGAATGAGGTAGATAGAGAAAAGTGAAGAAGAAGGAGCTCCCTTCAGTCCAAAACAGCATGAAGTTGATGCAGAGGGTGTTTTGGGCTGCAAGTGAACTCCTATTTCTGCATCTTTCACGACGGTTGAACAAATAGAGATGAATGGGAGTGTAGGTAAGAGGGAAAAGGAGGTGATTTATAAGCACTTTACCTTTGATTCAATTAATGGTCAAAATAATTCAGTTCAATTAAATTTGATGCATCTAGAAAACAGAAATTAGGTACTCATTTATAACTGAACCTACCGTTACTAGGCACAGAGTACCCTCCTTTGTTTACAACTCTAGCTTTACTTGTCCCTCAAGGGATAGTACCTAGCCACCATAGGCATAGCTGTAAAATCATTCTTCATTTCATCACTTCCTCCATCCTCTTTCCTCTTTCCTCTTTCCTTACCAAAACAACCAACTAAACTAACCAATTTTCTATATACATCGCAAAATCCAAATATAATATTACGGATCTATTTCATTCATCACTCCAATTTCTTACTTTATTTTTTACTCTGTTTAGGAATCAAATTCAAAAATTAAAATATAAATGCTAGCTAATCAGGTTTTAATTTTGGATTAAAACTAATAATACAACATTCATTTACACCATATCAAGATTAACACCAAGATAGAAAGTTTTTAACAACATTAAATTATAAAAGTTCTTTATTCAGAAAATTACTATTTTAATACGAGTTCCTTCAAATTAGAGAAACGGAAAGAAACACTTCTTGGAAATGTTCTAAATCATTGTGCACTTATAATAAGGTTATTTTTTTTTTCCTTTTACCTTTGAGATATGAAGTTTTGTTCTACCTTCTTCTCTTCTATTATGGTTCACAAAATTTGTATCCTTATAAAAGCTTTTTTTTTTTCCTCCAACAAATTATTTATGTTGTGTTTGGTAGGGATAAAAATAATTAATACAATAAAATTATACGAGAAATAAAATAAAAATTTAAGAAGTGTTTGATTGAAAAAAGAGAGAATAAATTTAGATAAAAAATTAAAAATAATAGTTTCACCACTTTTAAAATATTTCTTTCTTTTTTTCTTCTCCCATTAAATACTTGATTTTTTTTTCTCAAAATAAATTTGTTTCGGAAAAAAATTACTCAAATAAACCAATACCTAGACTTGTTTATTGTTTACCTTAAAAATTTGGTTATTTGGGGACCAAATTCTTAACGTACTCATTCTTACGACAGAAAACTAGCCAAAATTCAGTTTCTAATAAGCTGAACTATGGTATGATTTTTTCAATTATTGTAAAAAAATTGTGGTACAATTAAGTATTGAGAATTCCGCTTCCTAAGAATTGAATTGTCAACGTGTGAACAGTAAATAGGCTTACTTTCTAAATTAAAATGGAGAAGAGTTTATTTGGATAATTTTCTTAAAAATGAGTATACTTTAAAAAAAAATTCTAAATACTTTATATTATTCTTATCATTCTCTTTCTTCAATACTAAAGAATGATTTATAGTAACTGAGAGAATAATGGATAGAAAGAAAATAAGTAGAAAGTGAGATGATTTTTAAAATTATATGATAAAAGCTAAAAAAATATATATACATATATATATATATATATTAAATAATAATAACTGAAAAGATAAAAAAAAATTGTCTTTCTATATTAAAATATTATTTTTGATAATATTAATTTTAATAGTAAATTAAACATAAAAAACATTTTCAAAGGCACATCATAAATTATTAAGGACGAGATTTGCGTTCCTAGGGTGATGGCATGATGCTTTATTGAGCACAGGATAGGAAATGCATTTACATCTAAAAGAAAATAGAGTTTTAATTTAAGCGACTTAATTTTAGAAAAAATAGAATTGCTTAATGGTACGAATAATTTGAATGAAATTGCGTATAAAGGAAATTATTGTTCGTTTTGGAATGTTTTCTCCACACTAGCCTCTACCAATGATGTCTTAATTCACATTTTGAGGCTAATGGCTTTGTTTCTTAATCCCGATTTAATAGTTTTGGCATATGTCTTTTCTTATTCAGTTATAGACTATAGGTGCACATTTCAAACCTATTTTTTCTTTATTGATATTAAAGAATTCTAAAGAAGGCTTTCCCACTTCATATGGCATTGTTTCTTGAATAAAACATTTGTGTTACTTAGCGGTGCTCTTTAACGTAGACATTTGTTTAATGGTATGTATTATTTGGACGAAACTTTGCATAAGTATTAAGGAGATGGTGGTGTTTCCGTTTCCTTTAAGAATTACTTTTTTTCTTCTATATTTTATTAAAGGTTCAATAAAAAAGAGTTTCTCACTTTATTTGTGCGTAAAACATTCGCGTATCATATAGCGTGCTCTTTAACGTAATTTATCACTTGCAGTATATTTTTATCTTTTAGCATTCTAAATTGCAACACGTTTATAAGAAATTTGTCATAACCCCAATAATCATGTTGTCCATATTATTTACCCAAATTTGTCTCATTTAAATTTAATATCGGTAGCTCATGTGTCAAAATTTCACTTTATATTAATGAACTAGAATGATAAAATAGTTAAGAAAGAGGTTCAAGAATTTGGTTATATGTTTTTCAGGTCATAAACCAAACGCTTAATACTTATGTCTCATAATTAATTTGGATATTATTTTTTAAAGAAGTTAATATTGTTTCTAAGTTTTGGATTAAAAAGATGAAAAAAAAATTATTAAATGAAAACGTTTTTCTAAAACAAGATTGAAAGTCAAAAAAAGGTTGACATCCAAAATAGGTTAACCCAAGTAGAAGTAATGTACAATAATATTATAAAATTGTATTACTTTAGATTAATGCAAACGAGAGTCCATCTGATTGAATTCTTGAGATTCAATCGTCAAAGAGTTGTCTCTTTTGTTGTCTTCTTTATAACTATGCTTTAGAAAATGTTCTTTTGTTTATCTTTGTTATTTTCATTTTTTTGGTTGCTTAGCCTACTTTTAGTAGTTTATTTTTTTTATTGAGTTGGTCTAGTCTTTCATTTCTTTTAGTTTTATGTTATTTTTCATATAATCATACTGTCTAATTTTAATAAAAAATAGTTAAGAAAGCAAGTTCATTGAAATAAATCATAAAAATAATAGGCTTCATCAAGAACTGCATAGGCAAAGCAATGAAGGAGAACAAGAAGGGGGCCAGAAGAACCCTAGTGGAAAGAGAGAAGAGAGAAGAAACCAGAGAAAAAAAAGAAAAGATGAAAGAGAATGCAAAACGAAAAATGACACGTATTTCGTAAAAGTAAAAAATAATTACACGGTTCAAATAGTAAAGCATAAGTGTATATATACGAAAGTTGTACCTAAGACAGTGGCGTTACAAAGAGTAGAACTGGTCCAACAAAGACCCATTACAATAGAGACCCATTACTAAAACTGCTGGACTTTATAAAAAAAGTAAAATTTATTTCTTTGAAGAAAGGAAACAATATAATTGAACACTACTAGGGAAACAAAAGAATGATAATTTTCAATTCATAATGCCTGTATAAGTTAACAAAAAGTTAGATATATTAGTAAAAAAACTGAATTCAATTTTTAAATTGATTTGAATTACATTATGTATAAATTAATAATCCAACTATATTTATTTTTTATGCTTTGAATGAACCAAAACCATGAAGAGATGACATTTCTAACCAAATACATTTGCATAAAAGCAAATCAAATATACTCACATATATATATATATATATTGTTTAATAAATAGACTTTAAATCTAAGTCAAATATCTGTAACAATGTTGGGATGAGTGTACTTGGATTCTACACTGTTTCTAATTATTAGCAGGGAATGAAGAGATAGTTAGAAAGGACAGGAACACAGTGAAGGATAATCTCCTCATACGTTGAAGGGAAACTGTCAGCCTAAAGAGAAGAGAAGAATCTGGGTATTATGCGATGACTTTGTGCTTGGCGCCTATACAACGTACATGTATGGGTAGAGATTTTGTATGAACAACGAACAACAAAGAACCTTGTACGATCAACGCTTTAATATTATGGGTTAAATTTGATGAAGATGGGAGGGGGTAGGGCAGTGTGAAACGTGGAAACAATGTATGAGGCTTATTGCTTTCGTCATCAATAGTGATTGTTTGAGCTGGTGTTGGAGGGGCCTCAATCAGGGATTCCATGGTCTCCTAAGTTGGTGGGGGCTCATTCAATCACTTAGGTACGTATACATAAGCATGAACCAAAACCCATCTATTTGCTTCTGCTCTCCAGGCAAAAGCATCTTCCAAACTAAACAAGCTTTGCTAGGATTTGTAACGAAATGATTCCCAAGTTAAGGAACTACAATCCAAAACCAGCCATCAATATCTTCAACAAACAAATCTTCCCCACAACAATACTAATTCCAATTCCCACCCAAGCATATACATCCCATGTGTGGCTCAAAATATTTATGGTCAGTTAAAGTTTAATTCATTTTAATATGCTTTATCAGATATACACACGCAACTGTTATTAAACAAATCTTTTGTTATTTTGTTTGTCAAATACATGATGCCAAATGCTTTCTCATTGATCGGTTGTGGGGTTATGCTTAAATTAATGACCTTGCTTTGGCCAGGGGTGACTCTACCCTAAAGATTAACTTACGTTTTGATCTCTCCTACTAAAATTCTGGCACTTATTTTAAACCTCCCTGATCTTATCTGAAAGGAGCTAGATTTTTTGTCTATCACAGAGATTGATTTTGACAAGCCAACATACAAGTAGTGTTGTGTTTGTTTTGTGATGATTCACTGTTTCAACGTTTGATCTTCCTATAATACGATGGAGCTTTTTTGTATTGTCGGCATTAACAGTTAATGGGTAATATCTGAGAAGGAAAAGTAGTGAGTTTTAGACTTACATTATAGAATTGAGATCTCACTGTTGTACCGTTAGAATATTCTAGTTTAGTGATTGGATTGGATTTGCTGAACAATGGAAATTATCAATTTGTCTCGAGCTTATTCATTTTCTTTTGCCATATAATATTTAACATGTTTTGTGATCATATCACAATTTCTTGAAAACTCTAGTGCTTACTGTGTAAGATATATAGTTTTTTCAAAACCTCAATGAACCTCGTAATTGGATGTGCCAGGGTCAATATAGTGAGAAATGCACTTCAGTAATTTGTAAAATACATCAATATGTGGTCAAGGTAGTTGACGAAGATTTCTTTTTTTTGGCTTCTTGACATGATAAACCGGAAAAACTATTTTTCAGATAAAGAGGTTAAAATACACCCAATTTATCTCACAAATATATTTTTTAAGGCGGAAGGAAAATAAAAAAAATTCAAAAATTCAAAAATTAACAAAATATTATTTTTATCTTGATTATAACACATCTATGTATAAACAGGAGTATTTAATTAATGAGGAGGACAACATTGAATAGAAAGAAGAGTAGAGGTAGCGAGATACTAGTTAGAATAATAAAGTTGACCACTAGTTTTGGTAGTCCCTAGTTGTAACTACATTTATTTTGATGTTGTATTTATCTTGATTTTTTATGGAGGGATGGTTGATTATATGGTTAGACAAGTTGTAAAGAGTGATAGGTGCTGCAGCAGTGTTGATAGATTTGTTTTTTGAGGTAGTTGAGGTGCAACTGTAGAGTTATATAAAATTGAATAGAGAGGATTGGGTGAATCTACCTCAGGCAGGGGAGGGAGACAAGAAGAAAGGGCCAAGAATGACAACATAAACATATGATGTGCTAATGTGTATACAAAAACCCTACCACAAATTACCAAACTATCACTCTCTTTCTCATAAATGTTGAACCACAAGTGACCCGGTCGTTATTGATTGTTGGCATAACCCTCAAACCATGTCCACCGGATAACTTTCAAGTGTTCGTGCAGGTTGATGATGAGGGGGGGATAAGTTTTGAGAGTTGAAAGTAGCATATACTAGATGGTGACCATTTTATGGGGGTTACCAAACAGATAGACGGTGAGAAGGGTAGGGGTCCATCCATGCTTGCATGTCTACAACCAACTCACTGCGAGACAAATATGCCCCAGAGGCTAATCATTAGTCCCACACCACAATGCCCATTATTATTTCATTTTAAACCACAAGATCAAATCTTGGGTAAAACAATATGTGTATATATAACATTACCTCTCCTTCACCGCAGGCACAAACACATGGGTTTGCCTTCGTAACATGTCACTTTCTTCCCAATCACCATTATTATAATAATTGCTCTTCCCACTGCTCGTGATTCCAAATACATAGTTACATACCCTGCCAACCATTTTATATATATATGCATACGTATCTCGATGCTTCATTAGTCCCAGTTGGATCTAGTCCACCAATTATTCATCTAGTCTTGGAGGAGTGCCTCAGAAATGGCTAACCAAGACAAGCAACACAAGAGAGGGTTCATGTACATCTACAGAGGTGGCACAGGGAACCAGAGGAAAAAAGAGTTGGAGCATGGGGTGGGGCAGGAAAAGAAATCCAATTCTCGCAGTTGGTTGCACAAGATTTCGAGAACTCGAGCTTTTAATGGTGGTAATGGTAACATTGGAGGTAGAGGAGAAGAATTTGTGGAGGCCAGGAAATCAACATCTTGCTTAGAGTTAGGATCACCTGCAGGAGGATTTGTTGAGGGGAGAAAATCGGTGTCTTTCATTGAGGTAGCAGCATCACCAGCAGCAAGAGGAAGCACGGGTGAAGAGGGAAGAAAGTCAGTGTCCCACATCGAGAGACACTTTGCAGTGGCAGGAATGGTTGAGGCACGAAAGTCGGTGTCGCACATGGAAACGTTTTCCTCTGTGGCTGCATATCTTCAAGTAAAGGTTTTGGTCTCAGACATGCCATGCTTCATGCAAGTGCATGCGTTTCGTTGTGCCAGAAGAACATTTGATAGCTTGGAGAAGTTTAGTGCAAAACACATCGCTCATAACGTAAAGAAGGTACGCTTTAATTTCACCCCTCCATTAATCACCGCTTTACTTAATTTTATTTCATCACCATTCCTTATTTAAATCTTCACTTCTCCAAGACCATTATGTTCTTTTCAATATATGTACATTTAGAAATGGTTCAATTACTTATTTGATCTTATGATTGACTAATTTTTTCTTTTCAATCTTATATATTTTTATATATTATTTATAATCTATTTTAATTCATTTGAATTTAAATGGGGAAATTAAAATTATATCATATAAACTAAAATATTAAAGTAATGTGTACGGATTAAAACAGATTAGTTTTAAATATAAAAAAGAAAAAAAGAAATATTCTGTACAAATTATATAAACTAAATGAATATTTAAAATCTTTACAAAATAACCTTTTGATGTGCATGGTTACCAAGCACAGTTATGTGGCGCCCATACCCTGGTATTGTTATTGAATGGAGTTGTTTGGGGGCAACAAAAACCTGAAAAGTGAATTGAGATTATTTTGTAGGTGTTCTTTTTGGAACTATGCTTCTTGGATGATTGAGATTTGTTGAAATTCAATGAACCCCACAGAAGAATCAATAGGGAAAACCGAGTAGACGAATCATATGTTGACATTTTGTGTGTCTCTTCCCTTATTGTTTATTGGATAGAAATAGAGTATTTGAAAGTGGTCCAATGAAGTGGAGATGACTGGCCTAGCAAACAACTGTGACTAACAGCTTTGTCAAGATAAAATCGTAATTATAAACTTCTTCAACACCCCATGTGTCAAACCCTCGTACCCCTAATATATTATACATAATCAGGGATTATTTTTGTCTTAAAAAAGGTGCATTTTTCAATTAATAACTTATACAGACCCTAACCCATGTGCACAATACAGATAGGGTTGGCTTAATCATATATCTGGTCAGCAACATCTATGAAGTATAGTGCTTCCTTCATCTACTTTTTACACCGTGAATAAATTTGTTTGTTTATTTATGATTTATTCCTGGTATGTTCATGTGCAGGAATTTGACAAAGGGTATGGTCCTGTCTGGCACTGCATTGTAGGCTCAAATTTTGGTTCATTCGTCACACATTCAACTGGGTGCTTTCTTTATTTTCAAATGGAAAATTTATATATTCTACTGTTCAAGACCAAAGTTAAGAAAGCTTTGGATTAAGGTACATATAATTTATACCAAAAATTTGTATTCACTATTCAAATCAGATGCCTTGTCTGTAAATGAAAATTCAGATGTAATCAAGTTTTATTCATACAAATATTCCTGTCCTCATTTGGTATTGCCTTTTGTTTTCAAGAAATTTGGCAAATTACTGACCGTCTTCACAACTGGGTTTCATTTTCTCATTCACAGGGGTATGTGAACCCAACTCATTCCATAATAAGAAAATAAATGTTTTGCTGTCATTTTAGTGTATTTTATTTTTTTGAAATATTTAAGTATTCTTTTTTTAGTGTCATATTATATTTAATATTTATACATCATGATGTTTTATTTACTTTTTTTGCATAAAAAAAGTATACCTACCTAGCACTATATGAATCACATGGATTGAAGAAGAAAAGACTATGAGAGACCGTTAAATTTATGAAATGTACTGGTCCCTGTCCAATCAAAGAAAGACTGAGTAATGGCGATTGGATCACTACAGCTCATAATTGAACTGCATGATGTTCACTTTTAAATCAAACAGAATTCATTTTAACATAAAATTTTAATATCTCAAATTAGTTTTAAAAAAATTCTTGTTGGAACATCATACAGTACATAATTTTTTTTGGATAGATTGATAATTCTAATTTTTTTATATAATCATATACCACTTTTAATATTATTATTTTAATATTTTTTATATATATTATTTAATTATAAATTTATTTTTTATTATATATATTTACTTTTAAATTTATTTCATTAAGAATTATACAATTCTAATTATATACAACTCTAATAAGAGTTGTGACCATTTTCTTTTATTTAACAATTTGAAGACGGATCATGGAGTTTCAAAATTTTAAAATCAGAATTAACTGGAAAAAGTCAATGCTTTAAATATAGCTACTGCCGTTCAGTAATAATTAAATAACATTATTTTAATTTTAAATTTATTATATAAAAATATAATATTTCATTAAAAATAAAATATTTATTTAGTACAATATAACCAAATAAATTTTGCTAATAAATACCGGTACTCAACTACTTGTAGGATATAATATTTAAAACTGAACACGAAATTAAATAAAATATTTTATAACATTTAAATTCGATAATACAAAATAATATTTATTTACAGCTACAATGAAAAGAATGGTTGATATAACCATCCATCTCAAAATATTATATTGGAATTATATTGTTAAATATTTTAGTGAAAATATTTATTTTGACAAATTAGTGAGTTTGAACTTATTATAGTTCTGTCTTATTCATCATTTTTAAAATAAATTTCACCTATTTTACACTGAATATCTGCAAAACGGATTTTGAAAATTGACTAAACTCATTTTATGACCAATACTTTGTTGAACGAACAGGTCCAATTCAATTCTAACAGTTATTATTATATTGTTTCCGATGGGTTGTTATGTATAAAGGCATGTATTATTGCATTGGACTTGACTTCTTCTAAACGAGGGTAGCACATTAGAAAATAATAATAATGATTAATAAAAAAGCAGCTGAGATGGTTATTAATTTAAAATATTATATACATTTATTTGGAGTAGTTACTTAATTCTTAATATAGAAAATTTATTTATGAGTTAGGTAAATTGACAAATTGAGGAGACAAACAATTATTAACAATAATGTATCCTTCTTTACGTATTTGTACTATTGCATAAATGTATAGGCGACTGAAAAAATTTCATTAATATGGCGTGCTCCATAATGTAATCATTATTATGCATAAAAGAGAAGCTAATAATATAGAGCTTAGAGTGTGGTCGATTCTTGTTACAAATTTTGAATAGTGGAAAGGGTTCGAAAATCATTATTTTACAACGACGGTCTTTTTTAACACCACATGATAATTGGGTTTTTTTTTTTTTTACTATGATGGATTTTTATTTTTTTTTTACTAAAATGGGTCTGTTTAAAAAAAATTACAAATTTAGGCAAGTCGTGACTTCATATGCAGAAATCGTTCCAATTAGGCACGACTTTTGCCATATCATACTGAAGTCGTGCCAACTTGGCACGACTTCTGCCTCGTCTTATTTTTTTTTAAATTTTATTATTTATATATTGGATAGTAAGTTATGTAATGTTAAAAATTAATTTGATACATAATTTTCTAAGAGTGTTAGTTTTAAAGAACAAAAAATTGGATAATTGTGTATGGATCATGTTTGACGGTAATGTAATACAATAACTTGATTATTTGATTAATTAAAAAATGAAGAAAATTGTTATTGAATTTGGAAATAAATAGATAAATGAAAAATTATTGTATTTGGAAAATAAATAGAGAATTATTGTTGTGAATTTGCAAAATAAATAGTTTGAGAAGTAATGATTTTACAGAACACGTAATGATGAGAAAAAATTAATTTTTAACATTACATAACTTACTACCCAATATATAAACAATAAAATTAAAAACAAAAAAAAAATTATGACGTGGCAGAAGTCGTGCCAAATTGGCACAACTTCAGTATGACAGGGCAGAAGTCGTGCCAAGTTGGCAAGACTTCAGTATGACAGGGCAGAAGTCGTACCAAGTTGGCACGACTTTAGTATGACATGGCAGAAGTCGTGCCTAATTGGGACGACTTCTGCATATGAAGTCGTCCCAATTAGGCACGACTTGCCTAAATTTGTAATTTTTTTTAAACGAACCCTATTTTAGTAAAAAACAAAAATAATAACCCCATCATGGTAAAAAAACCGATAATTAGCGACATGGTTTTATTTAATAAAAAATATTACGTGATAAAGGGTATAAAGAGTAATGGATTTGAGATGTAAAATTTCTAAGTTTTGGAGCATGGGAAGTTTGGGAAGAGAAAGTCTAACATAGGAGAGGAATGGAGTGTCAAAATAAGTGAAGTCAAAGGTGTGGGGTGATAAATATTTAACCGAGGAGAACAATAATCAACTCCAACTAACATTTCAATTTTAATAAAATTAAAATTATCTCTCATTTCATACACCTTATTATTCATATATTATATCATAACAAACATTTTTTTTTTCAACATTCTGTTAAGGAGAGAAACATATACATATATTTCAATCCACCAAAACATAAAAAGTTATATTTTTAAAATAAAATTAGGGCTATGAGAGAAAAGAAAGGAGAAATGGTGCTAGTGATAATAATGATAATGAAAACCACTAACACCATTGATGAGAAAAAAAGTCAACAACAACCCAAACACAAAAAGGATATAAGTACAAGAGGCAAACTGCGACATAAACGTGAAAATTAGAGTGTATCGTGTATCAGAATGCAACTCTTCACAATAATATAAGTATCTTCCAACAATGTGATGAACAAACCAAAAAAATTTACCTCTACGTAGGGAAGTTAGAGTTATCACAAATAGTAAGAGGACATAGTGTGACGGATGACAACTAACACAACTAAAACCAAAAACAACAAGGAGGAAAACAAGAAGCATTTGGGAACAATGACAAGTGCACAATGAGCAAATTATGATAACGAACACATCGGTCACTAATGGAGAGGTTGATATGGAAACCTACAATGAAGGAAGAGATATGAGAAAAGAATGCGATATTAGAGACACCAATAAGATAAATACGAAGAAAAGAGAGAAAAGAGATAGTCAAACCAACACATGTAGAGTTTTCTTTGGAAGGAGACAAAAAATTTCATTTACCATAATGAAAGTAAAATATTATTAAAAAAGTCACTTGGGAGTCGTAAGGTGAATGTATGTTTTTACGCTTGTTAACAAATCAGTAACCAAGTTCAAAAATGATTATTTGACCAAATCTATTTTTTATCACCACTTAAGAACTACTTATATGACTTTATTTAATGGAAAATAATGTGACATAATAGTACAATGGACAACAAATTTGGCACTTGAAATTTTAAAGTTTTAAGGAATTGGGAGTTTGAAGTTGGGGGACTGCTAGTTTGGGGGAGAACGGCTAAAGGAGGAGAAATAAAAGAGTAAAACACGAGTTGGAGTGTGAAGAAATGTGAAGTTGGATGCTATTGTGAGAGGGGTCACGAATATCGAAGGAGGTTGTGGGCAAGAAACAATTAACAAGGAGGTGGACACAATTAACATGCAAGTAATAATAAACTCCAATCAAGATGCTAGTTTTAATAATAATGAAGTTTAAATTAATTCTCATTTGGGACACTTCTTTCACAAGGTACTTAGTTGGTATACTATCATAACAAACATTTTTTTTACCATCCCATTATTCATAAAATGGTATACATATCTTTCAACCATGTTAGGGCCAAAACACAAAATTTACCTATTCTTTGAGAAGTTAGGATTGTGAGGCACAACAAGAGAGAAATGGTGTCATCAACAATAAAGGGGAACTAGAACCACCAATGCTGCTAATGAGGGGTGAGATAAGGACATCACACACACAAAGATGACATAAGCATAAGAGATGAACTACGACAAAGAAGAAAGGCAAGAACTAGATCATATCATGTATAAAAATTCAACTACACACGACGATATAAACATCATTCAACTATCTAACAAATAAAACTAAATTTATCTCTCTTTAGAGAAGTTAGGATTGTCACTGATAACAAATGAGAAATGGTGTGACTGATGACGATGTCAAACTAGCACAACCATGATCAAGAACGATAAGGGAATGCAACGTGAAGAACTAGGAACAACAATAAAAGCTTAGGGGTAAACTATCAACGGAACACATATTGGACATGAGAAAAAAATGGAAAACTAAAAAAAAAAGAGATATCACAATAAAAACAATAAAAACAAAAAAAGACAAAAAAGAAGAAGAAAAGAAAACAAATAAATAGCCAAATCAATATATATTAAAATTTTGCTTTGAAAATAAATAACAAATTCTATTTACAAATAGGAAAAAGTTTATTTCACACCATGTTTTTTTCTCACTTCCACTCCACAACCCTTAGTAATAAAATATTACATTTTGTTAATAAAATATTACATTTTTTTAATAAAATATTACATTTTTTTAATAAAAATTAATATGTTTTCTTAAAATAGAATAATAATATATTTGACTGTGAATTGGAAGTGGAAAGGATGTGAATGTTAAAGTATCATTACCCTACCAAATATATTTATATTGAAGTTAGCTTTGCAAAGAGATAAAAATAATAATTTACAATGTTAATAGCAAATGAAAGTAAATATTATTTTAAAAAGTCAATTTAGAGTTGTAAGTTGTATAACTAATTCAAAAATAAAGTTATATAACTAGTTTAAATTGATGTGAATTTTATATTGAATCATAATACATTTACAATTCCCTTTTTTACATCCATATAACGACCCTTAATAATAATATTATTATTGTAATAAATTTTTATATTATTTAATTACTAATTTAAGATAAATAATAATATTTTATTAAAACAATCACAACAGTGATTGTTTATAACTCTCATTGTTAATGTATAATTTTTCTTTCATATTTATATATTTCTAAAGTAAGTTGTATAAATACTTTAAAATAAAATAAATATAAGAAATTCTATTAATATGTTTATAATAAAAACTAAAGATACAGTTATAATTTTTAATATTTAACTAAAATTAGTTTAAAAATTATTCTTCTATTTCCTTAAATTTATGCGTTAATGATTTTTCTAATTTAAGGGACTAGAATGATATTTATAAATTTAAAAGACCAAAATTATATTAACTCTGAATTTCCAAATATTAATATACTTAAAAATAATTAAATAATTATACATATTAATATTTATAGTTAGCTTTAATAACTATATAGGAGTTAAATTTTTAGAAGTATTTAATCATATTAGTAAATTCATTTATTTTGAGTTGGAAATTTACATTATATTTGTTTTATTATGTTGTTTATAAAGAAAGTTCGTGATTCAATCTATCACACCACGAGTTAGAGTTGGATTAAATTAAAAAAAATTGTAAATTTTAGTAAAAATCAAAATCGAACTCAACTCACCTAGATTGATTGAACTCGTGGCGACTTGACTCACCAATTCCTGATAAAAAGAATTAAAAAATTCTAACGTAACATAACAACAACCCAACACAATTAAAAAATGGAGTGAAAAAAATATCCAAAGTCTATAAGTTCTCATTCTCCTTTCCAAGTGTCCTTCTTCCTCTTTCTTTTTTCTTTCGAAATCAAAATCCTTAGATATTATTCTATATACGTTAACATATGTCATGGTCATTGAATGCATAGCCATATAATTTTTTTTTGTCATGATTGTTCCACTAAATTGGAATTTGATTATAGTTTTAAAAAGTTTGTTAAAGAAAAATAATTATAATTTTTTAAAAAACTAATCGAGTCATCCAATTTAACCCACAAACCTGTATTGGATTAAGTTAGACTCAGGTTGAGATAACCCACCAAGTGATTTGGTGGGGCAAATAATCCATTTAACAATTCTAATTGTTTATATTATGGAAATGGATAAAAGAGAGTGAGAGTATAATTATTTTAAAAGGTTAAATTGAATATGGGGCTTTTAGTGAAATTGAGAAGAGAGTCAACATTAACACTTAATGAAGTACCTTTAACAAGTGATATTTTATTCCATTCCTTCTTTGTGAAAAGTGATAAGAAAACAATGTCCATTCTATTTTCTTTCTTCATTTCACCTCTTCATAATTCTTGTTCCAAAATTTTACAACTTATATTTCCAAAACTAAAAGATCCTCATAATGACTGTTTCGTTTTGAATAAACTCTTTTCTCCATCTCTTCTAAGCTTGCATGCAAGAGTTGTGAAGGAAGAGGAAATCTGACCAAAATCTAAGTTGATATTTTGACTGGTGTGTATTTAGGTTTGTCCTTTGAAGAAATGTGGGGGTTCTTGATGCATTAATTTCTCCCACTAAGTCAAGAAATAAGTTTCCGTAAGCATAAAGAGAATTATGTAAAGAAAACTAGATCATCTGTTTTAAAATTCAAGTTTTTTTGTGTTTAAGGATTGCTTGGGTTTTGATTTCATAAATTTTTAAGTCATTGAGGAATGAATACAAATTTAGATTTTTGAAAAAATCTAAAGAAATGAGTGTTTGGAATAACAAGTATTGAATTTAACTTGATTGGAGTTTAGATAACTTTAATATTTATAATTATAATTTAATTCAATACATCTATTCGTATATTTATTGGAATTATATTCGGTGGAAAAAATTAGTTTTATAATAAAATCTGTTAGTTTGACGAAAGTGATAAGTGGTAATTAATCTAGATGAAGTTTAGTATATATTGAAAAATAAATTCATCAATTGATGATACTTGCTAATATTTTTTATTTAACCGTTAACTGTTTTTTTTTTTTGCATCTTCAAATTAGTTAATTTTTTTAATCATAATTATATGTGTACACTTATTAAGTAGAAGTTTACATTTACATACTTACCTTTCCAAACTTGATCTGATTGACGTGGATTTTAGTTATATAGAGAAGCTTTAATTGTCAAATGTAAGTTTTGTTATTTGGTTTTATTCTTTTCTAGAACAATCAGGAAATATACTTATTATCTTCTATTTGACTTCTTCCCCAGCCAAGTCAAATAGTAAAATTACCTCAATTAATTTAAATTTATTTAATATTTTTATTCTAAAAATATCATTATCTTACAGAAAATATTATAGCAGTTAAACCTGAGTACAACCTCTAATAAATACAGTTAAAAGTAATTTTAAAATGTAACCTTTATAAATTAAAACAAATTGACAACATTGATTAAAGCTATTTTTTCCCTAATATTAATTTATTCAATCCTACTCCCAATAGTGACAAGTCCAAAGTTTGGTATGTAATTAATAACTATAAATTATTATAAGAGAAGAAAATCCAATAGCCCAAGGGTTGGCATGTAATTAATAAATGTGAATTATTATCAATTAGGCTAACTGCTTAAAATTTGCGATATTTATTGTAATAAGTCAAAACTATATGGAAGTAGTTTGGTTGAAAGAAGAAAAGGAGCAATGAAGATAAAGGTCAACTGAATTTGAAAAAACATTATCAAATGACATAGATGGAGAAGAAACACTGTTTGTTAACCTAAATTACTGCGGGTATGTATTGAAGAAATCGAGAAGTATCAAGAGAAATCTAAACTAAAACTAGTTTATAACTATTTTTCTTTGTTTATAGTCTGAGAGGAGTAGGAGATGTGGGATTTTTTAGTGCAGTGAAATGAATGGATGTAACTGGCATAACAAGTTTATTACACATTCATATGATATGTGAAGGAATTTATAATAACAAACACAAACCCAAACCAGAAAATTGAAACAGAGAAACAATAAAGATGAACAAAAGCACTGATTTACAAGTTGCAGAGAAGATTACGATGGTGATGAGTGATACATCACCTAGGTCTTTTAGATTTAGTGGGTTTGGCAGGAACTGGTTTCCGAAAGAGAGAGCAAAAGCCACAGGTTGCTAGCTTGGGAGAAGGTGGGTCGATGGATGCTGGTGCAACGTTGACCGTCCGATAAGGGCGTGCTCCATCTGATCTGCTCCGCTCCAACCTGGCAGTTGATCCAGGACCCTGCAGCTCCCTTTGACCTTGTGGGCTCTGATTATTTGCCTTAGCTTCTTGGTTCTGATTCTGGTTCTCAAGGCCTGCGATGAACTTGTCATCCCACACCAACCCTGAAGATCCTTGTCTTCTAAATGATGTTACAGACCTCTGAAACTCAGTCATCTCCCTCTCCCTCTCTCTGAGATAGGCTTCAATTTGAAGAAATTTTGAGTAGCCTAACAAACTATATGATGGTGTTTGACCTTTGATTGTTAGAGATAATAAGGTTGGGGAAAATGACAGATTTAAGAATCTGTATTTGTGAACAAGAAAATCAGAGGAGAATCTAATCCCTGGGTTTGGTACCGCTGATCGGTTAAAGTTTTGGACAATCTTCAAACTAATTACATCCTACTTTTTTTGACTCGAAATGGAGAAACATATGCAGCAAGTGTTCCAAATTTCTGAGCCATTTGGTGGACTCGGTCTATTTTCACAGATGTAATATCACATTTCATAATTTCAGAGCATACACTAATTTATTTATAGTGGGTAGGGACAAGGTTTGTGTCTGTTAATGAGATCGTTGAACCATTTCTTACCGAGAATTGAGTTGGGCCTTTACCGTTTGCACAGATTTCTTATTCGACCTATGTTGACCCAACTTAATGAACCTTTACTTTCCATGTTTGGAAGAATAATGCTATTTTTTATGACATTATTTATTTTAGTTTAGGGTTTTGTTCTCTTTGAATATTTTCATTTATTGCAGAAATTATTGTGAGCATATAAAATGAGAATAGCATTCCTGTACTTGAATGGGGTTTGAAAGTGAATTGGTTGTCAACAACATATTCGTGATAGTTTTACCTGTATTGAAAAAATGAAGAGTCAAAGGGTCATTAGCATCTTGATTGGTGCTACACCATACTGAGTAATTGGGTTTACTTTACCATATTCACTTTTCTTTTGCAGCCCGGTCAGAATATTCTGGGTTCCATTAATATTTACTGCTTTTGTGTAAACCAAATCCTAGCGTTCAAATCACCCTACCTCACAATTAATTTTTTTTACACATATTTCTAGAATAATAACAATTAAATAATTAATATTTTGTTGTTTTTAAAGAATATATATTGTCAATTTTTTATTTATGTAAATGAAATATCAAATCATTTTAGGTTAATGTAATTTATATATATAATCTATTTTTTTTAAATTATTAATATTATTCAATCGAAAGATATTAAATAATATAATATTTGATAAATTAGATCAACATAATTTAACAAATCCCAATTATATGCGAAAAATATTTTAACTAAATAATTATGGACGCGGATACAAGACAATTAATATATAAGATACATGCACTCATCCTAAATTTTAAGTAAATCCATGACCTAAAATTCGTATATGGACTTTTTTTCTCAATGAGTGGTAGTAATACCCTATCCACAAAATTTATGAAGCGTATAAAGAAACACCCTATATCGTGTGTTAATTCAATTCCATGTTAGATTAAAAATTAGTTTTTAGGGTAAGGCTATAGCACTTGAAACCATTAAAAATGAATATGACAAAACAATGAGCTCAATTAAACTAAATAGTCTGACAATATGTTAATAGTTCGGAAAACCAAGGAATAATTTGTCCTTTTTTATCTATCTAACTTTGGACCTCCTACACCTGGTTATTAGGTTCATTTAAGTGCAAGCTTAATATTAATAAATAATAAGATTGTTTCAGTTGAAGCTGAAAAAAAAAAATCAAAGCGCCTGTTAATCAAAGTCATAAACAAATATCATTTATACAAATGTTAAAAAGGTTTCTCTTACCCAAGCAACAATAATTGTCAAAACCCCGAATGTTGGACAATCATCATATGCTAAAAACACTCCAAGCAGGTCTGTACAAGAAAATGGTAAGCCAAAATCACACGTAAAATTCATGTAAATCAGTAATACGCTCTCTAGATTAAGACGTCCTGTCCAAATCAACATATTCAACTAACTACAGAAGATAACAATTCTAGTCAAACACTGGTTATCTAATATCTATCTTATCCGCCTCCGGCCTCAAAAACCTCACTCGAACGAAAAATTATCACCATTTACCAATGGCAAAAAACAGGGTCATTGTACCTAGCACGGTAAAGGATGATAAGAAGGCACGGCCATCAGCCAATTTTATCCTTTATCGTCGGCAAAATATTAGTCTCTTCATCAGTAGTCATTTTAATCTCAATTCAATTGTTGCATGTTTTGCAGCCACGTCGCACTAATCCAAGGTCCTTTTGTCCTTGAGAATTTCACTCAGAGGTTTGGGATCCTGGAAATCAGTTGATGTGCTTTTCCAATGTAAACCTTCCTCAGCCTTCTTCTTCTCTTCTTTAATTTCTGCAAGAGACTTAGGTGCTGAAAATGTAGTGGATTCTTGAATAAATCCCCTTTGTTTAGAAACTGGTTTCCTGGATATTTTAGATGACAGAAATGGTCGTCTGACGGGTTTTTCTCTATAATGCTTCCGTGGTCTATGTTGCTGGGAACGCCTGAATAACCCGTGCTTGTTAGCGATTGAAAGAGTTTCAACCTCTCCAATCGAATCTATAGCACTATATCCCAGTTGCGATGTCAGTCTTCCACTTGGCCGCTGCTCAATGCCAGGCCTCTGATGCCTTTCCTGGTTTCGAATCATCAAAGAAGACGATTCTTGTCTTCTGGGAGGCCCATTATTTTCTCTACGTCTCCTCAGATGGTCACGTAGATCTAAATTACTGTCATAAGCAGCCACCTCAGCTGACATCCGAATCCTTTTTCTGGAGAATATAGAATCTAAGAATATATCTCTGGAATAAGTACGAACTGTTCTGCCATTAGCATGAGCAAGGTCTCTATCAAAACATCTGTAACCATCATATGTTTCTTGTGGATACAGAATATCCGCTTCTGGGCACATAGTATCATACTCAATTGGATCCTTAAATTCATGCCCCAGGTACTGTTCATTCAGCTCTTGCTCATTCCTATCGAGCACTGGTAAATATTCAGAATCTTCCTCGTAACCGATGTTCTCCAATTCATCGTGAACAAGAACGTCAAATCCAGGGGAATGAGGGGATGATTCCCACCGCTCCTCAGGCTCAATTTGACTATTTACTTGCTCTTCCGAACCCTGCTCAGTGCGTAAATGAGACATATTATGAACAAATCCATCATCTGGAAACGGAGAGTCTGACCCACTCACTGCAGCTTCTTTATATTCTGAAGCAGATATCACTAAGGAATCGCCTTGCTGCTTGACATTTTTGGTTAACTGTAACTGATGATCTTCCTTGGGCTGAAGCTTAAAGTCAGACAAATGCTTTGGAGCAGTTAAAGATTGGTGAGTTGGTACTGACGCTACACCAGTTCCATTTCCTGATGATTTATTTTCTAGATTGTGTACGTCGGTGCTTCCGTTATCATTCTTCACAGGTTTTCCAGTAAAAATGCTATCATCAGACCCATGCAAAAAAGAGCATTTGTCACCTTTGTTGCAAAATCCATTGAAGAAAAAATAACACGGTACCATTGTCTTGTTTGCAGGCAATGAATTTTGTGTAGGTTCAGGAGGTGCTGGCACTCCAGTGTGCCCATCCAGAGGCTGACAAAAAGATAAAAATTAATCAGACAGTCATAGGAGGTTAAAATTGGCCAGGATGTCAGAGATTAAACAAGAAAAAAATATAACATAGTGGATAACAAATGCATGCGGAGTGCAACATGTAACAGTGTCGGTATTAATAAGGGTTTAGCAGAAACATATCCTTCACTCAGCATATATTTGAGAAATAACCCATAGGTTTGTTTCAGAAACCGTAATTCAAAAAACAGCAACAAACACAAGTAGACATCTATTCAACCACACACGTGCCAATACTGTCTAGAATATCACAGTTTCACTTAAGCAATAAATTGAAGAGCAAATGAAAAGTGGAAATGCGAGCGAGTCATGATTCGTGACATAAAATAAATAATAACTGAAAAACTCACAGGGTGTCTAAAAGCACACGTTGGGTTAAGGCATTCACCAGATACCCAGTACCAGCAATCCCTAGGGTTAAGCCTGGCAATCTCATTGTGCCGATACTCACATTCAGCCCCCTGAGAAACAAAAGAGCAAAATGCATCAAATCTAGAGATAATAAAACATCTACCAAAGTAAAGTCACATAAACTCCAGAACACCAAGCATTGTATAATCGAAGCACTGGAAGACACGAAAACAGAACATAATCGAAAAGGATGAAATAAAACTAGGTTTCCCACAATAGAAGAAGATAAGAAACGGCATACGAAACGAGGAATGAGGCGATAGAATTGCGCAGGGGAGAAGAAAAAAAATGAGGCATTGAAGAAAGTGAAAAGGAGAAAGAGAGAACCTTC
Organism: Phaseolus vulgaris; assembly: GCF_000499845.2. Classification (NCBI taxonomy): domain Eukaryota; kingdom Viridiplantae; phylum Streptophyta; class Magnoliopsida; order Fabales; family Fabaceae; genus Phaseolus; species Phaseolus vulgaris. The sequence goes on along the minus strand of NC_023757.2, from coordinate 38,212,467 downwards.
TTGCAAGTGAGGGGAGACGCCAAGAAATAAACACAATCGGTATTGCGTTTGAGGGAATCTTCGTCCATATTGGGAGAGTGAAAAGGGGTATTTGGAAGAAGAAGAAACAGAAGAAGGGAATCCACCACGTTCCAATTTCGCTCTCACATTACCATTCAACGTTAATCACTGGTGAATGGCATTAGCATCCGGAAAGAAACAACCATTCTCATTATTTCACTATTTCACTGTTTGTTGTGGACAAAGACAAACAAACCACCAATGTGGTTAGTTGGACTTCCAACATTTAGGCTCAAATTCGGCCCATCATCCAAAATAGACCTAGGACTGTTTCTTCCTGCAACTCCATATGTTCTTCCGGCACCCATACAAAACATGAAAATACTATTTTATCATTCTTGTGTCACTTCCATATTTCAGATTACATAATCTGGAATGGTATTCTGGATTATATAATCTGGAAGTCTGCATTTAAAAAAAGGTTTTCGGATTACATAATTCGGAAGCTAGAAAAGACTTCCAGATTATGTAATATGGAAGCTAATCTTGCATATGAAAAAAGATTTCTAGATTATGTAATCCATAAACTAATTATGAATATGAAAAATGACTTCCGGGAGTACGTAATCCAAAATATTACAAAGGAACATTTTTGGAAATATGAAAATTTATGAAGGTAGGAAGCTGTTTCTTCTTGTGTCTCCATACTACAAATATTCTATATTTTTCATTTTAGAATAGGTGATGTGAAAAAACTTTTATATAATGATTTAGGGTTTAAGGTTTATTTTAAATTATACAATCTCTAATGATTTTTTTTTCTTTAAACAGGTACATTTTGTTTAAGAAAATATGGAACAAAAATACTTATGGATGTTATAAAATATCTTTCGGATTATACAACTAAGAGATAAGAGATGTGAATAAAAAAATTACATTTCAAATTATAAATTTCATAATATATTTTTTTTTTAAAAGATGGTCTTTGTCTTACCTATGAGGTAAAAGGATAAACTATAGAGGAACGACCACTTATCTATCTACAATGATCCTATAGTTTGGATTAGGTATTATAAGCTTGAAAAATATTTGTGATCCACAATTTTTTATGAAATTTAAATAAGATTATTTAAAAGTTATAATTTAAAAAATAATAATTTATCTTAAAATATAGTCTATACTTATGTATAAATAAAATTCCTTTTATAACTATTTTTTGGTGTACACGGATTTGTTACTATTTTATCTTTATTAATATTTTATTTTGGTTATTTTTTTCATTTTATTGTTATTTTCAACATTTTTGTCTTTAAATTTTCTTTTATATTTATATTTGTTTCTCTAATTCTATTATCTACAAACCAAATGTAACTTTATTCAAAACTTCTTAATCCCCATTAGCTTTCTCCACTCTTCTAATAATCAATTTTACTGTTAATTAACCAAAAGAGATCACTTACTTTGCATTCATTTTTCTTATATTATTAGGTAAATTCCTACGGAACCTACATCTTTTTTTTAAACTTACCATTAATTTCATTAAGAAAACATTTTAAAAAATCAAAAATAGAATTAAAAAAATGATAAAAATAAATGATCTCTCATTGGCTTCCTCTCCTCTTAATTGCATTATAAAATGAGACGCGTCTCTCCTTCGAACGTTTTGGGAGGTGTAAAGAGAAGGAAGCAATGGTGGTTGTTGTTGCTGCTATACAGTGGTGATTGAGGTGAGAGTAGGAGAAGAACATGGAGTGTGAAGGAAAAGGGTTCTAGATGTGTCAAAATTTATTAGCATTTTTTTTTCTTTGGAGTCGAAATATAGAAGAGAAAAGGGAGTGGATGTAATCGACGAAAACTACCCCTCCATTACGAAGTGAATGTAAATAATATTTATTTCTCTATCATAAAACAAACACTCTCAAGTCATTATGCAATTAATTGATCTCTTTCCGTCCATTTATTTCAAATATTTTTTAAATTTATTTATCTCTCATAAAACACACACTCCCTCGCAATTAATTTCAAAATAAATTATCTCTTTCAATTCAAAACGGTTGCTCCATTTATTTCAAATATTTTATAAAAAATAAGAAATGGCGTATGTCCAAAATACTGAAATAAAATCAAATATTAATCTAAGGATAAAATAAGAAAAAAAATTGAGAGCAGTTAAAGGGAATCCCCTTATATAGGTATAAATTTCTCTCTCATAAAACATACACTTCCTCCTAATTAATTTTCAAAATAAATTATCTCTTTCAATTCAAAATAATTGTTACATTTATTTCAAATATTTTTTAAATTCATTTCTCTCTCAACACTTTTCTCATTATCCAATTAATTTTCAAAATAAATTATATCTTTCAATTTAAACAATTGCTCCATTTATTTCAAATATTTTAAAAAATAAGAAATAACGTAATATTCAAAATACTGAAATAAAATCAAATATCAAGGATAAAATAGAAAAAAAAAATCTCATTCTAAAGTATAAATTATTATCATAACCTACATACTACGTACTATAACAAAAAAAGTCTTGTAAAACGTATGTGTTAACTTTATGATGACGTAATGTACGACTCTTGAAATTAGGCAACACTTTTCAAAATTATCAATTAAAAGTAGAATTAAAAAATACATTAAAAAAATTTAAAATAAACTTTTTTGTTATGAAATGGAAAATATACTCTTATTTTAATCTTAATTATATTTTAAAATTTTAATATTTGAGATTAACTACTCTTCCATTCATAATAACTTCACAATATATATATATATATATATATATATATATATATATATATACAATTAATGTTTTATTCCCTCTCATGTAAGTGTGTAATTTATATTACTTCTCCAACGTTGTTTTCATTCAAATTATAAATTACATATTAAATATAAAAAAATGGTTTATATGATTAAAATTTATTAAAAAATTTAAATACAAATTATATAAGTAAAATCCATATAAAATAAATAATTTATATTATGATATGAAAATATTTTCAATCATTAATGACTAAAATATGAAAATTTAATTTACAAATAAAAATGATAAATTGTAAAAGATAAGAAATCATGGAAAATTTCTTGAAAAGATTTAGTAGAAGAAAAGAGTCCAAAAAGAAAAGGCTAAACACATTGAAACCATTGGCGATTTGACCTAAAAATGTTTGTATAAATAGTAACAACCCATGAAGAAGTGAAAAGGTAGGAAGCGAGACGATCGCTAGGGTTTTGGAAGGAAGATGGCGATGGCTTCTGCTCCAATACTCCCTGAGGAACTCATAATGGAAATTCTCTCATGGCTTTCTGTAAAGAGTCTGATGCGATTCAGGTGCGTTTCTAAGACTTGGAATTCCCTTATCTCCGATCCCTACTTCGTTAAATCGCACCTTGGAAGGTCCTCCAGAAACACACAAGTCATGTTAAGGTTGAAAGACCTAAACGATGCGGCATTTACCTGGCTTTCATTCTGCTCTATACATTGTTTGTTCCAGAACCCTGCATCCACTTTTCATGATAATCGCCAGTACCGCTTCGACCCCTTTAACTTTTTCATGGGTTCCTGTAATGGCTTGCTTTGCCTGCATGACTCTCTTCCCATAGATGACTGTGAAGAACACAGGGTCCACTTTTGGAACCCTGCCACCAGGATTCTCTCCGAATCTTCGCCATGCTTGCGTCTCCATTCCGACTTTCCTCGAACCCACTCCTGTTATATGAAATTTGGGTTTGGCTACGATGATCGTAGTGACACTTACAAGGTGGTGGCAATAATTTTGGATATCAGAATACGGCAAATGAATGTGATGGTTTACGGCATGGGTGACACATGTTGGAAAAATATTTTAACCTGTCCTTCTTTTTTCACTTTTCAACAACTTGGATACCATCTGAATGCCACTGTTAATTGGCTAGGAATTTCTTTTCAAGGTGGTAAGTGCGGAACTTCTGCTAACAATGAGATACTAGAAATTTTGTCGTATGATCTAAGGACCGATACATTCAGATATTTGCCGGTGCCTGATTGTATTTTTGAACCACCTTATTTTGAGCCTTATCTTGGAGTTTTGAATGGATGCCTTTGTGTCTCTTTTGATCATAAGAGAACCAACTTTGTTGCTTTGCAATTGAAGGAGGTTCGAGATGAAACATCCTGGGTTCGGTTGCTGAATGTAAGTTATGAAAGTCTCCAGATCAATAGGCATTTATATGCGGACGTGGTGATTTTGTGCATCTATGGTGATGTCTTGTTGCTGGCAAACTATAAACATTGGGAATTTATTCTCTTTAATCTGAAGGATAATAAAGTAGAACGTACTCAAAGTTTCAGCAATCCCGACTATCGTATGTTGTCGTTTGAGTATGTTCCAAGCTTGCTTGTGCCTGGTTGAAACATTTACTTATGTTAAATTATGCAAGTGGTGTCAGAACTTCGTCAAAGGTATGGACATAACACAGAGTAGTGGAAATACTTTGTATTTCCTTAGTTTGATTTATTCGGTGATTTTATTGGCTATTGCTAAAATTGTATATCTGCATTGATTTCGGCTGCAATTTTTTCTGGACTCATACATTGTTCACATCTCCTGATTCCTTCACTTTCTCTTATACATAATCTTATGTTTTATGAAAAATACGCTTGCAAAACATTATCAGTTGTGGAGATGCTATATCTTTATGCGCTTTGTCATCTAGTATGAAAACTTCAGCACCTCTTTTTTTCACAATGGCATTCGAAGTTGTAGGTTCCCTTCCGATATCTAAAAAGCTTAAAACGAATTGTTTTATTAGAAACTAGTACAGTAGCATAATGTAATAAAATCATTTTCAAATTCTAAACCATCCTCAGCTTCAATAACTGCATTTTTTTCATTCTATGCATTATTAATCACTCTGTGTACTTAAGGTTTAAATTTTCCACAACTTTACTTAAGGTTTAGGGCTTTTACCCATATTAATAATAAAAGAATTAAATTGCATCATTCACGTGAAAAAATCGAAAGAAAGAAGCTTATTGTATCTATATAATATTCTAATAATCTAGTTGTTTTTGGATAATTCTCTTTTCTATTCATTTGGAATCTATAATGGCAAACAAAACAGTGTTTTAAAAATATCATATTTGAAAATCGTTGTAATTTTGGATGTCGTTGTAAATCAGGTTATTTAACAATTCTAAAACCCACATTATAAAATCACAATAACAACTATTTTAGAATTATCTTAATTCTGTCAAATAAAGAATGAAAAATTTAAAAGTGTTTTTAAATGAAATTATCGTTATAAATGGATTTTTTTAAATGTTCTATTATTATAAATATATTCTAATCTAGCATAAAATATCATATTTCTATAACAATATCATATTTCTATAACAATAATGCAATATAAAAGTCTATATACAATACATTACTACATATATTAATATAATTTATACTTATTATTATTAATATAATTTATACTTATTAATATTAATATAATTTATACTAATTAATAATAATAGTAATTATATTTATTTATATTATTAATAATATTTTTAATAATAATAAGTATAATAAAAATCATAATAATCCTAAAGAATTTATTTGAGTAGTGGTTAAAGTTTCTTTAGTAACTGAAGGATCTCGTAATAATTTGACTTCGATGCATATATAATAACTGTTCGGACAAAGAACCGTCATTGTTTTTCACATTCTGCAAATATAAAACCGTTATTAAAACTACAAAATAATTACCATATTATCACCGCATTTTTTTTTAAAGATGATGTTATTATAACCGACTTTATATAATGTCGTAGTATTAACAATTTGTAAGTGACTTCTTTTTAAGATTTATGTAGTTGCAAATATGTTTTGGTATAAAAAATCATAATTTTAAAAAATAATAAAATATGTTTGATTTGGTACATATACCTTTAAAATACTATTATTTTAGAATAAAATATAAAGGTAATGGGAAATGTTAAGGAATATTTTTAATTATTTATCATATATTAAATAATATTATAAAATAAAGTTAATTTTACTACACTAAAATCTTTTTTCTATATCACGAAAAACTTCCACCATTTTTACACTGAAACAGTTTTTGTGGAGATACATAACTATTTTAAATTATAAATTTAGAATTTATTTTAAATATTTTAGTTACTTTAAAATAATGTTATAATTTATAAAATAACATCTAACTTAATTAATATAATAATTTATTATTATTTATTAATTTTTTTAGTATACAAGAACGGTGAAAACTAATCTACACAGAGGAAGTTATAGAGGACACTAGCACTTACCAGATGAACTTAAACATAATTTAACTTTGCCAACAATTTTACAAAATTTATTTTTAGGATGAGATTTTTACTCCATTAATCATATCCTTAGTTTATATAGAATGTCCAACACACCTCCATTCATATTCTCATTCAATGTGAGATTTATAGAAAACTTGATTTTTTTTTCAATTAAAGAATTGACATATTAGTTATGAAAATAATTGACATAGAAAGTTGATTTTTGAAAAAATATTTTATTACTTTTATTCTTTGTTTCCTGCATCTTATAGTGGTGACTATCAAAGTCATGGTGCGGAGTGCAATGATGATCTTGTGACAATGAGAGACATATTTACGGTGTTATAATGGTGAGTAAAGGTCTCATGGTTACAAGCTTGTAGTGGTCTCATCATGAATTCAGAGAAGGAAAAAGAGGATGGACATCAAAGGAGGGATAATAATCACCAGAAGGAAAGCGCACAAATAAACTTTCATTTTTAACCTACACAAGACTTTCTATGTCTGCCTTACAAAAAAAGTCTTATCTTATTCACAAATTTATCGCTGCTCCACTTAATATGCTAAATACATTATAACTGTAAGCTATCATTAAACTTTACTTTTACACTAGGGATTGTGAAATTATCACTCAATTCATTTGTATGCAAAAAATTTAGTAATTAGGTATCTAAAACTTGATAACTAATATTAATATTAATTTTTATATAATTTTATCTAATTAATAAAAAAGATTTTGTTTTGTAATTATTTCAAGTTTACGCAATTTATTATCAATTTTAACTTTATCAATATAACTTGTTTTATTATTTTACTTTTAAAATTTTGTAATTATTTTTTAAATTTAATTAACTACCTATAATAAAAAAACTAGTTATAATAAAATTATAAAGATTCTTTATTTTATAATTATATTTTTATGAATATATCTTCTTAAAAATTTAATAATTTTTTTTAACAATTATGATAAAAAATGTTTTTTATTATCATAAAAAATGGACACACGAGTAATTATTAAAAAAAAATCTAAAACTGCTATATACCTTTCTTGCCATAGTTCTTTGAAAAAATGTTGGAAAGTAGGGTGGGAGAAGTAAATTTACCCTCCATAGATGCCCTTTATTGACATCATGCTAACCAACCGCATGACTAAGTATCCACAAAATTTTGAAAATACACGAATTAATCATTCTCAGTGCTCTGTAATTCTATATTTATTTCATGTTCGAATTTTCAACCGCAGCCAACGGTTATTCTTCGGAAAACCATTTCAGTAACAAATTCTGTAGCGACAAGAATGCTAGCATCAGATGCGAGAAACCTAAATTTCTCAGAATTTGTAAACCATTTGTTCAGTGTATCCAGCCTCTTTTAGGATGCCAGAAACCTGCAGCAAATCAACAATAAAATAAAGAGCATCATTACAGGGATCCATAAAATCAGACACATCACAAAATAATTCCATACCTCCCCTTGTGTCCAGTCCTTGGCCTTTTCTCCAGATATTTGTTTCATCATCCCAGGGGGTCCACACACCTGAAATGCAGGTGATAATAGGTAGGGAATTAACTAGATCATTTTCGTAATAATAATCAAACAGCTAAACATTCACCCTAATCCCTCTTCTAATAAACCTTACCGGAAAAAACTGAAACATGAATATTAACATAAAATAGTACGAGGCAGATAGTTTAGGCATAAGCCTTTCTGACACAGATTGCCGATTGCGCGCTAACCTTCAGAAGTTTAAGTGTTCATTCGTTTTAAAATTGAATAGAATTTATTCTAAACTGTTTAAAAGTAATTTTGATTTGTGACCAGATTAATATCAGCTACAAATTTTACATTGGAATGAGTGCACGATATGGGAAGTTGATTACAAGTATGCACTTAGAAGAATAATGGTCTAGTGCAACAATTTGCCATGGAAGGGGCTCTAAATATATTCAAATTTCAACTACAAAGCATTGACCAGACTATGTTTATGAATGCAACATTTATCCAGGGAAGCCATTCAATCCATAAGTACCGATTAAATGCAGATATCCTGGTTAGCATTTGGTTGGAGTAGCCTAAACATGTTCGGGACATGCCTTACTAATCTCTAGGATATTTCAGCCATCTGACATGAATAATTTTTCTACTAAAGTATGGTATTTATTCGGATTACTCACCCAAAAACAATGACCAACACTGCCAGGGATCTTAAGCACACACCAAAAGAGTATTTTCCTCTCAACATGATTTACTCCATACCCAAAGTGTTATTACCAGAATTGGAACAGTAAACCACTTGATTAAGGAACACAAATAGCTACCACTAATGACGACAACCAATGTAGTATCTGACATGGACAATTATTGCTCTCAAAAAGAAAAGAAAAAACATGTTATAATTTTCCCAAAGGTTCAAATTAAATGTTTAAATAGATCATCAGTTGGACAACATTAAAAGAGTTCTGTTAATGTTATGTAGGTATTACTTGAAGCAAAACTCACCAGTATAAGAGTATCATCACTAGGAGCAGGTAAGCCTTTCACAACCATATCCTTTGATATGTAACCTGCACCTCCTCTCCAATTTTTTGTTGGATTATCTACAGTGTAGAATATCTGCAAATTTTGTGAAGAAAAGAGTTTCCAATTAAATTATTTTGTAATTGGCTAACAATGTCCTCTTTGCTATAAGATTTTACCTTTAAGTTTGGGTGGCTTGTTGCTAGAATGTCAAGCTTTTGTTTAAGCAGAATGTCATCTGGGGAGACATTAGCATAAAGTAATGATACCTGTACATGTAAAAGGCCAATAGAAGCTGTGATTTTCTTACGTAGTTGTGTTAGTCAAATTGTCAGAAATAAATAAATTAAAAAATCAAATTAATATGCATAATAAACAAAATGACAGTACATATATAGCAATATGAATTAAGATGCCCAAAAGGATAAAATAAATAAAAATAACTGCCCATACAGTGCTATTTGATAACAAAATTAAGAGTATAGAAAAAACAAACTATATATCTTCGGGGAATGCAAAGCAGAGGGTTTACCACCTACCTGAGTTTTGTCGTCAGGATTCTTCAAAATAGCTTCAATTACCTGAAGCATAGGAGTAATTCCCGAGCCTCCAGCAATCTGAGTCATACAATAAAAAAAAAGGAAAGAAGAGAGAACTCAGGCAAGTGTAGCATGGAAGCAAAAGAAAATATTTATACAAACTCAACATATTCATACCATTATATTTACGAAGTGATTAAAAAAATTTGTGTACGGGTTATATTAGGAGTTCTGTGTAGGTATCCAAACAAACTTTTGAGAGAACGATTATCTAATTTCCCGTTTTTCCATTTTGAAAGAAAAGGTGACTCTTCTGGTTAAAAAATAGGCTTCATTTATATATGTTGGAAAGAATCTTTTATTAAGGAGAAGTACCAATTTTTAGGAGCCACATTCAGTAAACTCATTTTCCATCTTAAGAATAAACTAAAATGATGATACTGAACACCATATCCCAGTATTGTCAATGGCAACAGGTAGGAATATGCTTACCATGCCAATGTGCTTCTTCATATTAGGAGTATATCTGAGTTTTTCAATGGGCCTGAAAGAAACAATGGATTTCTTATATAAATTTTAAATATGGAAAGTACTCTTCTGATCTTAAATTGTTATTGAAAATGACATACCCTTTCACTTCAACAACATCACCTGGTTTTAAGCTTGCAAAATGCTGGCTCATTTTCCCTTCAGGATACAACTGAAATAATTTGAAAAATGGATCACCAAAGTACCTCTTTAAAAAGGTGGGCTAGGGGTCTGTTTGAACAAACTTCTCCATAAGCTCCGTATGGGAGAGAAAAATGAGGAAATTTTGAAATTAGTTTCTCCAGGAGCTAATTTGTAAAAGCTCTCTTGCATAACTATCTTAAATTTTTATTTTTAACTTTTGCAAAAGTTAACTTTAACTTATGGAGAAGTTAATTGCATTTTTTTCATCTTATATGTCTCGACTAGAAGAACTTGTGGAGAAGCTCTTCCAAGCATAAACTATCTACGAGATGAGAAAAGTAATGCCTCTATAATGGTAAGATACCTTGATTAGCAAGTCAAAATGTCCTTTCGATTCTGAATCTGAAATAGGAGTATACCTGAAGATTCAGAAACAAGAACCCTTTTAGATATACGTCCATGAAATATCAACAGTAAGCTATAAATTACTAGCATCTCAACAGTGATCATGACAATGAGTGGAAATTTTTTAGGTCTTATTCTTATATTATATGACCTCACCAGAACTACACCACCTCCCTCTACCAAATGCAGATTATAACAAATAATGGGTTTCTTTGAAGCTAGAGAGAGAGAGTAAATGTGTGTATGTAGCCTTACTACCACATGTAGAGATGCCGTGATAAAACTATATCAAACTTTATATTATTTCGTTCATATACATTGTTACACAAATTATCCTTAGATGAAACAAAAAAACAAAATTTATTCTTTTGATTTCTTTTCATTAATTCTCCTTAAAAGTAACTCTACACTACTTATCCAGATAAACACAAAGATGTCATCAGAAAATTTTAGAAGTTGAGATTTAAGGAGCCAGCCTCCCAAAGAAATCTAGTCCTACACAGGGCTGGGCTAGCAGCCTCCAAGTTATAGAATCTCATCCACTCTTACAAACTAGGAATGCAATTATCTATCTTAAATAGTAAATTTTGTCAGCAAAAGCATAAGATAAATCCTTCACCCGGTACTATGATATATAGTTTATACATGTTGCACTTCTATTATCTATACTGCATCTTTTAGTAAGAAAAAATTTCCTTTGTCATGGTTTCTAAAGGTTAATGGAAACAAAACATAACATGACGAGAATTACATTATTCAAAAGAGAAATAGTGTTCAAACATACCCAGTGAAGGGTTCCTGTGATGTCAGAAATGTTACTCATTTCAAAGGCACCCAAAAAAAAGTACACAAAGGAAGGAGTAACATGATAAACAATGGAAACCGTCCAACCACAAACATCCACATAATAAGGAGGATGAAGACCTAGAGTCTATTTAAGCATTCACTATCACATATGGGCCTAACTTGACTCTTTTTAAGGTGGAAAATAAAGTAGATGGTGTCCTCTGATCTCAATTCATTTAATTAATGTATAGCTAAACGAATTTCTGAGGTCCACAAAATAAGTGGAAAATAATACACAGCATATGAATACTTTTCATATACATTTACAACCAACAATGTAGGGTTTAAGAGGGACGACAACAAGCCTTCTGAAAAGCTGTGCTAATTAATCACACTAAGGCTATCATGGCAAACAGAAAAATAAGTTTAGTAAAAATATGAAGCCTACAATTTAAGGAACTGATATTACATAATTGTGAATGTTTTAGGCCAAAGATTGACAGAAGGTTACATGACCAAGAGCCATAATTGTTTGAACAGGAAAACTTACGGGCGTACAACAAATTTTGGTTTTCCTTCAGCATCTTGTCCCAATGGAGCCCTGCAGTTATACACAGATGCTTTAGGTCCACATTGTATTGAAACAAAGAAGAAATATATCATACCACAGCAAAACCACATTGTATTGAAAATCTAGCAAACCTTGTAAGGATGCAAGAAGCAATATCTAGACCCAATTTCTGAGTGGGATCAAATGAAAACCTGGCACCAAACACAGGGAAAGAGACACATTTATACCAATAGAAGATAAAAATTGTAAATGCATTTGCACGCATGAAACTATAACATTGATGAATATGTGCAACAACAATGAAACCGTGCCTTGTATGATTTGGCTGAATATGTGAAAACAGTTTATTTAAGTTCTTTAAATAGGAATCTTATCACGTGAGAACTTACAGCTTAATTTATAAGCAGCTTCACAATGAAACTTACTCGACAAGATAATAAGAGCTTAAAGAAAGGCCACAAACCACTTCCATAAATTTAACCAAACCAAGCACTAGCTTAAATGCTAATACCATCAGATAAGCTTAACTAAGTTCCTTAGAATCTCTTTCAAACACACGTCTTTATCTCCAAAAGCTCATTGCTTGGGTTAAGATGCTTATTATGATAAGCATTTCCATTTTCTTAACTAGAATATTTTACAAACTAATAGTTTGACAAGCATTTTCTAGAGATAATTGGATGTGATAAGAAACAAGGCTTCAGTACTGATAGATAGAATATGAACACACAGCTAATACTATTTATGATTCACGATTTGCCATACCTGAATAGCTGAGTGTTGTGACTAACCCTGGCAGTGTCCTGCAACTTAAACTCGATCCATTTGTCCGGGTTGAGCGCTGAAAAGGAAAAGTACAAAATCTTCTTTACAACGCATTGGAAGCGAAAGGCAATTCCAAATCAAATGCACACCTACACTCACCGATATTTCTACTTTCCTCCTGTTCTGTTTGTTGCGAATGAACCTGCAAACAAACAGTAACCGTAACCACTTGATTATTCCGTTAGTGATTGTGTTCACAGGACAAAAGAGTCGATCTAAAGATATAGAATAATCTTTTTAAAAAAAATGATAATTAGGAATGGGAGAGAATAATTACGAGGTTGGGAGAGGAATGGTAGTAAAGGAAGGAGACTCCGCCGGAAATGGCGGCGATCGCAGTGAACGGAAGGCGGAGATTTGAGTGAGAGGAGTTGGATTGGGCGGCGAATGGTATCAGAGTGGCTCTTGAAAACCTTCTCAAGAGAGCAGCCATTTGGGTTTGGTTTTAGGGACAGATTCCAGAAGCACACAACGCAAGGCAAAGTCAGGTTTCAAGTGTTTCAACCCCTAACTCCCACTTTCACGCCTCTTCTATATGCTCTGTTTGTTTCAATTGTGCAAATATTAAACGACCAGTCGTTGCTACTACTTCGCAAACCCTTCTTTTAATATTTTAAATTGTCCTATGCAAACACAACCTAATTGAGATCACTTTCATCTTTAGTACACGATAATTTGTGAAGGAAATATAATGAAATATACATATTTTTACATTTTTTATATTCTTTTCAGAGATCGTGCATATATTATTAACTTAAACGGAAAACTAATTCAACTCTCAATGTTAAAAGCACTTGCTTTAACAATTTTGACACTGTGTATCTAATTTTTTAAGAGACATTCCTTGTCAAAATCAAAAGACTAATTTGTGGATGTGACAAAATTCATTTCAGAGCTTAGATTTTTTTAACAAATATATTTTGGCAAACACCATATTAATTCTTAAATAGATCTAAAATGAACATCAACACATCCTGATTGCTGGCAAACACACGAACTTTGGAATGAGTTTTTCTTAGGAAAACAAGCAAATTATATAGTTTGTTGGACTAAGTCAATATTAAGTTTTTCTTTTTATTATGTATTGTATATATGAGAAGATCCCAGACACTACTTATTATCGTGATCGTATCAGTGATCCAAAGTAAAAGTTATTTAAGTTTAAACTTTACATAAGATTAATACATGATATCAGAGTTAATTTATGATTAATTGTGATATTTATGTTAATTTAGACTCATCGTGAGTATTGAAGAACATTTTATAAATATTACTCCATCTTAATCGAAGACCCACAATCAAATATTATTAGAAGCCAACATTTTAAAACACTGAATAGTACATACAACAATAAATACGTAACTTTGTTGTTGGTCTGTATAAACTATATTATATACCACACTTCATCTAAAAATATATTTTTTATGATTATATCAACTTTTTGACTTAAAAAAAACATTATTTCATTTTATATTAAATATATTTCATAGATAAAAAGTTTTTTTTTTTTATGAACAACAATTCATTGCATAAGGAAAGGTACTACTTCAATACGGGTAAAAGTAATCTTACTTTAAGCAAATCTATTGAATTTCTCTAAAATAAATTTCATTGATATATGTTTCGATTTTTAAGAAATTAATTTTTTTAATAGTAAGTTATACACACATTCATAAGATATCTTTATATTGGTTCATCTGAAAACTTAAATTACGTTTAATTTTTTTTATCAACATATTAAGTTACACTAGTTGACTAACACTACAAGATAAAAGACGATTATTTTTTATAATTTAGTCACTTTTGGCTACACACGTGATATTATTTCTACCACAATCACTTCTAACAAACACACAAAATATTATTTGGATTGTATTTACTTTTAGCTAAACATAAAGTATTATTTGAACATACAACCACCCTTAACTATAATTTGAGTATTTTGTAGACCTAGTCACTCATAGTTAAACAATTTGTTTACATAAGGGTGTGATCACATGTTTTCTAATTAAAAGAGGATAACGTCCTGAGACAAACATTGAGAATACTTTTTTAGGTTCACTATAAGAAGTTGTAAGTTGATCTAATGATACAAATTTGCGAGTAATTTACTTACAACTATATATTTGTACGGAAATTCAATATTACATGCAAATTATTATCCATAGATCAATAATAATAATAATAATAATAATAATTAATAATAATAATAATAAAACATTAACCACAACACCAATAATAATAATAATATCATTATTAACAATAATATTCAAATTCATTATTATTATTAATGATATTATTATTGTTATTAATATTATTAATATTATTGTTGTTATCAACATTATTAATATTAGTGTAGGTAAATTACTCAAGTAATTCTATCTATAAATAAATTCAACATTAGATATGAATTATTATATAGGAATACAAATTCATAAGGAATAAATTTAATATTACATACATATTATTACTCATAAATTAATAATTAATAATAATAATAATAATTATTGTCATAGTATTACACAATTTGTATAGTTGTTATAGTTTTTATTCTATTATTAAACTTGGATTTTATTCCCACTAATAACACAAACATTGGCAAAAACATTTATAACTCTACAAGAAAAATTCATTTTAACTGCCAACAAAAAGTAAGAGCTATAAAAAATAGTCATTAGCATGGGGAAAGTCTACTCAAATTGGACACAAAAATAAATGTCAAATATTATGTCCACAATTGAGACCTTTAACTTACAGTAAAAATTATTGAAATAATAATAATAAGTTAGCGTCTAGAATGGAGGCACAAAGTTAATGTAAGTTAAAAATTATTAAACTAATAATAATAAGTTAACATCTAGAATGGGGACATAAAGTAGATGCAATGAAAAAAATTAAGTGACAGAATAACATTGAATTTAGAATGGGAACACAAAGTGGATGCAAGTTAAAAATTATTAAAATAATAATAAGTTAGCGTATAGAATGATGACACAAAGTAGATGCAATAAAAAAAATAAGTTACATAATGATATTGCATCGAAAATGGGAACACAAAGTGTATACAATACATTTAAGTAGGTTTAGGCGTCACTAAGGTGATGTGAACGTTTATTTTCACCTTAGTCCACGCTAAGTTATTTAATGAGAAAAAAAATAAAGCATTAAAACATTTTTGTCTCACATTTTCATTTTCTCACACTTTCAAACTCATAATCCCGAAATTCTTCCAAAAAATCCTAAGTCTCCTTCGTGGCCATTTCGCTCTCCTTAAGTGCATTTTATTCATATTTATTTTTCAGGTCTTGTTCCCAATGACGACAATTTACTCACATTTGCTTTTCTCACGCAGTGTCCCTAACGGCTAAGTTTAATTATTGTTGGAGATCCCATATCAATTGGAGATTAGGACATTTCATAGTATATAAGTGGGTGTAAACCTCACCTATTATAAGCCGCTTTTATGAGGTTGAATTATGCTTAAAGTCTACTTCTTAATATGTCTTACATCAACTAGAGATTAGGACATTTTATAGTAAGTGAGTGCAAATCTCACCTTATAAGTCGGTTTTACGAGTTAAGTTTAAAGTCCACTTTTTAATAATTATTTAATTTTATATTCATTTTAGTGTCCCCCAAACCTACACAAGTTAAATAATACAATTTTTTCTTTATGTAGACTTAGCCAACACTACCTTGTAAAATTGAGTCTCATTGGGGACTGTCTCTAATGCATAACCATCAAAAGATTAACTTTCATTTCTATTGGAACGCTAAACTCAGATTAGTCTCATGTAACGTCTATCTCTTGCTCTTTACGTCACTCTTTTGGGGACTATACAATCATTATTTCTTAAAGTGTAAATACTTTTGTTAAACATTGAATAAAAATAAAGAATAGAGTTTATAAGTACAATATAGTACTTTTATGCTATTTTATCTAGATATATAATACTGTTCTTACATGCAAATAAAAGTACTAAAACAACCTCACAATCAAATATGACATGTTAATGATCAAACTAACATCATTAAGATTACTACCTTTTGATATACTATCGGTTTTGAATTTTGATGATTTTATTACGGTTTTATAATAAATTAAAAAACGTTTCAATAAATTAAAAATTTGTTTATAATAATAAATCTTATTATTAATTTATCCTGACATGCACTCTCGACAAGAAAAGAAAGTGAAAATCACGTTGTTATAATTAATTAGATCTTGAAATCAAAATGTAGTTAAAAGACTTCCTCTTATGCAATTTAATTCATTTTCTGTTGAAATGATTTAGCAATAAAATAATATATTTATATTGAAAGAAATAAATTACATTAAAGGTACATCAAATATTATATTATTTGCAGGAAAATTAATTTTATCATTAAGACCAATGAAACAACATGAAAGAATAAAACTTAACATGTATGGTAAAAAGGTAACCTAATCTTTGTGTGTGTGAAGCTGAGGGGATTAAACCCCAACACAGTTTAAATTAAAAGCCACATAAATAAGAAATAATGCATACATCGATTAGAAGTTAAAGTTAAAGAAATAAATAATGTGGTTCAAATCATATAGAAAGACTTTTCTAACGACTAGAAAAAATGTGAAATAAATTAAGTTTTTAACTTGTTCGTTTATATAGACTTATTCAGTATAATTTAAAATTCAAAGTTTGTATTCAGACAGAACGGATAATCCGCAACAAAAAATAACCAATTATATTATTGAAATGAAAGAATAATTATATTATTTTTGAAGTCATGACAAAATGATGATTAATACAATAGTTTTTCAGTAGTTTAAATAATAAAAAGATTTATATTTCCTTATTCATGAAAGATTTAACTTTTATTTGATGTAGAAATTAATTTTATATTTATTTAACTTATTTAAATTTTATTACTAATTTTATAATTACAGGATGCAAGAAATATATAAAACATTAAAATAAAGTTATCATTACAACATTTCCATATAACTTTTTTAAGATTTTGGTTATGTGAATTAGCCTACAATTTTGTAGACCAATTAGTATGTAAGACAAATCAACAAAACTGATCCGTAATTTTTATACAAGCGAGTTTGCTCCGATCAAATTTTCTGTAGATTATGATGGGACAAAATAAACTGAAGGAATCTAAATTGCCATTCCTAATTAGTAATTTATATATTTAACTAACCTAACTTTGAATTACAACTGTCCGAAAAAGAACTTTTATCTCCAAACTACTTGAGTACAATTGGATTTATAGCTCATTATTTAACACATATACGTAGTTATTCAATTGCACATTTAATCTTGTGTTATTTTATACTAATGATTATGGTGTAAAAGGAGAATATTTAATCTTTTTAAACGATTCATACCTGATTCTAACTCCCTTTTATTTAAAAATAAATAAATTGGATTTAAAAAACACAATCCAATCCGTCAATTTTAATTTAAAACTTAAAATCATATGTTTTTATTTCATAATTAATAGTACAATATACATACATGTACACATACATATACATATAGACACGTCCAAGTCTCTTTGTTTTTTTTTTTTTCTTTTTTTATGTATGTCTTAAACTTTTGATCTGTATTATGATAATTTCTTGATATATTTTTTAGTTCAGGTATTTGTTTTTAGAATATTTATTTTTAAATTAAGTCATAGGTGTTTTATAATCTAGATATTGGACAGTACAAGTTTTAAGATGGAGTATCTTAAGTCATTTATTTTATATAAAAATTAGATATAATTCACATTTATTTATTTTTTATAAAAATCATATACATTTATTTTAAAAAATTGCAAGCTTATTACCAATGCATGGCGGTGGGGACAGTGATTGAGCATAAGACAAATGAACTTTTCCCTTTTTAAAGTTGAAAAGAACAGTAAGGTGTTTGAGAGGGTAGTGCATATGGAACAAATGGATTTGATGTGCCTAATTTTTAATCAAATAACACCAAACACGCGCGTCAAGTATTCATTGCATTCCGTGCTATTGTGGAAAGAAACAAATAATATCTAATAATTCAAGTGCGACAAATAAGTTATGATATGGCGCATCACATGTCGTCGATTCCAAGATTACAACTTACAGCACTCTTATTGGATCGATCATTCTATCGCATTCATTCATCTCCTCAACGGTCTACAATGTACTAGCCCAGGAACTTGGAAAAAAAAAATCCTAATAATTAATATAAAACTCTAATGTTAATTTGGATTTTGAAGAAAGTAATACATACAATGAAAATAAAAAATTAAGAAAATAAAACTAAAGGTTTTATTGTCTGATGATAAAGAAAAATATTTTAAAAATGATACAATTTGATTGATTTAATAATAAACAAATAAAAATATGTGAAAATAATATACTTAGTCCCACATATAATTTATTCTTTCCTCCCCATTACCAAACACACAAGATCAATTATTTTTCTCTCTACCTTTCAAGTCCACTCTACCAATCACATCCTAAAGGATATAGTCTCACACAAATGATAACTATGTTAGTTCCTCCAAAACACTCCCATTTATTTTTTATTTTTTTATCAGCATCCAAAACACTCCCATAGAACCTACACAAGGCTAGGCAATGTTGGAGGGTGGTGTTGTTACTTTTTTTTAAGCTACTTCTTACATTTTACCTTAGTTACCGACCTTTTTGCATTTTACATGCCATCAATTATTAGTTACCGGAGTATATAAAAATAACACTTTAATATACTTTAATATATAAGATCCATTGTGGTTATTTGAATTATTGTCCTTTAGTTCTAGATTCTGTTATGGGGAATCTGGTGTAGAGAGTGATGTTAGCTTGTGCTCTTGCTGGTTTGGCTTTAAAATCTGCTATAGCTTTGCCAAAGGCCAAACACCGAAACCATGAAGACCCCAGCAACATGTTTCTGGAATTTAGTGACGTGACTGTGACAAAATTTTCTTGGGCACTTGTGGACTTTTCAGTGGTGATGATAAATAGACGCTTGTAATTTAGAGGGGAAAATATTTTCATAGAAACTGGGATGTTAGAGATTCTAGAGAGGGGCATATTGATGTCTGTGCAGATATTAAATCACCCTCCGTTTCTTACTGGTGATGCCTTTAGAAAGAGGACTCAGACTCTGTGCAGAGCGAAATCAAATTCAAGCACAGGTTTACAGTTATCTTCTGAAGAGAATGGAAAATACGCAGAACCGGCTACTTCCCTTATGAGATGTGAAAGCTCTGGTTCTCTGCTAAGCCAACCAAACACTGTTGGTGTTATAGGAGGAGTGTCTGTTCTATCAACTCTGATTTTCTTGGAGAAGCTTGCTTGTTGGGGTTCAAGAAATGGTAGAGAATGCCCACCTTTCGTTGTTTCCAGTGATCCTGTGCTAAGCAAAGTGCTTTCTTTACGTGGTCCCCTCCCTTCTGCAAGGAGCAGAATTGATCGCATCAAATTGAATGAGGACCTTGTGATTGACAATTTGAGGAGCAAAAGGAACTTTCTTCAGCAGTCTGGAGCTCAGGGATTGGCCATGCCTTGCCATCTCTCACATGCGTGGCACAGTGAAATTTCTGAGGATAGTTCCCTACCCTTTCTTCATGTTGGTGATTGTGTGGCCATGGAACTCAAGAATGCCAAGTTGAAACCAATCCATGCTGCTTGTACTGTGAGGATTGGACTGCTGACTACCGATTCCGCTTTTGTAGCTAGTTATTACCAAGAGAAGCTTCAAAGTCAGGTATTCATAATGACTCGTGTTAATAACAGAAAGTAACAAACACCATCGGTTACTTGGTGTTTTTTTTTTTTTGGTGTACCAGATTGAATTTTATTTTGTGTAAATGATGGTAAAATTTATCTGCAGGGATTTGAAGTAGTGTTGCTAGACAAAGCAACCGAGGAGCATGTATTGGTTCCTGCAATGGAGGCATTGTACAGAAAGGACATTGAAGGGGCAAGGAATTTATTGAGAATTGCAATCCATGTTCTTTTGGTTAGGGCAGTGAACCTGGTGCTTCTGGCATCTGATGATTTGCTGGGGGTTCTCCCTCACAATGATCCTCTTCTCAGGAAATGTATAGACCCCATGGATGCTTTGGCCAGGTCAATTTTACATTGGGCAGAAACAACAGCAAAGGTGCACAAGAAATTATAGTGCTCCCTTCTACCAAAAGCCTGCCATAATGGTTGGAGCATTTCTGTGAGAAGAAAAAGAAAGTATAGCTTCATGTAGATATAATTTCTCCTTTGCCACAGCATCTTTCTTGGATAGATAGAAGAATAAAACGAGGAACTGCCGTTAGAATAACATTTGATAACTTGATAGGTGTAGCTCATCTGCACTTCCATGAGGAATATATTGCACATTTTGGCGTGTCTTTGTATACAAAAAATTCTCTTGATAGTTCCATAGCAACCATTTAAGTTTTGGTTTGTCGTGAAATCACTCCATGTTTGCCATTTGCTAATCACGAGGATGCCTATTCTATGTTTCTTAGATATAGCAGAATGACACATTCTGAATTTGTCGTTTCCAATCATGAGAAAGATAGAAAGTGTTGGAATGCAATGCTTTAGTCTCCACCTTCCACAACATAAGAAAAGTTGAATTTAGGAGCTCAACGACCTCTCCAAGACGGAACATCCAAAAAAGATTCGACTTTGTCATTGCATAAGGGAATCCTATCGATCATGCAAAGCAATCACATGGCGTACAATAGGCCTAGTAAGTTAGGCACAAGAAGAGTGCATTACTAAAAACAGACCCCCAAAACTATGGTAAAACAAGATTAAGATCAATTGCAAGGTAATCAAAGAAACATCATGAAACCATAACAAGCAAATATGGTCTTGTATAGTATTAATAAAATCGTTGATAATAGACAATATGAGTAGTACGTGAATGAATAATGCACAATCAAAAGTTGAGCTCTTCAATTCCAGGACTGCAGAATCTAAAAAACAATTTGACGAAACCCCTTACACTATTGGGGATAAAAAGATATTTAACACTTGTATTATTCAACAGCACTAATAAAATAAATTTGATTCCAGAGGTTCCTTGAAAGAGTTTCTGACACTCTTACGAATTTGTCAAGGAACTATAATGCGTTATCTTGAATGATGCACTACATTTTTATCTGAGAAGGCCCAAGAAGAAATAAGGTGATGGGCTATTGCAAAAGGTCCAGGGAAAACTATTGGAGCATTTTCACCAGCACTTTCCACGTTGAAATCTGAAGCCAAGCTTCTGTTCTCTTCTAGTCCCTTACATATTTGTTCGACCTTTTCTGCTGCAGTTCTTTGGGTTTCCTTGTATTTAGCAAACGTCAATGCTTTTCTCACATCTTCTCTACTGTACCACTGAGCATCTAGATAAGCAAGTTGCGGAATCAGTTGTTGCCAATTCAATAAACCGAAACAAAAGAAATTGAGATAAACAGAAATTATATTCTTAAGTTCAGAACTCAAGGAAAATACTTGCATTGCATACACCATATGTATGGATATGGTGCAGCTGAAGTTTCAGACAAAAGTCTGAGACATGTATAACCGAGAAATCAGCCACTCCACAAACATACACATGCTGTGCCTAAATCTCTCTAACAAATACAGTTTTACAGACTAACTCACCATTTTAAGTTATGCATATAAATAAATGGGAAGGGCTAAGTTATAGTAAAAGAAACGAGGTCAATGCACCTTCTAACTCTTTCTTGTCCACAGTTATTTCAAGGGATTTTGCATATGCAAAGAACCCAACCATCAACTGGCATGGAATGCCACTTGGTCCAACTAGAAACAAAAACAATAAAAATTGTGTAATTAATAGACAATAAGGGGAGGAATATAATTACAAAATTGATAAGAAAAATGGTAAAATCACAGAATTATGTTAACTCATCATTACATGAGATTATGTTCACCTATAGTTAAATTCTGAAAGCTGCCCACGTGTGTGAGAAGAATTAAGAGTTTCAAACATATTTAAGATATCAACAAGTTTTAAGTTACTTTGAACATGTCCAAACCACAACAGAACTACCAGCAATTAATTTCAAGAATTCATTCATGTTCTCCATTAGCCACATGCAACTACGCAAATAAAAGTAAGGTGTAAATAAATGGACAGGGACAATTCCTATTGCTAAGTGCGAATTATTTGAGCTTTTTCATGCTTGACCAAGTTCATTTGCGAGTTTGTGCCTCAAGCTAAGGTTTCTAAAGCTCGATGTCAAAAGCTCACGGGTAGCCCTTCTACATGTGTATGAGTGTGTACATAGAAGTACTATAGTGACCAAGCAATTTTAGTTTGACTTGTGAGGAAAGAGGCATTATGTTCCAGAAATGATCATACTTAATATGCAAATAAAAACTATATAAGATCATTAAAGTTATCTCAAAATGAATTATGAAAAGAAAATAAAAACTTCTATTTCAATTTTTTCTTCATTTTCAATCACAAATATGAATACTTAATTTGAAATTAACCAAATTCTTTTTTTATAAGCAAAGCTTGAGCTTCAAATGCTTATCTTGACTCAATTTGTTTCAACCCTAGTTAATACTATACAAGTAAAAGCATATTCAAATAATACAAATTGCCAATAAGATTTTAAATCACAAAGTTGTAAACTGAAAACCCTAAATGTTTCTCATGCAAACAAAAGAGAAATGATAAAATTATTAAAGAACATAGTTAAATTAAAATTAGGTGATGTTGCATAAGTTATAACCAGGCCACGGCTGAGAACTGTGATATACAACTTCTCCCACTTCAACACGAGTCTCTTCCCATGTTTCTCTTCTCACAGCTTCCTCCAAGCTTTCTCCTGGCTAAATGCCACAAGGGGATAGAAACTAATTAAATTTTTGTATAGAAGGAAAAAGGGATCAAATATAAAACAACTACGAAATGATGCCCGGACAAAAATGAATTCTCAAGCTCATGAAACCTGGCCTTATAGACATCATTTTTCCTTTTAAGGAGAAGGTTGAACTTTTCACAGATAAAAAAGTACACAGTTTTTGGCTGTCAGCACCTATAATACTGACCAATTTACAGAACCAAAGGAAGTTCAAGATTTCCAGACCACACATAAAAGGGAGGCTTTAAGGAACACAAACAGAAAAATGTCAATTTAGTAAGCTATGTTTCCTCATGCTATAACAACAAAAAACCTTTTTGAGTCCCTACAAAATGAAAGGTCTTAAAACTGTCGAAATCTACCTCTGTGAAACCTGATAAACAAGTATACAATCGATGTAGACGCATTGGTCGTTTAGCCAAAAGAGCACGGTCATTCTCTCTATCAATTACAAGCATAATGACCACCTACATAAGATCATGTAAGCAACAAATAATTGAGCAAACACTTGATCATCCTTTTATCAAATCAACACTTAAAAACAGAAGACAACTAACCGGATCAACACGTGGGTATATCTTTTTTTTGCATGAACCATTTGAACATTGCTTCCGTCTCCCAGCTTCCATAGGGACTGTTTTCTCACCACAATGTCCACAAAATCGTGAAATATTATGCCATTCTAGCAGTGCCTTAGCCTGGCCAGGCCAAACCCGGTTATTAAGAAGTTGCACTGACATTGCTCCGACAGTATCATACACTAATTCACTATAAAAGTAATAATTTGATAATAGGCCAACTAAAATAAGATAAGTAGATAACTACGAATTTGACTCCTCAAGTCAATTACGCATTTTAAATGTATAAAATGTTTGATTAAAATCCACAGTGGCAGTCACCAATTAAAGTGATAACTTTGATAACTCAAATATTACTTAATAGCAATATTTATAGTTTTTATTTCTCACAGTAACAAGAGTTTTTATTTTATATGCTTCATATATATATATATATATATTCGAATTTGTAACTATTTTAGTGAAAATGAATTGAGAAATCCATATACATATGTGTATTATGTAACAAAAAAACTTAGTGGATTGATCATGTTGCAAAATGAACTTACATGACCAGCAATAGCCAAGTTTCCCATTGCTTGCAAATCCGACCAGTCGGTAGCCACCATGAGAGTTCGAAGCTCCACAAAACGCAAACCCGTTTTGCTACCCAATTCAATTGCCTCAGCAGAAACATCGATTGCCCAGTAAACGGCGTCGTCCTCTGCACTCGAATTCAGATACACCAACGAGTCCACACTCAACTGGGCACCGGAATTGTCGTAAATAACCCTGAGATCGTCCAAGCCGAGCCAACCCAGATGCCAAATCGGCGGCGAGTCGCCGGAGCTGGTCTCGGAAGAAGCCAAGGGCCTCCCATTTCGGAAAGGTAGTACCTTGAAGCTCAGGGAGGGATACGAATGAGTATTTGGTTGACCAATTCGCACGTTGAGGGCTTCAAGAGCTGAAGAGGGTGGAAGGGGGTGGCCTGAAAGTGAGAATTTGGAGAGAAGAGGGTTGCCGGCGAAGGCATGGGAATGAACGTTTATGGACATGGTGGCGGGAGAAGCCTTGCTTTTGCGAGAAAGCTCTTGTTAGAGATAACAGGGTTTGGTGGGAGAGTCTGTTATGGAAGAAGAATTTTGCAAAGCATTTGAGAAACTTAACAAGTTCAAGTTTTGCTTCCATTTTTCTAGGTAAAAGGTCAAAAGGGAGACTAGTAATTGTAAGTGGTGATGATTGGTTGCGCAAGAGTATCAATGATGACGACACGTGTGACTTTTTCCAGTTTCAGTCCCACTCATGACTTGGCTAAACTACAAACCATAAAAAAAACATCAAAATACTAAATATTTTCCTATTCTTTTATATATGTATAAGTTAGGAATATCTATCTATCTATATATATTTTATTTTTTTTCTTTACTGGATGAATCTATGTATATAGTATAATATAATTTGTTATTTAATAAGAATGAATTGACAATAATACACGTAGTTAGAGTAAAAGTTTAGCACTTTATATTTTTTTATTAAATCTCAAAAACAATTAAATATAAATATATTATACTTCATCCATAAGACACTAACTTAATTCAAATATAGATGATATAAGATGTAAGTGTCTTGTTTGATAAACATAGAATATCTATGTAGTTGTATCTTTATGTTTGATAAACATAAAATATGTACATAATCTAAGTTAATCTAGTATCTTTCGAACTTTGTACCTCTCAAATATCTATATACTTATTCTATGTTGTAGGTGTTTCCCAGTTTCATCTACTAATGAAATTTGTTGTAAGCACAAGTCACATCAAATGATCTTTTGATTCTAAAACTATATTTCTTTAATAATTCTTTGGCGCTAACATTGACAATCCTGGAAAGACTATTTGTTTCGTATGATTATGTACTTTAAAAAAAGTCAAGACAAGACACACTATCCGAAGAGATAAGTACATCTAGTTTTTGGGAGATTACATAAAAGAAGAAAATGACATTTAATGCATAATTCACATCCAAGTTCCTCACATGAAAAAAGGATATTCAGAAAAGCTAAAGTTGCTCAACAACCTTAAATAGATTTACAACGGTTACTTTCTTCAAAACCTATATAAATCAATTCAAAAACAAGAAGAAGAAGAAGAAATGGTTAGACCATGTTGTATTTGTTTTAAAACTCTCCTAAAGTTTTTATGTTCCTCAAAAGTTTCAATGACAATGTTCTGTGTTCAATTAACAAACTATAGGAGAGTGTACAATTTTTGTGAGCAAGTATGTGATTTGTTGATCACCACTCAAATAATATTTTTATCTTAGTAAAAAATGATTGTTTGATAAATAATACTCGGTCATTAGTCAATAATGACTATTGTTCAAAGAATACTCGGTTAAATCAATAATGACTTATGAAAGAATATTTGATTAAGTAAATAGTGACTTGTGAAACAATACTTAATTAAGTCAATAGTGACTTGTGGAAAGAATACTTGGTTGAGTTAGGAGTGACTCGTTGAAAGAATATTTAGTTGAGTGTTTTGGAAAAGAATACCCAAAGGTTTAGTCATGAGTAACTATGAACCCAAACAATACTCAAGGAATTAGTAAGAACCGACTTCAAGCCCAAGCAATACAAAGAGTTAATCATTAGTGAATAAGAGCTCAAACAATACTTGTATTGGACTTTGAAACATTAGCTTAATTAGTGAAACTAAATTTATTGATCGAGAACTGAATGTAGTTTGCATGGTCAAATGAACCACTATAAAGATATCTTGGATATCTTGTATATTTATTCTTTCCTTTTATCATTTTTCAATACATTTTGTTCCATACAAAATATAATATGTTAAATAATTAAGAGGAAATGATATAATTATGTTAATTCCGATTATTTTACTTTGATAATATTATTCTTATGTAAAATATAAAATAATTGAGAGGAAATTATATAAATATGTTTAGTTGAATTACTCCACTTACACAAGATAAGATTATATTTGCCTTTTCTATTTTGTAAGTGATTTTTTTAGAGATTTTGTTATTGTTTGGGAGAATATTAAAAACTTATTTTATAAATTAAAAGGAATAAATGTAAGTTAATTGAAGAATGAATATATTATTATTTAAAAGTTATAAATATTTTACATAATATAAAAGAAATATATTCTTCATTTAGCTAACACATTTCCTCTTTATAAAATATACAAATTTTGTAATTTTTTTTACAGATTTATAATGTTCATTCTCGTCACCTTTACATCCTACTAAAGTATACCAATTAAAAAGTTAAAAAAAAAATAATTTGATCCATTAAGTATTTTAGTTTTAAGTTAATTTCTTCTTAAGTATCTAATTTTCTGCTTTGTTATTGCACGAATGTAGAATGATGGTTAAGGAACCAACCACCTTTAAAAGAAGAGTATTTTTTTTCTAACTATTAATTTTTTCTTTGCACTCTACCAATTAGGTGCAATAACCAAAGCGTTCCACCTAACTCCTCATTATTCTGAAAAATTTATTTTAAAAAACACATTCTGAAACGTATATAATACGTTTTAGAAAGTTTATTTTGGAAAATATTTTCTAAAAATATATTTCATGATTTCAAAAAGTATGTCATGAAAATATTCTAAAAAAATTATGTAATTTTTAAAAAGGATAAAACAATCTTTTCCAAAATTGATGGATTACAGGAAAAAAATTGTTAGGTGAAGGAAGAAACATCCTTAAAGGAGTTAATTTTTAGCATATGGGTCAATGGACTATTTTGGGTTACTTTAAAAAATAAAACATTTTTTTTAAAAGTATATATTTTTAAAATTTAAGTCATATTATTGAATTTAAATTTATATTTTAAGCATAAAAATATGTTTGGACTGAATCATACCTTTATGAGTAAGTATTTACTAGTTTTTCTTGTCTTAGAACAATTTCTTAAAGAACACAAAAATCAAGGTAATATAAACTAGTTTTAAAATGAAAACTGAAAGATTTAAATTTGGAAATAAAAAATTTATTAAGAGTAGGCTTTTAATTTTACATTCACATAAAAGTTGTGAGTAATTTGTATAAAATATGAAATCTATACCTATAAATGAAAAAGGAGATTTTCTATTATAATATTTTTTTTTTAGCGTACATAATTTTTTTTATTCTATTCTTATTTAATATATTTTATTAATACAATGAAATATTTTGTTATTTCATATGAATTACTTAAAAAATATTTTTAAATATTTTTAAAATTAATATTAATGTATCGTTTTTATATGACTCTCACTCTTTCCTTAATTTCTTATTTTAAGACAATAACAGAAAGTTGACCACACTATCACACATTTTTACACAAAATCTCATATAAATCATTTACCATCACTCTCTGCACTCTAATTTTTGCTTTCCAATTTTGATTCATATAAAATTATTTATGTATATGTGTTAAATTTCTATCATAAAAATCGAGTAAAAGAGAAAATCGTAGATACATAGTCACGCGCATTTATTTCAGTTACTATATAATATCTATTAAATTTTGTGTTGACTCACTTCTCATTCTCTACAGTGATAATCTTGATATATAAACCAATGATGTTGACATGTTTAAACCTTTAATTATGTAAACTTTTTTGTTGAATAGTTTAAATAACTAAACTTGGTAAATACATATACATGAATATATATATATATATAGTTTATTTGTGAACAGTCAGTTTGAAGTATTACCGTTAATGTATTAAATTTATATAATTATTTACTTTCTCCATTATTAAGCATGATGATCACATATCATCAAAAAAACACATGTTGAACTTAAACAAGATTTATAAAATTATTGAAAAATAAATATACAAGGTTCTTATTAATAAAATGAGTTTCTTAAAATATATAATAATATAATAAAAGTATATTTTTTAAAAAAAAATCCTGGATTAGACTAAACCTTTCTAAAATGTCTATAAGAAGTAGCTAAGTCAAACTTAAGCCTACCACTTAACCCATACATTTGTTTGATTATTCGGAGGCATGGGTATTCAAGGGTTATTTAAATATTCTAGCTATAATTATTTAGTAACTATATTATTATATATAATATAAAAATATCATAATTAAATTATAACTAATCTTTCTTAACAAATTTTGGTTTCTTAATCAGTTTTAATTTTAAAAAAGTTAGTTACATCACCAGTTATAATCAGAAATAACAAATCAGAAAATTACTATCAAAACCTGAATTTCAAACAGTTTTATTTCTATGCAGTTCTATATCTTACCCACCAAGCAGGAAGTAGTGTTAGGGAGATTCATGCAATCTTATAAAAATACTCAACCCTTCTTTTACAAATAATCTTACAAAAAATTCATACAATAAGTGTTTTTTCAACATTTCTTTCTATGCATTATTTAGATCATTTGCAATAAGATTTATCCAACTTTGAAACCTAAGAGGCAAGGTATGGTGTGATGGAAGAACTGTAGAAGAAGAAAACGTAACAAAAGACCAGATAATCATATTCCATGTATGAGTAAAAATAGAATACTATAGTTTAACTATTTAAGACCTGGGTTAGGTCCAGAAATTTTGACAATTGATGAACCCGAATCAGGATTTCACACAGTTCAGAATTTGGTTTTTTCTCACCAATGTGGCTTAATTCCTCAGTCCATCAAAATCTCGATATACAATGACAATTGCACATCTCTAATTAGAAAAAGAAAACTATAACAATTAATAGAAAAAATAAATAAGAACAAATAAATCTATGAACTGATCACCATCAATCAGTGATCACACTTCAAAATTCTGTCTGCAGTGAAGAATTCAATCTCCTAATCCAATTCAGATTCCCACTCTGCCTGGTAAGTTGTGAACAAGTGGTAAATCGTCAAGCCAATCACCATAAATTCGGTTGATTTTCTTGGGTCCCTTCCACTTCAGTAAATACTTCTTACCCTGCTCCTCTTCATTTGCAGGAGGTACACTATGGCTAGGAGGTGCATCATTAGAAGAAACTGGTGTTGCTCTTGGTAAGGTTGGAATGGTAGCTTTAGTTGAAATTGGAATGACACCGGCAGTTTCTGCCTCATTGCGTCCACCAGGAAATTGTAGCTCTGGTTTGCAACACAAAAAATAATAAGGAAATCATGGTACTTCTAGAGTGTATGTACATTTTGCTCACAATAAGAATATAAAGTTATTATCACAAGCTGATGAAAGTACATCCAAATTCTTTGTGAGCCAGGCATCAGATATCTAAGCCATTAACAGAAATCAAGGGATGCTTGCAAATTGATCATTCAGAATTATGCAGAAGCAATAACCTATTCATGTGATATATTTGAAAGACAGAAATAATCAAGTGGACCATGACACCATGTTTAGTTTTCCAGCATGAGAACCGCTGGCAAACACTCGGAAGTTTTTTTTTCATAAAGTATGACAAACCAAACTACTATAAACTTCAGTCAAGCAACAAGAGTATACTTTGCAAAATGAAAATAGTTTAAATAACATACTAGAGTAATAGTATTTTAATGCATTACAAAATAGAAATGGTCAACTACTTAATCGTTGAGAAAATCTAGGATATTTCTATCCCAGAAAAAATTCCTAAGGACAGTTTATAATAAATGTATATTTCCATGCATATGTGACATATGCCTTGGACAAAGACATCAAGTAATCACTAGATGAGTGTTTAATTACTTTTGAACACAAGCAACATCAGTTGCACCAAGAAATACTCAATGTTCATACACAGCAACAACAATTATGCTCATACACAACAACAAGAATGACACTTATTCAAGTACATGCTTTGTATCTTGTTTGTTTAGGAAGCAATCTTTGGGAGATTAGATCACTAACAAGTACCGGAACATTATAGAAAATGACCTTCTAGTTCTACTCATAACCTACAAAGATAAACTGCACAAATTGATTTTAACTTGCACATGAAATTCAACTTACTTTCTTCTGTTACAAGTGATTAAGCAAAATTTTAACTAAATAAGGTCTAAATCAACTACAGATTTCAAATTATCTAACAGAACAAATCAAAACAATGTAGAACCAGAACCAACAATCAATCAAAAATGGGAATTTGAAGTACCTGCTTGCCCATGAGCAAAGTGACAGTCATCCCCAAAGGGGCAGTGGCCTGTTGTCTCAAATTTGATGCACAGTTTAGTCTTCCAATAAGTGGACTTAACATTCGGTCGGGAAACATTCAAGCCAGTGTTTACAGCCCTATTACTCTCTAAATAATTAGAAGGATCACCATATGCCTTGGGAGATCCATTAGTTCCGATGCTTATAGCTGTGCTCTCTCTGTACCTCCCCGAATCATCCCTGAACTTGGCAGGGTCTTCATGAAGAAAACTACACTTATCACCATAGGGGCATTCCTCCCCATTGTAATACTTCTTGCACAGCTTCATCTTCTGTATAATTTTCTGGTCATCATCCCAATTCCCTGACGGCAGCCGCTCCTCATTGCGCAATCCAACAAGATCTTGCCAGTTCGGAGGTGGCTGCCTCATGTCCTCAACTCCATGTGCAAAATTGCAATTCTCACCGTTCCTACAAGCCCCAATTCTGAACTTTGCACACATGCGAGTCTTGAAGAAAATGTGGCTGGTTCCCTTGTTAAAACCAGGGTTCTGAGTCACCCTTGGAGGGCATGCCATTGCATACGAGTGGTTGTTATCACCAATCCTTGCCCTCTTGAAAGAAGGGGGTTGATCCTGTGGTGAATGTGGCCCCAACAATTCGTTGTTCATTGGGAATTGAAGCCTCACTTCAATGGCATCTGAGTCTGTGGAAAATGACGGTGGTGACATCATAAAGGATGGAATGTGGTCAGAGAAACTCATGACGAAATTCTGATCAAGTTCTATAAAATTTTGATTCTATTTTGATTTGATTCTTGGCTGATGAACTTAAAGAATCAATAGTCAAATTGAAAACACTGGTATTCAATCGAATGCAATGAATAAAAATCGAATGATCAACACTGAACAGGCAGTGAGGGAAAGAAGAAAGTCTAGACTGTGGCCAGTTTCTGAGAGGGAGAAAGATCAAATCAAAAAATTGGGAAGACCCAGATAAGAATGTTGGAGAGAAACTAGTTGGGTGATCAAAGTTTGATTTTTTAGGGGATTGATCACCAGTATTTAAGAAAAGGGCGAAGAAGAGAAAGAAAGGGAATGTGGGGAGGCAAATGCGAGGTTTAAGCCTTTTGGTGGCATAAGAAAGTCAAAACCCTAGCCGCCTATCTAACCCTGATTGACTGATTAACATGTAAAAAAACAAACCCAACAGGAAATTATATAAATAGAACACAAAAAATATATCTTAACTAAAATGATAAGGAAATATTTGTTCCATTTTCACCCTGATTTTGATGACAAAAAAAAAACTGATTTTATTCAATTAGATTTTGGATAAGTTTGTTTAAACTTAAAAAATACAAAGTAAATAATTCTTATAAAAACATCAAAAAATTGTATTTTTATTAAACATTGAGATGAGTTTTCAACTATTTCTGTTTTTTTTTTAATTTAAAAAATCTAAAAAATACAATAAATGTTTTTTTAAAAAAAGTCATCTAAAAAAATCAAACAAGTTCACCCTTTATCTAATTTTGGTAACAGGATTTAGAGGAATGCTCGTTTTACAAAATTATATTATATTTTCAAAAAAATAAGAATATTTTTCTAAAACATTATTTTTAAAAGAAGTAATTGGTTTTGATTTGTTATTTTTTAAAATAAAATAATTTCAATAAAATTGAAAATTTCATATGTATCAACCAGTAATTGTTTATATTCCAATAAAAATATCATATATCATTCAATCTTCATGGAGAAGAAATATAGAAAAACACGGTAACAATAAAAATGACAACTTTCTTCATAAATCAGTTATACTTAAAAATAAATTTTTAATTTTTGACACTGAAACGTAAATACTTATATATTCACATAAGGAGTGTATTCTTAATCCTTGAAATAAATATACTCTATATTTCATCGAGGATTTATAGGTTGTACAAAATAATTATTATTTATAAATAATAAGTTATATATATTTTTTATTTTAATTTATTTATTAAATTATAAGTATTTACATTCCAATGTCAAAAATACATATAAGTAATCTTTTTTATTCGAAAAGATTTTCAATTTCGATGATTTTTTTTTTATATATTTTAGTTAATGATAAAATTATGAAAAATAATGTTCGAGATTTATGGGGAATAAAAGTATAAATACAAAAAATAAAAACTAAAAAATCCAATTAAAAAGATATTTGATAAATACTCAAAAATAGTGATAACATAATTAAATTTATCTAAAATAAAAAATAATGTAATAAATGTTACTGAAAATTATTTTAACGCGCCTACACACTCAAAACAAAATTTTTAGATCCTAAATAATAATATTTATTTATTTTAAAAGAATTTTTAGAAATTAATTATAGTATTTTTTAAATCAAAATCAAATTGATCTATTTTGCGAAAATTAAAATTGTTTAAGTCTCTAACATTAATTTATTTAAGTCATTAATGAATATTTCCTTTTAATCTAAAAGTTAATCATTTGTACATTAATTTTAAACTCTTATCTTTAACATAATATAATTGTATAATATATATATATAATATTATATAATAATTTATAACAATATATAAATTTTATTTTTGGTATATGTATTTTATATTCTATTATAAATTTTCATTATATTTTAAAAATAAAAATAAAATAAAATTTTCAAATAAGTGTCTGTTGTGGAATCATCAACCATTATTAATATAATTTTTCCCTTAAAATATATAGAGTTACAAAATGTCTATTTTCTACTAGTAATATATAATGAAGATTTTCTAATTTGGTATCTATATTTTATATTCATAATTTATCATTGGTTATATTTTAAAATTTATATTCTTTTACATCCTTAATTATAATATGAATTTGAAAAAAAGAAGAAATAAACTATCCAAGTAATAAACATAACTTATGCACTTCAACCATTTATCCATTATTTTTCTAATTATTTTTTTAATTTAACACTATAAGAAAATCATGAAATACAATAAAATAATGAAATAGAAACCAATTTTAAAAAAATAATAATAATTAGTTGTTATAGTGACAAAATTAGAGACCATTTTAGAGACTAAAAATATTTTTGATTTCTAAATTAGTTTATATTATTATTAAATGGTTTCTAAATTGGTATCTAATTAGCAACCAAAATGGTAAATTTAGAATCTAAATAATTGGTGGTAGTTAAAACCTTAACTAAGAATTATTTAACAATAATAAAAACTAATTTAAAAATCATTTTTTTTTTAGTTTCTAAGATGGTCTCTAATTTAGTCACTATAACAACTAATTATTTTTTATCTCTAAAATTAGTTTATATTTTATGATTTTCTTTTGTATTGTAATCATCATTATTATCATTATTGATATTTTTTTCTTAAAATATATAGATAAAAATACTTATTTTTTACTAAGAAGTGGGAAAGAGACATTTTTTGTTTCTACATTTTTTAATAAAATAAATTTAATAATAATAATTACATAAAAGAAAAATAATTTGTTGTTTGCAACATATTCTACTTCTTGAGAAATATAAATGACTTGTACATTAGTAGAATGTGTGGCCGTTGTTGTTGTTATATTTGGATAATTCATTTTCATTTTTGGTTTTTATTTTTAAAATATAGTTAATTGTAAAAAATATATAAAAGATGCATGTTAAATGATAGAATCCCTCTATATATATTATTATAAATAAATTATAAATATTATAATATAATATATAGTACAAAGACTCTTTTAATACACACCATTTATATTTCTATTTTACTTTTAATTATATTTTAAAATAAAAAACAAAATATTAAAACTGACTAAACCTACATACTTCAATACCAAAAAACATATTACAAACTATATCATTTTTTTTTCAACAGTAAAATGTTTATAAATCACTCACTACTATTTTATATAATCATTACTAATTTTATTTTCTTTAAAAATGAAAAAAGAAAACTATCTACTAGGTCAAAGTGCCAATAATATGTTTAGAATTTTATAATGCTCAAAATATACCTTGGACGTAAGTTTATAAAAGTTTATGCTATATTTATCCATCAAATTAGGTTTTATTATCATATTTATAATTATAGTAATTAATTTAATAATGTAACTTAAAAGAATATAACTACATTATTACATGGAATAATATAATTCTTTATCTGATTTAATGTGAAAATTTATAATCTCTGATTTCGTATTGCAATGGATGTCTTTTTAAAATTAATATATTTATTTAAATTTAAAAAAACTTATTTTTCCTCTTTTAAACGTATATTAAAATGATTTTAATTTATTTAAAACTAAATATGGTCATCTTAATTGAATATGTTTCAACTTTATAATGAATTTAAATTTTCAATCTTAATTAAATTTGGTTCAATTATATTTTGAATTTAATTATATAATTTTAATTCAAATTATTTGAATTTTATATTGAGTTTAATTCTATAATATGAATTTTAACATTTCCATACAAAATTTTGGAGAGAGAATAAGAAAATGAAAGGGAGTAGAGAGAATAGAAGAAACTTAATATACCTTGTGTCCCAATATACCCTCCCAAACACTGATATTAATAATTTATAATTTTATTAATTTCCTAAAACAAAATGGCTGCAAAGTTATTACTGTGACCGATTTTAAATGTAGGTCTTTCTCTTTGATTTGTAGGGACAAATTTTTTTTGTCTAAATACAAGTTCAACATGTGAAGATACAGTCTTAGTAAGATAGATGGTAAAAAGTAAAAAAAAAAAAACATTTGTAGCCAAAACTTTTGTTATTATTATCGTCCATCTTATATTGTTGTAAAAAATTTGTTAATTTTTTTTTTATAAAAGTTTTCATGTTAGGTATCACTATGCAATTTGACATCTCAGCAAGGCTGACACCTCAAGTAACAACAATCATCTGCCATCACATGAAAAAAGTATTATTAAAAAAAGAAAAAGAAAGAAAATACAAAAATATGGGAGATTAGACCAAAACCCACATGTTAACAAAAACGATACATAGGTAGACTATACCTATTAATAAAGAATTCTAAGAACAGACTAGATGAAAGTCTATTATACCAATGAAATGATTCTCTATGAATGAACCCTAAATTAGCCAACTTATCAACACATGCATTCCCCTCCCGAAAAATATGAGTAACCCTAAACCTGATTGTCCCACAGTAATTAAGACAAGAATTCCCTCGATTACGAAGCATCCACGGAACATTAGTCCTAGCAGTAAACGCAACACAAACCAAGACCGAATCACATTCAAGCCAAACATTAGTAAGTCCCATCTTTTGAGCTTCCTCCATAGCATGTATAACTCCATAAAACTCAGCAACCAAAGCAGTTTGAACTTCAAGAAACCCTGAAAAAGCACCAATAAATTCTCCCATACTCCCACGAAAAATACCTCCACAAGTAGCAAGACCAGGATACCCTCTAGCAGCCTCATCCGTGTTAATTTTAACACAACCTGGTGAAGGAAATTCCCATCTAACAAGAAGAGGACAAAGAACTTTCCCACTACGAGTCTTAATACCAAAAAACTTAATCACGTTGAAATCCAACATATCATTCTTCATTGAAGCTTTAGACGAATTTCCCACTAGACAAGTTAAATCTTTAATTACCGAAATAGCCTTAGAAACTTCAATCTTATCCTGAAATCTAGCATAATTCCTCATACGCCATATCATCCATATAGAAAAGGTTGTCACAACAAGCTTAATCAATTTAACCAAAGGACTACCATCACTCTTAATAAAAGAAAGAAGATCATCCTTATTAGAGAAATGAGAAGTAAGAAAAATCTGTCGAACCCAACTCCAAATATGTAATGCAGTAGAACATTCAAAAAATAGATGTTGAATAGATTCTTCATGCTTTTCACAAAGCGTACACATAGAACATATATGCAAACCCTTATTCTGAATATGCTGATCCGTAGGAAGTCGCCCATGAAAATTTTTCTAGAGTACTAGAGTTTTGGAAGGCGGAATAGCTGAAGACCAAATAAACTTACCCCAATCACATGGAACTCCTGGTTCCAAGAAAAAAGTCCTAGCCGATTTAAGAGTGAAACGACCAGACTCCTCTAGAGTCCAATTAGGAATATCTTGTTCCTCTCTAACCATGATATGATTAAAAAACTGTGGCATCTGCTGTAAAGATAAGGGAATATTCCAATCATAACCTGACCAAAATTGAGAGACTGTATCTGGAATGCTAGCCCCATCAGATAACCCTGCAATATTTGCTAAAGAAGTAGTAGAACATCATTTATCATTCCAGAAATTAATAAAAGAACCTGTACCAACAGTCCAAGAAGTATAATCAAGTATGATAGAATAAAATTGCTTAATTCCTAGCCAAAGAGAGGAGGATCTATAAACCATTCTAAACTCGTATTTTGATTTAAGAACTCTGGCTTTCAAGAGTAAAGACCAAGGTTTGTTGCTATAAGCAAAGTTCCAAGCAAGCTTAAGAAGATATGCATTATTTTCATGATGAAGATTAATAATATTCAAGCCTCCATCCTCAAGAGGTGAACAAATTTTCGCCCAATTAACAGTAGCGATACATTTTTTCATAATATCACCAGTCCAAATAAAATTCCGACACCACTGCTCAACTTGCTTAATAAGTGAAGCATGCCATTTATACATATTAAAACTATAAGCTAGAAATCCAGTAATCACTGTATTGACCAGCTGGATCCGACCCATCATGCTAAGAGATTGACCTTTCCAAGATGCTAGCTTCAATTTGATTTTATCAGCCAAAGGTTGAAGAAACCGACACTTTGGAGCGCCAACAAAGATAGGCACTCCTAAATAATTGAAAGGCAAACAACCATGACTACAAGAAAGAATATTTTGAATTTTGGTGACAAATCTTGGAGAATTATCCATGGTGAAGAAACTACTTTTAGAGTTATTAATATATTGACCAGAAAAATCACCATATATTTTAAGAAAAGTACTCAAATTTCGAAGAGACTTAATATCCCCCATACAAAAAATAAAAATGTCATCAACATACAAAATATGAGAGGGAGTGAGATAACCTTTCGGACTAGCCATATTTAAAATCTTCTTATCATTCACAAGCTTAGAGATACCTCTACTAAGAACTTCCTCTGCAAGACAGAAAAGTAAAGGAGACAATGGATCACCTTGTCTTACACCTCGACTGCAGGGAAAAAAACCCACCAAACTACCACTTATTCTGATAGAAAGCATAGCTGAACGAAGAATTGTACTAATCCAACTGACAAACGAGGGGTGAAAACCAAAGCGTTTCAAAACTAATAATAAGAACTTCCAACTCAGAGTGTCAAAAACTTTATGAATATCAACTTTGTAAGCCACATTACCTCCTTTAACCTTTTTAGAAAGCATGTTAATAGCTTCAGAAGCAATACCAATGCAATCCTGAATCTGTCTACCCTGCACAAACCCATATTGATTAGGAGAAATGATTCTAGCAGCCACAAGAGCAAGCCTATCCGCCAGTATCTTGGAAATAATTTTAAATTTGAAATTAGCAACAACAATTGACCTGTAATCTTTAATGGAATCAGCACCCTGAATCTTAGGAATAAGAGATACCACATTACTGTTCATTCCAGGGAGAACCCAATTTTGTTTAAAGAACTGTTGAACAGCATTACAAACATCTGTCCCAATAATTTCCCAGCAAGAATGATAGAAAACACCACCAAAACCATCAGGACCAGGAGCACTATTACCGTTAAGATTAAAAACAACAGTCTTGATTTCAGAAAAATCAGGACATTTAATCAACATCATATTCTCCTCAGAGGAAACCATCGCAGGAATATAAGTACCAATAAAATCTTCCATATTATCAGTATCCAAAACATTAGAAATAGACTCAGCATAAAGATTTTGATAAAAGTCCAAAATATGATCCTCAATGATTTTAGGATCCTCCGTAACCTCATTATCAATCCGTAGACGATGAATCCCACTAGAATTATTTCTCCTTTTGACCACAACATGGAAAAAAGCGGTATTTCGATCTCCATCCTTGAACCATAACATCTTAGCCTTTTCTTTCCAAAACAGATATTGACAGTGAAGAGCATGATCAAGCTCCTCCTTAGCAATCTTTTCTTGACAAAGAAGCCCATCACTATCAGACAAACTAGCAGTCTCTAAGTTTTTTTGAATACCAAAGAGGATACCCTGCTTAAGAAGAACTGCATTGTGAACATTACCAAAAGAATTTTCATTCCAGTATCGGAGCTCAAGTTTCAACCTTTTTAACTTATGTTGCAAGATAAACATAGGACAACCAACAACCTTATTATCCCAAGAATCATGAATAAGCTTCATACACGAAGTGTCCTGAAGCCACATAGAAAAGAAACGAAAATTGCTAACCTTCCGCAAAGAATTACTAGCAAGACTAGCAAGAATAGGGGAATGATCAGAACAATTTTTAACAAGAACCTGATAAGTACAAGAATCCCATTCATCCAGACACACTCCATTACATAAAGCCCTATCCAGTCTTCTATGAATTCTATGCAACCCTCTCCTTCCGTTACACCAAGTATAACAAGACCCAGTAAAAGGCATACAAGAAAGATCATTAGTATTAATCCAGTCTAGGAAGTCATTACAAGAAACCTGATTAGGAGCCACCCCCCCTTTACAGTCATCCGCCGAGAGCACAACATTAAAATCTCTCAGAATACACCAAGGCCCTGTAAAGAAACTAAGATCCCTCCACAAAAATCGTCTAGACAAGTATGTGTTAGCACCATAAACACCTGCAAAGCTAAAACTTTTATCCTGTAGAAGACAAGTTACAGAGATAAATTGATCATGAACCAAGAAATTTTGGACAAGATTAGGAACCGACAAACACCAAAGCTTAGCAACTTTATTAACAATAGGAGACGTAGCCACCAAATGCATATTAACAGATTTGAAAAGGACATCGAAAGCATTAGTGTACGGCATCATGGGTTCAGCAAGAAAAACCAGGAGAGGTTTATGTAGATTAAGTAAACTAAGCAACATCTCCACAGTTTTGTGGTTTCCCAATCCTCTGACATTCCAAAAAAATGAAGAGACCTTCATTGCGACGTTGTAGAGAGAACTGCCTTAGCAGTTTTCCTGGATTTACCAGTCCCCTTAGGTGGTCTCCCTGGTTTTCTTTTAGTGCGAACTGTTTCCTCCCCATTATCACTGTCATCATCCTCCATGTCATTAGAGTCAACCCAAAATTTTGAAACAACCTGATTTTCAATATGATCAGAATTAATTCCAA
The DNA here is from genome assembly GCF_000499845.2 of Phaseolus vulgaris. Taxonomy (NCBI): domain Eukaryota; kingdom Viridiplantae; phylum Streptophyta; class Magnoliopsida; order Fabales; family Fabaceae; genus Phaseolus; species Phaseolus vulgaris. The sequence continues at coordinate 38,172,002 of NC_023757.2, read as the reverse complement.
CAATGGTAGGCGGAATATTTGATGCTCCAATATGAGAATCACCTCCCACATCTGTAGTCTCCAAACCATCAAGAGAGGAAAAGTGATTTTGAAGGACCAACGATATTGCGTTAACATCCCCAATATATTTAGCCTTCCGAGGGGAGGTATGAGGCGGCTGAGATGGTACAGTCACAATACCAGAGACCTCCACATTAGGATTATTATCTGCATGTGATTTAGTCCTCCGAGGAGAGGTAGTACGCAACAGAGATGGTACAATCACAGGAGCAGAGGCCTCCACATGATGATCATCAATAAGAGTCGTTGAATGTGACTCTGAGTCCTTAGCTTGCATAACAACAAGTGAGTCCAAAGTGGGAGTGGACAACCCCTGCTTGGGTGAGGACCTATCATGATCTGAAGCATCCTCAAGAGGAGGCATATATACAAAATCATCCTCCCGTCCATTTGTTTTATCAGCAAGGGTGACCCTACATTAACCCCACCAGTAGCATCAACTTTCAAATTATCAATGGGACCTTCTAAGAGCTTCGTCTGCAGATCTTTTTTCCAATATTCTTTACGTTGGTTTGGAATCGTGGTCCTCCCTTGTTCCTGTTCATCAGAAGGTGTCTTCTGAGAAGGTTTATGTTGAGGCCCAGGAACACGACCCTGGTCATGGATCACCCTGTTGGGTTTAATAGTGCCAAAGTTCAAGAGGGGGGTGAATTGACCTTTTAAAACTTTCTCCCAGAAACAGTGTTTAACACAGTTTTACAGAAAATAAATCGATTTATGTGAAAATGAACAGATTTATTTCAGCACTGTTTTTTGTTTGAAAAGCGTTTATACAGCAAGGTTAATCACAAGATTATGCAGATAGATTTTCCAGATGCACACACACAGATATCAGATTGAAAAACAGTGAAACACAAAAAACAGCAAACCTTAATTCCAATTAATGTGATTTAGGTTCAGTTAAGGGCTTGACAATTAGTGAGACAATCTATCACACTCAACTTGTTTTATTAGCCTTTAACAGATTATTAGTGTTCTTATTGAAACCAGACAGTTTTCCAGAAATTAAGAACAGTATGCACAGCGCCCAGAAAGAACATATTTATTTTCAATTGAACAAATTTATTTCTTTGCTGTTTTATCAATTATGCAGAAACGAAATTGCAGAGAGTGAGAGAGAGTGAACACAAGCAGTTATACTGGTTCACTCAACTGAGCTACATCCAGTCTTCACCAAAACCAGGTGGAAATCACTAAAACACAGTACAACCAAGTACAATTCCCACTGTTCTTGAAACCTACAAGAACTTAGGTACTCTTGCTGAAAAAACCTATTTCAGCACACACCCACTCTTCAAGAAAACCTATCAAGAAGAGTGTTCAACCAAACTATTACAAGAAATGAGAAGTGAAACGATTACACCTGATTGAGGATACAAAGATCTGTCTTAAACCAGTAGGCAAGATTGCTAGAACAATAGCAGCACCTCACACAAAGCTTTTGGAACCAAACCAAAAACAAGCACTTTTTGATTTTTGAAATCTTTGAAGAACAAATGCTAATCCTTTGTAAACTTTTAATCCTCTGCTGTCAAAACTTGTTTTTGCAAATGTATGAACGATTTTTAAACTCAGAAACAAGTTTTCATTTTATAGAAAACCAACTTATAACAGAATTTTGAAAAACAGTTAAAGCTGTTATAAAATGAACAGATTGAAAATAAAATAAACAGATTTATTTTCAATAGCAGTTAGAGAATTTGTTAAGTGAGGAGACTTAGTCAACCATTCTGGTGCTGAGATAAAACTGAAAATCGTTTAAGCTTGACATGGCACCAGAGACAAAAAGAATCTATTCATTTACAGATGAACAGATTTATTTTTCAAAACGAAAACAGAGAAAGTTTAACTATTTAAAACTCAGTCGTTTTGAAAGATAGAAGACTTAGTCAAAATACATGATGCACAAAATCTAATTTTTACAAGACTTAGCCAAGGCATCAATGTAAAAATGAATCTGTTTATTTAGAAAAGAACAGATTTATTTTTATGCAGTAAACGTGTTTTTTTTTTAAAACATGTGAAAAACAGTTTAAGAAGACTTATGTTTGTTCTTATCACATGGCCAGTGGTTATGAGGTGAGTTACTCAGCAAAAAGCCCACTCTTAGACAACCTCTAAGCACTACCTAAGACACACTTAAAGCAAAGCAAAAAACATATGAAATGTACATAAAAGTCTTCATCAAACACAATCTTGAAGGGGTAGCAACCATCTTCAACACACCCGACATTGAGCAAGCTCGTGCCCAATCATCTTACAATGAGAGCAAAATGGAGGGAGCCATTCATATTCCACACCAGCTACAAAAGCAAAGTCTGGACGTTCAACCAAGAGATGATCAGGAAGAGGGGATAACATATCAATATCCATCAGCACTCTAGCAAACATACCCCTATTCTTTCTCATAGTATGCTCATCCAAAGACAAAGGAGTACCAAGGCCTCTGACGATGGAAAATATTGTCCTTGGTTTCGAATACTCCAAAGGCAAATGGAAAATTCTAACCCAGGTCTGAGCTTTGGTACTCCTCATGGTAGCTGGGACAAAGTCTTTTGTCCAGGCAAACAGTCTCAATAAACCAGGAGATAACTTCAGGGAACCCATCCTGAGGGCCCATCACATGTCCTCTATAGAAGCGAACTCAAACTCATAGAAACCCTTTCCAAGAGGAATTGCTTTCCATGGTCCAAGAGCTTTCCACACCAGCTGCAACTTTTTAGTTAAATCCAGGTGTGTGAGAGGTTTATCCCCCTTAAATAGAATAACCCGACCATGGAGAGGGTTTTGCAATCCTCAAGACCAGCCAAGTAATCTGCCTCATCAATCTGGACAGCAATCATGTCACCCTTAATACAAGGAGTAGGTAGCTGGGACAAAGGAATGTCACATGTATTTCCCAAAGCCTGAGCAAAAGTCTTCCTTTGATCGGACATAGAATATACTTTATTATCAGGACATCATTTTCGATCCATCAAACAAGTCCATGGAATGAGGAAACCCGCAGAGCCCTCCGCCATTTTAAAAGGCTAACAAGTTGCCGCCAAGAACTTCCGCAAGACACAAAATAGCGACCGCCTTCGTTGTCGCGCGAGCCACCACCTGTGCAGTCACCGCCGTCGGCCGCACCGGACGCCTCGCACTAGCCCAGCAACCACCGCACTCCGTCGACGTCGTCGCACAAACGCGAAAGCACACGCTGCTGCACAGGACTCTTGCACCGCACCACGTCGTCTTCTACAGCTCTCGCACCACCAGAGAACCACCGTGTCTCCCACTGTAGCACCGCCGCACCTCCAGTTCCGTTGCCGCCAGAAAACCTTAAAACCCTCAAATCTTCAATTTAGGGTTTGGGTTTCGTAAATTTACGTTCCTGTGTTCTACAATTGCTATTATCTTACGTTCTCTCTTCAATCCTCGTAGACAGAGAAAGAGACTATGGTCACAATATATAAAATTTAATGCAGTGTACAATTTATTTTCAAAAAATTTGTTACATTGTTACTTCAACAATTTTGTCTTTATTGTCATTGTTAATAGCATGGCACACTAACCATTACTATCTTTTTCACTCTCACGTTATTACCAATATTTTATTGTTATTATTATTGTCTTGGTTGTAATAATAAGTATTATCATTCTCTCATTCTTACTGTCCTATTGTTATTCTATTATTGTTTTCTTATTGTATAATCACCATTATCATAATCATATCACTATTACCACTATAACCTATTAATATTAGTTTTTATTAAGATGCACAGTAAATAAAATTAATGTTTATTTTATTTGTATTCTATCGTACTTTTATTCTACTCTTATAATATAGGTAAAGTTCAAATATATTTAGCTAAATGTTATAAATTTTCAACTCCAATAGTTGAATTGTATCACGCAAATACATATAAATAAATTTTATAAGATTTTGACATTTATCTTAATATACTTGTTGAAGTGATGTAAAGAAGATAAATGAAATTGATCAACTCAAGGAGACGTGGAGAAGAGAAATGCGATGAATGAATGACCAAAGCTTGCATAACCATGAATTTTCATTAGTATTCAATTCAGAATTCATGGAAACCAAAGGAAAAATAAGAATAAGTAAAGAAATGAAATTTAAAAGTGGATCAAGACAAAGAATAGAGAAAGAATAACACACCATATTCAATGATAAATCAAAAGATAACTGTGTGGAGATTTGTCACTTGAGAAATTTTTTAAGATAAGAATAAAAGTAAGATAAGAGAACTTTTGAGACTCTCAAATATGAAATCACAAAGAGAATTTCATTCAATATTCAAGTGAGTTTTATGAATTGAAGTGAATTCTTTTTATAGTAAGGAAGCTCAACCTAGGTGGAAGAGACAACAAAAATGAGTTAACTTTACTAATCAAAGTTAACTCTCCTAATCATGATTAATACATGATAATCCCTTAAAATTAAGTAGCTCATATGGATAGTTCCTTGAATCTAGAAAGTAATGATGACTCTTATGAGAGTCACATGTTAGGCGCATACTTTGCTCTCCAAAGGACACTTGAAATATTTAAGGGTAAAGTGGAAAAGTCAAACTACCCATGTGCACTTCAAAAGAAACTTCTAACTCCATGAGTTTGTTGAATGCATTCTCAAATTCAAAACATCAAATTCTTTTCCTCTTAAGTTCATTGAAGACTATAAACTACAAATGTACATGTCTTTTTCTCTTCTTGCAAAACTTGAAGTCTTCCTATGGTTAATCTTCTTTAAAATCTTCCCGATATTTATTATTCTTTATTCTTTCTAATCATGCTTCTTATGTATACTCCTCTTGTCTATTTTCAATCTTCTTTATTTATATCATAAAGGTAATTGTCATAATTTTTTTTATCAATTCTAACTTCTTTCTCAAAATATAAATTATAACCCTCACTATTTGAGAATCATTAAATAGAAATCAATTCTAGAGACAAAAAATAATTAGTTGTTAGTTGTGAGTAAAGTAACGACGGTTAAGTGGGAAATCGCCATTAAAAGAGCGAAAATTAATCCTAAAGCTCAGTCCGCGCTCTTATCCATTTTTTTTCTCATACGTGCCTCTCTCCCTCTCCACTACACTCAACACAATTCTCCCCGCCCCAAGCTTTCTTCTTGCACCTCTCTCCCTCTCCACCATAGTGAATGTCGCTCCTCTGTGTGTGCATCTCTTCTATTCTTTTCTCTCCTCTGTGCATTTCTTCTCCATGTGCGCAAGCAGCTGCCTCCATCCCCAACCCTTTTGTACACTGCCAACACCTCCACACACCACCCACACGCTGCCAGGACGTCCACACGCCTCACCTCTCAGACCTCATTTTCACTTAGACCTCAACACGTAAGTTTGAAGTATTTTAAATTTTTTAATTAAATATTTGAATGTATGTGTTGATTACTTAGTATTTTTGGATTTGTGGGAACTTCATTTAGTGGATACTTGATGGAGGAGTTCTGACATTGAAGAGAATAGTGATAGTTTTGGAGTTGCCAAAAATTAGCCCGAAAAAACTTCAAATGGTCATAACTTTTGACATAAAAGTCGGATGGAGACGTGTAAATAATGAAAGTTTCTCGAAACAAGGTAACGAATCACGTGGCCAAAATTCCAAAAATCCACCATTTATTATTATTATTATTATTATTTAGTATTATTTAGATCTTTTTCAAGTATTTTAAGGTTTTAGTTTCCATACTTTCATTTTTCAGAAAATTCTAAAATTTTGCATGATTTTCCTAGTTTAAATTAGAGATTCATCAAACCATTATGATTATATTACATCCACAAATTTATTACTCATAATGTTATGTGTTCTAACATGAAATCTTATTATTTTAGTGCTTATTCTGAATATAACATGTTGAGTGGGAGGAAAAGTTAAAATGCGAAAAAACCTAAAGATATTCATTCATTTAATATTTGTTCACTCCTTTTAATGTGTCTAATTCATTCATTTAATAACATTTATTTTCACTTGCAATGCAATAAGCAATTTGAAAATTATGAATACGATTACTATGTTATGCAATGGACAACGACTATTTTGCAAGCTGGAATTGATAGAGATTGAGATCAGATGATTCCTCAATACAAAATCACTTTAAAATTTGGGGTTTAGAATGAGATATAACTCTTTGTAGAATGTTATGTACTAATTTATTGTATGTAGATTTTCATATTTAAATTATGATATTACATGCATTATTGTTAATGAAAAATTGATATTTTATGCAGGATTAGAGTATATATAATAATATTTTTTTTCTTAAAATATATTTATAACGACGATTCCAAATCGTCTTTAAAAGCCTTTTTAAGGTTTATAATGACGATTTCAATCTAAAATCGTCATTATAAATATATATTTTTTATTTTTTTCATTTATTTTGATAGAATAATGACCATTTTTTCATGTGTCGTTAATGTGATTTTATAACGATGATTTTAAAACCGCCATTATAAACAATTAATTTATAATGACACCTGCAATAACGATGATTTTAGAATCGTCTTTATATACATTTTCAATCGTCATTAAAGTACTGTTTTGTACTAGTGAGAATTTTAGGAACATGGTAAAATAAGATAATAAAAAAAAAGAGTAATATAGCAAATTATTTATAATGCCATAAAACCATTTATTTAGCACAATTTTTGAAGTAAAATTGGGAAGGTTAAACTTAAATTTCTTCAGGTATGCATTTCCCTCTTCACACTATGCATGTTGTTTGTACCAGAAAATAAAACGAGTCGTCCAAAAGCCACTTCCCAATATATGGCGTAATACATATTACAGTATATAGTATATAAAGCATCCAATAACTTCGTTCCAAAGTCACTCTTGAAACAAATTAATGTTTAAATTCTTGTCATATGAGATATCTTATTTTCCTTTATTCCCTTTTCCAATTTCCATGAGGCACATTTCAGTGTTATTTATTAGTATCACTGTTACTTTACCAGCAACAAGCCTTTCAGAGTGTTCTCTAAAGCTGTTGTTACGTTTTCAGAAAGGAGTCAGGGAAGTCTTATTTCACTATGTTCTAAAGGTGGACAAAAAAGACTGGATATTTGGATTCAGGGGAGATTGATGCTTGCATGAGCCATAAGGTAAGTATGTTCTTCTCACATTTTCCAAGATAACTCAACAACTTATTAGCATTTTTATGCCAAGAATTGTCTCAAGAGGATACCTTTTTTGGGGTGATTCTTCATTACAACTAGAAAAGTCAGAGAAACTACCCTGCATCTGCATGTCTGCATATAATCAAGCATTTACTGCACATGCCCAGGTATTTTTCAGTAGCAGCTAGTTTCATGGCTATTGGGTGTGTTTAAGTAAACAGTAATTTTTATAAAATTATATGAAAGCTTACTTGATAAAGAATAGTGATATATTTAGTTAATTATCTGTCATGACATTATTGACTGCTTTAGATATTATATTACTATTGTTATCATTATAAAAAAGTTGCCAATAATTTGTATTTAGAATAAGAGATGTCAAAAAACATCCTACAGTATATGAAACTTAAAAACAACTTACTGAAAAAAGTTGAAAAGACTCTTATTAGAGTTACAAACTATTTTCATAAGTCTAACTAAATTCTATTAAGTTATTTCTTACACCCCTTAATATGAAATAATGTCCTTTTCACTTTGATTGTCGTGCTGTTTCGTGTGTAAATTCTCTAATGTTCGTTTGGGAGAGATTAATGATGGATAAAAAATCATTCATGGACCAAAGTAGAAAATAAAAGTGAATAAAGGTACTGCAGGAAGAAAGATAAAAATTGTAAATTAGAAAATAAAAGAGAGTCTGTATCAGTTCGTTGACACACTTTATCACTGGGGTGAAGTCAATCGTGACAGCTTTAAAGCAAGGAAACAAACGAGTATGCACTAGCCAAGAAGAAATTGTTATAAAAATTTACAAATACAAAATTCACTGTGGGAGATTAACCAGTGTGCTAAGGCTATAGTTTGATATATTTTGGTTTGACCTCACGCAGAAGATAACCAAACCAAGCCACTATGAAGAAAAGGTTTGATGGCGAGTAATATTCCAATTTTTGTCTGTGACAGAAATAAGGAATTTAGGCATTAGTGATGGAGATGAGAGATCCCAAGTTAACTCCTATACAAGTGATGTTAACTCCTGTATAACTGAAGTGAAAACTTTATCTTAAAAACGAGGTTGAATTAGGAAAAAACCATTTTATAAAAAGTTATCTTAATTTTCCTTTTCTCTTCTATCCAACCCCCTCCCTCTAATTTCATTTTGGCCGGAAGGAAAATACTTATTCTGATTAATATGTTTAATGTCATGTAATATGTAATATGTTTTTTTGTTAAATTCCTATTTGTTTTTCATTTTTTTGGCCTTTTAAGTCAACCTTTTTTTTGGCAAAGTGCAAAATATAGTTAAGGAATGTAACATTGCAGATTTTAGATGCCTCTTGAAAGTGATTCTTTAGTTGTTGTTGTTTTTTTAATTTAAAAAGTCCTTTAATAATCCCTTCATTATTTTTGCATCATCTAATGTGCTCCAACAAGATAAAGGAACATTGAGAAAGTCATTGTTTATAAATAGTATTACTTCCTTAATCTGGTGCGTCTTTTTCCTAGATGAGGATACTAGAAAGGAGAAGCACCCACTGTACTCAGATAGATTGTCCAACACTTGGGATCCCTGCAATATGCTGGGGGAACTAGTTCATTAAAAGTGGGGTCCTATCTTAACATCTTCAAAGCATATAAAAGAAAAGCTAGCCTAATGAAAGCCCAGAATATTTTATGACAGGGCACAGTGAGAAAGAAAGAACATATATATGCTTTTTAGTCAACCTCCACTTTCTAAAGTTGCTATGAAGTCAGTGAAGGTTAGAAAAAGATAATGAAGCACTATCATGATGTGAAATTTAGAATTCCTTCCCAGTTGTGCTCAATAAGCAATCAAGATACTACTCATGCCACAGCAACAAATTAATTAGTATAAATAATTATGTTTGATTTGTTTGAAGTTCAGTTCAAACATGCATGCTTTTGTATGCTGCATTAGATTCTTGCAAGTTTAATTATTTCCTTGCTTAGAACTTATACATATTTGGTCTTCATTAGAGATTAGGCTGAATTTTGAAGCAAACTTTCCAAATAGGATCGTTGCATGTAAACTCGTTTTGATTTCCCTTAGTCTTGTTGAATCTGGTGCTTATTGTGATCCATGACTTGGGTCTGATTTCTCAGTCTGATGTATGAATTATGAAAAGCATTCTTTGGACCACCCCAACTGTAGTAACTCAACAAAATAAATGTTTCCCACCAGCACACAATGTCTCCCTCTTGCCTTTCCACTCTCTTTCACACGTGTGTGAAGAATACAGAAGCAAGTATTCATGAACACTTGCATTAGAATTGGTCAAGCTAACAAGGGAAACTTTGGGGAGGAAGGGTTAACATAAGGTGTTAAAGCTTAGTTATGTCAGTAAGGAATATGGAAAATAAAGTATATGGATTTCATAACCTTCTTGTCAGTACATCATCTAGCAAGAAACAATGACAACCTGATACCATATTTTCTTCCTAATGAAAAAAACATTGCTATGATTCTAACAGAGGCCTTCATCCATGATTTATCTAGAACTTGACATAGGAAAAACAAGATAGGGTATTGTTAGGATAAGAAAGACGCCAAGGGAAAAATCAATGACATTGCTGGTCTTGTGAAATTTCTTCTTTCAATCTGCACCACCTGAAAGAAAAGTAATAAATGTCATTGGAATTTAGGTTAAATGGTATGATTTAGAAAGATCTTGACTATATTTTTCAAAAAGAACAGATGAAACTTCAGAAAACTAAACTTTTCTCACCAAAATCCCTTGGCATTTTGCATTTATAGCATTCTGTCCTGCTAGCATAATTATGCACTCCACATCCAAGTCTGTTATATTTGAAAAAGAAAAAGGTGAAATGCTTAGAATTAGAAAGATACTTTTAGGACAAAATTATTTGTATCATGTTTCATATTTTATTTCTTGAATGCAATAAAATAAACTGAATTCTTTTACACTGGTCACCATCCGTACTGTAATTATCGTGTCACTCTACATGCCTCTTTACAACAATTTTGAGTATAATTCTGTCTTTCTTTGGAAGGAAGAAAAAAAGATTGTACCTTCTATACAATGCAGCTAGTGTGTACATCAGTCACATGTTCTTAAATTACATTGTTCAGATTTTATGATAGTTGAACGGATCCTCTAACTCAACCTAAAGAAGTCTATCATAGATTATTGGTGCATTTAAGTAATTGTTTTGTACCAACCATCTTGAAATACACAAGACAGGCACCAGTCATTGTACTGTAGGGTTAACCCCATTTTTACTTGGACTAGTTGGACATGTAGGTGGCATGTAGTTAGTGTTTGTATATGCAATTAAATGCAGGCTCTTTAATGGACTGAAACAGCTGAAAATGTGATGACAATGTAGAATAAAATAGAGTCACTCTTCCGAATACTGAAAATATGAGGATAATGTGAAAAGACCTTGGGCAAAGCCAGTCTCCACTCTTCCATCCTGGGGGGAAAGTGTCAGATCCATATCCTCCAGAGTTGTTGCCATATCCTGAAGAATAATCATCTTTCATTGCACCACATCTGTAGCAGTTTGATCGACTGGCATAGTTGTGACCTCCACAGTTGCAAAACCAGTCCCCTGCCAAAGCCTCAGTCCTGTTATATCTGTAGGTTGAAGGGTCAGGTCCCCCATACTTGGGGTATCCACAACTCTGGCATGCTTCCCTCTTCTTGAAATTTATGTGCTCGCAGACACCACACATCCAATCTCCTCCAGACCAGCTCATTTTCCTGATCAATACACACACTTGAAGTTGTAAACCATAACTTTTTGTTCCATTACTCAGTGTAACCAAATAAGGACTATATATTCATGCAGCCTAGTCAAACAGTTAAAGAAATATTATCAATCCTTTTTTTATGCAATATGAGTTATGACCCTAACTTCTATAAAAGGCATGCAATTTTTTATCCACATATAGGTTATTTGCATTAGGAAGTAGTGTCTTAGGAGATAGAATACTCTGTCAACCTAACATCAATCTTGTCATTTTTTCTACTCTACTGCATTAACAAAGAAATTGACACAAAAAATGGTAATGGCAAGCATAGAAACAAGAAATTTACCCTTGAAGAAGAATGATGAATAACAGAAGTATGAGGCGAGAAATGAGTTGTTATTGGTATAGTAGAGGTTTTAGGATAGTTTGAGAGTAAAGATGGTGAGTGTGTTGTTTGTGCTGTGAAGCTTTATATACTGGTTGTAAGAGCTATTGGGTGGGACATAAATGCCTGTTTTCATTCTCTGGTAATCTGAAAATGGTTTTCTTCACAAGGAATTTTAAATGAAAGAATTTACTGGAAGATGTGGATGAAAATATGTAGTACAGCCTTGGCTTGTTATTTTTTAAAAATGGTGGGTAATAATAATTATAATAATAATAATAGTGCATGCATTCGCATACACGTTTATTTGTTGTATCTAGTCTTTTGGCCCATCTTTACTTGATTCCTATGCATTATTGAGAAGAACATATCCAGGGGATGTAAGGTTATATGAGGGGTAGTTGTTATGTGGTAGGCTGAAAATCTACTACAGAATCCCATATCTCTTTAATTCCACCTACGGCTTAATAACAATATGAACTCATCTCCCACCCAATGCCTATCTCATCCATGCATTCTAAATAAGCCTTCAATGGGTAGGCTTATGCAGTGCTGTGCTGTGCAGTTAAAGGGGGAGTAGTGATAGTGAAATTATTATTATTATGGGGAATTGATTCCAACCTCATGCACATCCATTTCCATCTTCTTTCCTTTCTTTCAATTCCTTTAGGACAATAATTGAAATGCCATTCCAATATTCATATCCATTGCCAACACTTTCTTTTCCTCCTTACATACACTAGTATTAATCTCACAGTCACATTCTCCATTTTTATACACTTTAAAGCTTCTCCTCTTTCTTCTTTTCATTCATAAAATCAACAGAAAAAAAACAACAACTCATTCTCTTGCTACATATTAGTGTCACAATTATTGTTTATTCTCTTACTACATATTAATATCTCCAAAAACTAATCTTTCACTTTAAAGATTTCGGAGTCATACAAAAATTCTCCATCAGACAATTATTATTTTTTAGTGTAAAAGAAAAGTAGTCAGAAATATTTTGTGGAAAAGTATGCAGCGGCTCGACGCTGGGAAAATTCTAGGGGTGAACGAACTACTTATGTAGGTTTCAAAAAGTGCTATAGCAGAATCAAAGTCTTTGGACCTCCAAACTAATATATATACATCAGAGGTAGAAATGGATCATAGAGTAATTATAGTTATGTATTATATCTATTATATTCTAACTATTTTATTATATTATATTTGTCACTTTCTTTTTCATTTTTCTATTCTCTGTTCCAGTTCACCTCAAAAATGGGCTGAAACATCATCACACTTTTACACGTGGCATAACTACACTGTTAGATTTTCATGTAATATGTTGGTCTACACATAAAATAAGTATTTTTTTAGTCTTAATATTGATTTTTTCACAAAAATATTATATCTCAGTTATCTTGTTTATCTATAATTACATTGTTTTGCCTAGTTAAGTATCCAATTTATCTCTGTTATTTACTATTAATATATCTGTTTTAGTGTTATTCCAAGGATGACATATGTTGCCATGTGAATGTCACGTGATTGTTGGTATGGTATATATTACTGATGTGACATGTTGAATAAGTTGCAAATAGTTGTGTTTCATCCTTTAACAATATAAATTTAGTGAAAATAACAATATATATATATAATATTAAATGAATAATAAAAGTTAAATGCATTTCTTTTCTTAAATAGTTCTAGATGATAATTTGCACAAAAGTAAAATATTTTTATACTCTTTTTGCAACTTCTTTATAACATTTTTTGCACTGTTCTGATTCATTATAATTTTTTTGTTTAAGTTTAATTTTTTTAATCCATATTTTATCTTTTCTATATTATGCTTCTATTTTATTTATGCAAATTTTAATCTAAATTTCATTAAGCTAACTAAAAACTACACTGTTCCATAGACAATATCAGAGGAGTGCAATTTAAATTTAAACGATCCTATACTATCTTCACTTCTTTTTTTATCTGTTTAAGTATAAAACTTTTCTTATAATCATGAATTAAAATTATCATTAAACTTTTAATTAAATTCTGAGAAGTATTCATGCCATAGAGAAATAATTTCATTCTCTGGTTTAAAAACTATATAGTAACCAGTTCATTTTAATAATTTTATTCTCATTTCCAACCTTTTCTAAATACAGTAAGGTCCTAAATGAATAAAATTAAAATATTAGACAAAAATATTTATACTTTATACATATTTTTTTAAAAGATATATAAATTAATTTATATTAAACATTTAAGAATTCATATATTCATATTTAAGAATTTTAAAAATAAATATATTCTCTCAATAAGTATAAAAGTTTTTTTCCAAATAATAATAATAAAAAAGGAACATTCAAGGTGAGCTTAATTGCTTAATAATAATAATAATAATAATAATAATAATAACTTTGTCAATAGCTGAATTTGATCGAAGCCTTCTGCCAGATTTTCATCAGACTTGTTACTAAGGTCCTTCTTGCCAGACATGATATCTTATTTAGCAGATAAAAATGGAGAGGTTCTCGAACTAAAATCGGTGCTCTGATACCATATAAAAAAATTATATAATTTTTTCTTTGGGTGTATTTACATAATTTCATATAAAAAAATAAAATATATACGACTTTTTTTCTCCAAAATTATAAGTTAATTATGACGGAAGAGTAGAAATGAAAATAAAAATGAAGTTTAATGCAACATTATAATTGAAGTTATAAGGTTTACATACCAAATATATGTTTACGCTATTTTAATCGGTTTTGGTAATATTTACTTAATAAGTTGACATTTTCTTCGACACACATCTCTTCTGGTTACTTCCACAATATCTGAAAATTCAAAAGCACAAATGAATACTTACTAAAGTCATATGAAAGACTAAAGTCATATGAAAGACTTGTATGGCACAGATTCTACTATTTTCTTAATATCAACTCTCTTTTTTTCACTTTGTCTAAATTCTGTGTTTAAAGAGTATTTTTGGCAGGAGAAATAGTATTTGCATTGCAATGGTTCTTAATTATTTTGTATTGTAAAGAAGTATTTAATTTTTGAGTTGATGGTGTGGGTTTGGTGAGATGGCTGAAATGGGTGGAATCCAGCGTGGGTGAATGCTGGATTGTTAGCCCAGGTTCGATAAGGAGGAATCGTAATCACTAATTTTCTGCAGACAAGATGAATATTCTGCATGTATTGACATCAAATAAAACCTTAGACTCACAGTTCATACACCCCACTATCAACCTTTTCTCTCTATTCTATTCAATAATACTTGGAGAATCCACACCCAATAATCACAAGGCCTCTAAAATATAGCCGTTGCTTTTAGAATTTTAAACATATCACAAATTTAGCATAATCAATGTCTTTATGCCAATCTAAACCCAAAAATACTCATTTATGTTTACCATATAATAAGCTACTTGGCATCTGAAAGAATTTTAAAAAGTCACATCAAGTTTATGTAAAAAAAATTACATTAAATGTAACGTGTCACACCACTGTATAAATATATCGTTTTCTGAAAATCCACAAGATATAGAGCTAAATATACCAAATCATACAAATGATAACGAGGTAGATGGGGATGGATATAAGAGAAAAAAAAGTCATAATTTGTTTCTTAAAATACATCAGATCACAAAAAAATCATAAAAATGCACGAACAGCTAAAATTTCATAGTTTAAATAAAGAAAATGATGCTGAAAAGTTATATTTTCATTCAATTTTTGAAAATTAAATTTGAATCTCTGCTTTCCATTGTCATTAAATTTAAGGTTGAATCTTCAGAATGTAAACAAGAGTTACTTGTTTAATCCTTTGATTTGATTTGAGTTCTTCCAAAGTAATTAATTAATTCGACGGTTTTGAAAGAGGACAAGGAATTAAAACAGATAAACTCACCCAGTCGATTTCATCCATTCGGAGACATGTAATGCATTATCAAATGGATCATCTTTTATATATATATATATATTATATATATATATATATATATATAATTTCAAACATGATAAAGTCACATGTTTAAATATATATTATATGTTGTTTATGCTGTCAAAAAAAGATTATTTATATAACCTTTTAGACCCATTCCGAATTGAATCTTTAGATGGAATGCCATATGCGTTAATTTATTTAATTGATACATAGAATAACTAAAGTTAATTAAAAAATTGAAACAAATATTTAGTCTATCAAATATACTTTGACTAATATATAATTGTCTGAGGACACAAGCAACAGTGTGATCATCATCTTGACTGCTACTACAGTAACTCACAAGTCATTATCTGATGTGTTCTCTTCTGTAATTTTTCCACCATTTTTCTTGCCTGTTTCATCTTTTCTCCATGCCTTCTTAGTGCTAATCTTGTGAGCTTTATTTTTGTCCTTTCTTCCTGCTTGATTTGCGGGTTTTTTTGTTTGATTCTCATTAATTTTCTTGGTTGCTCTTGTTTTCACATGATTAATGCTTTCATAAGATTAGTTCGTGGTTACCCTGCATGCCCCTGCTCTTACACTCAGCATAGAAGAAGCCATATCTGACCAAGGGAGCAGCAATTCATGACCTGATTCTTTGTCTCATTGTCCCGAGCTTCTTTCATTTAAATAAATAAAATGAATAGACAAGAAAAGGAGTAGAAGGGATTATGCTTTTGGTTTGTATTGTGTTGACTGCTAGGACAAATGTTCTTTGGATGCTTTGTGATCGATAGAATACTGGTCTTAATTAGTGTGAGAAAATTAAATTTAGAGTTACTCATATTTTTCGTGAAGGAAATGTGTGTGCTGATAAGTTGGTGAACTTAGAATTTATTCATATTTTTTTAATACTTTTTTCATGTGATGACAAATGATTGTTGTTACTTGATACGTCAATGTAACTAAAATCTTAAATTGCATAATAATACCTAACATAAAAGCTTTTATTTTAAAAATAACATGAAAGCTTTTATTTTTTTTTTTTAAAAAAAGAAAAGAAGTAGAAGGAGAACTAGAATAGAATAAAAAAAATATTGAACAAATATCTACCACATTAACTATTCCACCTCCCTTGGATATGTTCCTCTCAATAATGCATAGGAATCACGTAAAGATGGGCAAAAGACTAGATAAAAAAAACGTGTATCCATGCACTTTTGTTACCCTTTTTCTCACTTTCCACTAAAAACAGCATTAGTCTAAATGCACTAAGATAGGTTACATAGATGTCACAATGTTATTCGACTTAACAACCAGTTTCCTAAATATTATTTATTATGAGATTTTCTTTAATAATTTACTTTTGTTACTCTTTTCTATCTTATTCTTTTCATATATGGCTAAAATTCCTACATTTTACTTTCCTCCTAGATGCCTCTCTAGTTGTCTTGATCAAGTCATTTTAATTATTTTTTAATTATTTTTCTTATACTAAATTTCTTTTATATGCAATCTAATAGTATTAAAAGATTTTAAATGTGAGTGTGACTTCGAATTTGAAAGGTGACTTTTGCATGACTCAAACGGGTGAGGAACAAACATATGAGTAGGTGAGGAGTCTTAGATTTTGATGATTTTTATATTAAAAGTCTTCTAGTATAAGGACTATTGCATTAAGATTATGGGAGAGTATGTAATTCGGTGAAGAGTCCTACATTTAATAGTTTTCATGACTCAAACTGATGTGATGAATGTGAAAATGTAAGTCCTAGATTTGAGGATTCCTTATATTAAAAGTTTTAATACGAATTGTTATATTAAGATTATGAGGAAGATATGAGTAGGTGAAGAGTCCTAAATGTGAGAATTCTTTGTATTAAAAAGTATAAGGACCATTGTTTTAGGATTATGTGGGATGTGGTGAATGTGATGTCTCAAATTGTGAGTGGGTGAAAGTCCTAAATTAAATGGTTTGTTCATAACTGAAACTGAATGTCAAACTAAGAATCCTAGATTTAAGAATTCTTTATATTAAAATTAAAAGTCTTATGGAACTATTGCCTTGAGATAATGAAAGGACATTGGATGAAAATTTTTAAATTTAAAAATTCTTTGCATTAAAAAACTTTTAGTACAAAGACAATTTTCTTAAGATTACAAGATAAATATACAATATTTCCTCTCACAATTACCTAACAAATAAATACATAATATTTCTTACTATAACAATTAAATATATTCACTACAAGAAAATATTATTTAGTGTTCAATTTTAGCAGTCAATTTGATTTTGGTCGTTAAATAAGTGAAAATTAGCGATCAATCTAATTTTCGTCACTAATTTCTACTGATTTAGCGATCAAAATCAAATTGATCTAAGTACAAATCTATCACTACAAACTAGTGACCAAAATTTTGATCGCTAATCCGTATAAATCAACGACCGAATTTAGTTTTCGTCACTAATTTGCACCGATTTAGCAATCGTCAAATTATTCGCTAAATACAAATATATCACTACAAATTAGTCATCGATTTATAATTATTTTATTATTATGATTGTAATTGTTTTATTATTATGATTATAATTATTTTATTATTATGATTATAATTATTTTATTATTATTAATAATATAGTAATAATATTAATTTTAATATTAAAATTAATAATAATAAACTTAATACTAATTATTATTATAATAGTAATAAACATTACAATAATAATTATTATAAAGATAATAATAATAATAATAGTAATAATAATAATTTCGAAATAGTTACTATTTAATTTTAATTATTAAATTTAACTCTTTTAGTGATGAAATTAACTATCCATTTTTCAACTCTAATTTTTTGTAGTCACTAAAAGAAAAGTGATGATAACTAGTTAGCAAATAAGTTATGGGGATAACACCTTCATTTCTGGAAACATAATTTTATAACACATCTATTGAGACTCAATTGCATGTAAGTATCTTTAATATTTCAAGTAATTTCTATTTTAATAGATTACTTGGAAATTAAGAGACATTGTATTTACAGTAAATATCCTTTGACAACCTAGTTTTTCAAAAACATCTGCATACAACTATTTTAAATAATAGAATATTATATTTAAATGATAATAATAAATATAAATGAAGTATTATAATAAAATAATATTTTATGTAGCTGTGATGTGGTTGTTGAAAAAAATATAGTGTAAAATGATCATGACTCTTGTATATATACCACATTGGGTTTTACAGCTAATATATGAAGTCTCGCAAGCAACAGTGTCATCATCTTGGCTCCTGCTATTCCAAAACTGCTACTATACTAACTCACAAGTCATTACTTGCTTAATACTTCTATTGCTCATCATTCTTCTTGAAAGGTAAATATTTGCTTCTATATTCCTCATTCTTATCTTAGACAATTTCTTATTAGTGGATGCTGTGATAGATTTGGACTAAAATATATTTAAATTAAGCTTAATTTTCTATGTAAAGTCATTGAAGTTCTTGATGCCAATCTCCGCCACTGCGAGGATGTTATGTGTGAACTTTCTTTGTTAATGCAGAGCAGTGGAACTTCATATGGCTCCACACCTATGAATAGATTTAGTAGAGTAGAAAAAATGACAATTACCATGACACACTATTCTATCACCCTAGACAGTAGTTATTCAAATAGCCAAATACTGCATGTTTTTCATAGAAGTTAGGATCATAACTCGTAAGGCATTATAGAAGGATTGATAATATTTCTCATTTCTGGGAGGCTACATGAACATATATCCCTTTTCTGTTGCACTGAGAAATGATGGAACACAAATTTATTAATTTAGGACTTAAACTGAGTATATTGATTAGGAAAATGAGCTGGTCTGGAGGAGATTGGATGTGTGGTGTTTGCGAGCACATAAATTTCAAGAAGAGGGAAGCATGCCAGAGTTGTGGATACCCCAAGTATGGGGGACCTGACCCTTCAACCTACAGATACAACAAGACTGAAGCTTTGGCAGGGGACTGGTTCTGCAACTGTGGAGGTCACAACTATGGCAGTAGATCAAGGTGCTATAGATGTGGTGCAGTTAAAGATTATTACTCTTCAGTATATGGCAGCAACTCTGGAGAATATGGATCTAACACTTTCCCTCCAGGATGGAAGACTGGAGACTGGTTTTGCCCAAGGTCCATTCACATTCTCAGTACTCAAAAAATAGGATCTCTTTCTTATCCTGCATTATCATCACTTTAACAGCTGCTTCATTTCAATTTGTGACTACAAATTGAAATGTACACTGACTATATCACCTACATGTCCAAATATCATAAAACATGTAACTCATGTCTACACATAAAAGCCATTTTTCATGTATTGAGTTAAACATGTACAATCTCTTCTTCTTCATCCCAAAGACAGAGAATTCTATTCAGCCTTCAGAAAACGCATGCATAGTGTCAGTAATTACAATATCAACAGTGGCCATTCGCATGAAAGAAAGCTGGTTTTTTTGCACTCAAGAAATAGGATAAAATATGCAACAAATACTTGCATCCATATTAATTCCTAACTAATTCAAAATATTTCACCTTGTTTTTTCCAACTTCTTATGTAACAGAATCGGCTGTGGAGGGCATAATTATGCTAGCAGGACAGAATGCTTTAAATGCAAAATGCCTAGGGATTTTGGTGAGGGACTACTTTTGATGTTTCAGTTGTTCTTTGTTCAAAGTACTCTCAGGATGATCTTTTATTTTTCAATTGCTATTAACCTCAGGTTCATTGATACACATTACTTTTGTTTCTGGTTCTGCAGACTAGAAGAAGGAATTTCAGATTACCCTCAACTTTCTTCTTCAAACAACATTCTACGATAAATCATGGATCAAGGCTCCCTCTGTAATAGTCATAGCATTGTTTTTTCATTAGGATGAAATAAGGATGTTATGTCATATTGCTTCTATTCTAATTACTAGATGTAGTGACAAGAAGTTTATGAAAACCATATGTCTTGTTTTCCATATTCATTTACTGAGATAATTAAGGTTCCGAACCTTTTTTACTTAAAACCTTGCATATCAGTTTCTCTTGTTAGCTTCTACAATTCAATAATTCAAATCAATTGCATTTGCATTGCATGAGTTGTTTTTCTCATATGTTGAATTTCTACTTATAAAAAAATGTGTAGGAGTATCATTTAATTGAGTTGTTTATGTCATGCTGTTCCAAATAAAGTTTTGCATAACAATACTCCAACCCATAAATGAGGTAGAGTGGTCAGACCTTGTCATTTTTTTCACTAGAGAAGGATTTCTTCTTTCTATAAGTTATGGCTGAGAATTAATAGAAAAGTAATTAATGTGTTTTTCCTTAAAAAAATATTTTAAAATATATATTGGTTTTATTTTTAATAAAATTTAATATGTTTTTAATCCTTATCACTACAAGAAAATCATGAAATAGAAACCAATTAGTAGAAACTAAAATAATTAGTTGCAATAGTAACTAAATTAGAAACCATTTTAGAAACTAATTTAGAAACCAATTTTTTTTTTAGTTTTTAAAATGGTCTCTATTTTAGTTCCTATTGTAACTAATTATTTTGGTGTCTAAAAATTGATTTCTATTTCATGATTTTCTTGTAGTGTATATATTTACTAAACATGTTGTAATTCTAGTAATTTATCATATACAATAAAATCTTATATTTCTGAATAAATATATAGACCGTAGATATACTAAATTGTTACAAGGATTAAGATAAACACTCTGAACTATTTTTAAGATAAAAAACATAATTACGGTTTAAGAAAAGCATAGAGGTGTTACATATGGCAGATTGAGCCCAATGGACCCTATCAATATCCCTTATTATATTACATAAATGTCTTCATTATGTTACCGAATATTCAAATATATTCAGATTTTATGGAAAGTTACCATAATATGACACGATAATGCTTGGAGGAACCAGAGTCAAAAATCTAAGTCCGGGGAGGCTTATAAATAGACAACCACCCACAAAAAGTATCACAACTCATATATTTGCATTATATTCACTGGATACATTGTATTTTGTGTTTTTACTGGCTTGAGTGTCGGAATGTAATCGCAGGTGGGGTCCCCTTTTTGTTCCTGAAGGTTACACCACCCAAACTTGAAGGAGATCACGAGAAGCTCATCCAAATTCTAACCGACCTCGAGTCGGCGCGAATAATTTTTAAACAAAATGGTTACAAATATTATTATGAATTTGTATATTAAAAATAATCACTTTAATCATTCTTGTGGTCCGTACCGGACGAAGAATATAGGTCTCAACATTCGGTCGAGGGCAACTAACATGATCAAATTCCTTAAGTCCAAAAGAGAATTAACAAGCATAAAACAATGGTTAAATATTAATTAATATGCTTTAATTATGATTTAAATATTAATTGAGTCCAACAACAAAGTGTTTATAATAATTATATAAATAGTTACAAGTTTCATAAAAAATTAAATCATCATTACATATTTATTATACCAAGATTTCATTTGTCGGAGTATTTTTTATAAGTATCTTCTAGAAATTTAGAAAAGAGAAGAAGCAAAAGCAAAAAAAAAAAAAAAAAAAGTCGCTTAAAAAGGAAACAGAAGATAGCCCAACTAAAGAAAATGATAATAGCTTTCTCAGTTTTATACATGTGAGAAGGCAATTAATTCTTATATTTTATTGTTATGTTACTAAACTAGTAGACAAATACCCACGCACATAATTCCCCGTTGATGAAAATCATAAATTATTCAAATTCAAAAGAAGGAATGAGAAGATTTTAAGGAAGTGAGGACTCAATAAGTTAGAATCAATCATTTAATATAGTTTGTATTGATTTTATATTATTTTAATCAAAATCTTATAATTTATTTGTTTCTTATTCGTTATATATGGTAGTTGTTTTATAATTTCTTATTCACAAGTTTATTCACTTATCTCTCCCACGCATCAATAATAATTTAGTAGTGCTAAAATGTACTTTAATTTATATACTTTGATTAATATAATTTTACAAAATAGGATGATAACTAAAGATGGACTTTTCAAAATATAAATATTTTAAAAACTATTATTTTCATGTTTTAATTTTTGTAAAAATCTAAATGGAATACACCTAAGTAACATTGGGACCTACCTTATAACAGAAGAGAAATGTATAATATTTTAATGTCATGATTTAGTTATGTCTTTAAACACATAAAAAAAACTTAAAGTGAATGGGAATCCCATGCTAAATATATATAATTGATTGGATGTGACGTATGAATGAAAGGATAAGAATAATGGGAGACATTGTTTGGCTATAAAACTTTTGAGCGTGGCGTCATGGCGCCGATTATAAAAGTTAGAAGAAGTGGAATTGTCACTTGTTTCAATGTTTCTCAGTATCTGCTGCTATACTTAATTCCAGATTCCACATGCTGCTATACAATGCTTCAATGTTCTCTCTCACTAATCATCTCACTCCTGTCGATTGTTTAACATCATTTTCACAAATTCAATGGATTCTTCAAGAATAAATGTTTTTTAAGATTTAGAGTTATTCATATAATATTTAAAAGAATGTGTATGGATAAATTGGTTAAATTTATTTTATTAGAATAATAAGTTTTTATTTAATTTTTTTAAAAAAAATTAAGAATAAATTTTTTATTAACATGAATTTTAATCTAATTTTTTATATTTTTATTTTATTTTATTTTAATAATATATTTTTATGTGTAGTAAATGATTGTTGTTAGGTTAAGTTTACTAATAATACATTTTTCTAACATCAAAGTTTTATATATAAAAAAAATAACCCACTTAACTTTAATTTTTTTATATATTTTTATAAATTTATCACTTTTATTTTATTTAACAATTATATTTTGACAAAATATACTTGCAAGTTTATTCTAATGAAACCTACAATTTCAGATGCACAAAATTCATTTCCTTTACTATCCACTTCTACAATTTTATATGCACAAAATTCACTACCTTACTCCACTTTTTAAGTGTCCGTATGTTTCCAGCGACCAATTTATGCAAGCAAAAAAAATAAAATGAAGGAAGCACAAAAATAAAAACTCAATTAAAAATAAAATATTCGGATAATTCTTTTTACAATGTTTCTCTGTAACTATGTCAAAAATTGCAGAAAAAATTGACTGTTATGTATATATAACATAATATGTATTCATAATAAATTCACATAATGGATTATGAATCTATATATATATATATATTAATTATTACATTAATTTTACATTTTACATTTTATCTTTTTTAATTTATTATTTTTTATATTTATATAATAATAAAATAAATATAATTAATTATGTAATATAAATAATAATTTAAAAGAAATAAATATATATAATCAATTTTTTTACAAATTATTACTCCATCACACAATATTTACATAATTTAATTTATTAAATTGTACAAGTTTTAAAATAAAACTACTCATAGAAAAAGCAATTCCTTAGCGCCGCGCTGGTTCTCCCCACCGAGAATGTGAAAAAGTGGTGCCCTAATCTTAATTCCGATCAACACCTTCGCAGTCGTCGCTCTCACCAGCACAAAGGTGATTGGTTGAAACGAGACTTCAATTGACGGAGCTCCAAGCACCGCCAGCAAAACCCTAATTTGAAGATTTGGGGGTTTTAGGGTTTTCTACTACAGGTCCGGCGCGGCTGACGGCGTTGACTGCAGAGGTGGTGGCTCACGTGGTGGTGCGATGCGGTCGCTATTTCGTGTGTCTTGCGGAGGTTTTTGGCGGCAACTTGTTAGCCTTTTAAAATGGCGGAGGGCTCTGCGGGTTTCCTCATTCCATGGACTTGTTTGATGGATCGAAAAGTATGTCCTGATAATAAAGTATATTCTAGGTCCGGTCAAAGGAAGACTTTTGCTCAGGCTTTGGGAAATACATGTGACATTCCTTTGTCCCAGCTACCTACCCCTTGTATTAAGGGGGACATGATTACTGTTCGGATTGATGAGGCAGATTACATGGCTGGTCTTGAGGATTGCAAAACCCATCTCCATGGTCGGGTTATTCTATCTAAGGGGGATAAACCTCTCACACACATAGATTTAACTAAAAAGTTGCAGCCGGTGTGGAAAGCTCTTGGACCATGGAAAGCAATTCCTCTTGGAAAGGGTTTCTATGAGTTTGAGTTCGCTTCTATAGAAGACATGCGATGGGCTCTCGGGATGGGTTCCCTGAAGTTATCTCCTGGTTTATTGAGACTGTTTGCCTGGACAAAAGACTTTGTCCCAGCTACCATGAGGAGTACCAAAGCTCAGACCTGGGTTAGAATTTACCATTTGCCTTTGGAGTATTGGAAACCAAGGACAATATTTTCCATCGTCAGAGGCCTTGGTACTCCGTTGTCTTTGGATGAGCATACTATGAGAAAGAATAGGGGTATGTTTGCTAGAGTGCTGGCGGATATTGATATGTTGTCCCCTCTTCCTGATCACCTCTTGGTTGAACGTCCAGACTTTGCTTTTGTAGCTGGTGTGGAATATGAATGGCTCCCTCCATTTTGCTCTCATTGTAAAATGATTGGGCACGAGCTTGCTCAGTGCCGAGTGATCCATGACCAGGGTCGTGTTCTTGGGCCTCGACATAAATCTTCTCAGAAGACACCTTCTGATAAACAGGAACAAGGGAGGACCACAATTCCAACCCAACGTGAATATCGGGAAAAAGATCTGCAGACGAAGCTCTTAGAAGATCCCATGGATAATTTGAAAGTTGATGCTACTGGGGTTAATGTAGGGTCACCCTTGGGACACCTTACAGATAAAACAGATGGCGGGGAGGATGATTTTGCAGATATGCCTCCTCTTGAGGATGCTTCAGATCATGATAGGTCCTCACCCAAGCAGGGGTTGTCTCCTCCCACTTTGGATTCACTTGTCGTTATTCAAGCTAAGGACTCACAGTCACATTCAATGACTCTTATTGATGATCATCATGTGGAGGCCTCTGCTCCTGTGACTGTACCTTCTCTGTGGCGTACTACCTCTCCTCGGAGGGCTAAATCACATGCAGATACTAATCCTAATGTGGAGGTCTCTGCTATTGTGACTGTACCATCTCAATCGCCTCATACCTCCCCTCGGAAGGCTAAATATATTGGGGATGTTAAAGCAATATCGTTGGTCCTTCAAAATCACTTTTCCTCTCTTGATGGTTTGGAAACTACAGATGTGGAAGGTGATTCTCATATTGGAGCGTCAACTATTCCGCCTACCATTGTTGGAATTAATTATGATCATATTGAAAATCAGGTTGTTTCAAAATTTTGGGCTGACTCTACTGAGATGGAGAAGGATGACAGTGATAATGGGGAAGAAACAGTTCGCACTAAAAGAAAACCAGGGAGACCACCTAAGGGGACTGGTAAATCCAGGAAAACTGCTAAGGCAGTTCTCTCTACAACGTCGCAATGAAGGTCTCTTCTTTTTTTGGAATGTCAGAGGATTGGGAAACCACAAAACTGTGCAGATGTTGCTTAGTTTACTTAACCTACATAAACCTCTCCTGGTTTTTCTTGCTGAACCCATGATGTCGTACACTACTGCTTTCGACATCCTTTTCAAATCTGTCAATATGCATTTGGTGGCTACGTCTCCTATTGTTAATAAAGTTTCTAAGCTTTGGTGTTTGTCGGTTCCTAATCTTGTCCAAAATTTCTTGGTTAATGATCTTTGTAACTTGTCTTTGGCATGATAAAAGTTTTAGCTTTGCAGGTGTTTATGGTGCTAACACATACTTGTCTAGACGATTTTTGTGGAGGGATCTTAGTTTCTTCACAGGGCCTTGGTGCATTCTGGAAGATTTTAATGTTGTGCTCTCGGCGGATGACTGTAAAGGGGGGGTGGCTCCTAATCAGGTTTCTTGTAATGAATTCCTAGACTGGATTAATACTAATGATCTTTCTTGTATGCCTTTTATTGGAACTTGTTATACTTGGTGTAACGGAAGGAGAGGGTTGCATAGAATTCACAGAAGACTGGATAGGGCTTTATGTAATGGAGTGTGTCTGGATGAATGGGATTCTGGTACTTATCAAGTTCTTGTTAAAAATTGTTCTGATCATTCCCTTATTCTTGCTAGTCTTGTTCTGATCATTCCCTTATTCTTGCTAGTCTTGCTAGTAATTCTTTGCGGAAGGTTAGCAATTTTCGTTTCTTTTCTATGTTGCTTCAGGACACTTCGTGTATGAAGCTTATTCATGATTCTTGGGCTAATAATGTTCACAATGCAGTTCTTCTTAAGCAGGGTATCCTCCTTGGTATTCAAAAAAACTTAGAGACTGCTAGTTTGTCTGATAGTGATGGACTTCTCTGTCAAGAAAAGATTGCTAAGGAGGAGCTTGATCATGCTCTTCACTGTCAATATCTGTTTTGGAAAGAAAAGGCTAAGATGTTATGGTTCAAGGATGGAGATCGAAATACCGCTTTTTTCCATGTTGTGGTCAAAAGGAGAAATAATTCTAGTGGGATTCATCGTCTACGGATTGATAATGAGGTTACGGAGGATCCTAAAATCATTGAGGATCATATTTTGGACTTTTATAAAAATCTTTATGCTGAGTCTATTTCTAATGTTCTGGATGTTGATAATATGGAAGATTTTATTGGTACTTATATTCCTACGATGGTTTCCTCTGAGGAGAATATGATGTTGATTAAATGTCCTGATTTTTCTGAAATCAAGAATGTTGTTTTTAATCTTAACGATAATAGTGCTCCTGGTCTTGATGGTTTTGGTGGTGTTTTCTATCATTCTTGCTGAGAAATTATTGGGACAGATGTTTGTAATGCTGTTCAACAATTTTTTAAACAAAATTGGGTTCTCCCTGGAATGAACAGT
This sequence comes from Phaseolus vulgaris, assembly GCF_000499845.2. Classification (NCBI taxonomy): domain Eukaryota; kingdom Viridiplantae; phylum Streptophyta; class Magnoliopsida; order Fabales; family Fabaceae; genus Phaseolus; species Phaseolus vulgaris. The sequence continues at coordinate 38,144,860 of NC_023757.2, read as the reverse complement.
AATGTGGTATCTCTTATTCCTAAGATTCAGGGTGCTGATTCCATTAAAGATTACAGGCCAATTGTTGTTGCTAATTTCAAATTTAAAATTATTTCCAAGATACTGGCGGATAGGCTTGCTCTTGTGGCTGCTAGAATCATTTCTCCTAATCAATATGGGTTTGTGCAGGGTAGACAAATTCAGGATTGCATTGGTATTGCTTCTGAAGCTATTAATATGCTTTCTAAAAAGGTTAGAGGAGGTAATGTGGCTTACAAAGTTGATATTCATAAAGCTTTTGACACTCTGAGTTGGAAGTTCTTATTATTAGTTTTGAAACGCTTTGGTTTTCACCCCTCGTTTGTCAGTTGGATTAGTACAATTCTCTGTTCAGCTATGCTTTCTTTCAGAATAAGTGGTAGTTTGGTGGGTTTTTTTCCCTGCAGTCGAGGTGTAAGACAAGGTGATTCATTGTCTCCTTTACTTTTTTGTCTTGCAGAGGAAGTTCTTAGTAGAGCTATTTCTAAGCTTGTGAATGATAAGAAGATTTTAAATATGGCTAGTCCGAAAGGTTATCTCACTCCCTCTCATATTTTGTATGCTGATGACATTTTTATTTTCTGTAGGGGGGATATTAAGTCTCTTTGAAATTTGAGTACTTTTCTTAAAACATATGGTGATTTTTCTGGTCAATATATTAATAACTCTAAAAGTAGTTTCTTCACCATGGATAATTCTCCAAGATTTGTCACCAAAATTCAAAATATTATTTCTTGTAGTCATGGTTGTTTGCCTTTCAATTATTTAGGAGTGTCTATCTTTGTTAGTGCTCCAAAGTGTCGATTTCTTCAACCTTTGGCTGATAAAGTCAAATTGAAGCTAGCATCTTGGAAAGGTAAATCTCTTAACATGATGGGTCGGATCCAGCTGGTCAATACAGTGATTACTGGATTTCTAGCTTATAGTTTTAATATGTATAAATGGTCAGTTTCACTTATTAAGCAAGTTGAGCAGTGGTGCCAGAATTTTATTTGGACTGGTGATATTATGAAAAAAGGTATCGCTACTGTTAATTGGGCGAAAATTTGTTCACCTCTTGAGGATGGAGGCTTGAATATTATTAATCTTCATCATGAAAATAATGCATATCTTCTTAAGCTTGCTTGGAACTTCGCTTATAGCAACAAACTTTGGTCTTTACTCTTGAAAGCCAGAGTTCTTAAATCAAAATACGAGTTTAGAATGGTTTATAGATCCTCATCTCTTTGGCTTGGAATTAAACAATTTTATTCTATCATACTTGATTATACTTCTTGGACTGTTGGTACAGGTTCTTTTATTAATTTCTGGAATGATAAATGGTGTTCTACTACTTCTTTAGCAAATATTGCAGGGTTATATGATGGGGCTAACATTCCGGATACAGTCTTTCAATTTTGGTCAGGTTATGATTGGAATATTCCCTTATCTTTACAGTAGATGCCGCATTTTTTTAATCATATCATGGTTAGAGAGGAACAATATATTCCTAATTGGATTCTAGATGAGTTTGGTCGTTTCACTCTTAAATCGGCTAGGACTTTTTTCTTGGAACCAGGAGTTCCAGGTGGTTGGGGTAAGTTCATTTGGTCTTCATCTATTCCGCCTTCCAAAACTTTAGTACTCTGGAAAAATTTTCATGGGCGACTTCCTACAGATCTGCATATTCAGAATAAGGGTCTGTATAAATGTTCTATGTGTACGCTTTGTGAAAAGCATGAAGAATCTATTCAACATCTATTTTTTGAATGTTCTAATGCATTACATATTTGGAGTTAGGTTCGACAGATTTTTCTTACTTCTCATTTCTCTAATAAGGATGATCTTCTTTCTTTTATTAAGAGTGATGGTAGTCCTTTGGTTAAATTGATTAAACTTGCTGTGATAACCTTTTCTATATGGATGGTATGGCGTATGAGGAATTATGCTAGATTTCAGGATAAGATTGAGGTTTCTAAGGCTATTTCGGTAATTAAAGATTTAACTTGTCTAGTGGGAAATTCGTCTGAAGCTTCAATGAAGAATGATATGTTGGATTTCAACGTGATTAAGTTTTTTGGTATTAAGACTCGTAGTGGGAAAGTTCTTCATCCTCTTCCAGTTAGATGCGAATTTCCTTCACCAGGCTGGGTTAAAATTAACACTAATGGGGCTGCTAGGGGGTATCCTGGTCTTGCTACTTGTGGAGGTATTTTTCGTGGGAGTATGGGAGAATTTATTGGTGCTTTTTCAGGGTTTCTTGAAGTTCAGACTGCTTTAGTTGCTGAGTTTTATGGAGTTATACATGCTATGGAGGAAGCTCAAAAGATGAGACTTATTGATGTTTGGCTTGAATGTGATTTTGTCTTGGTTTGTGCTGCGTTTACTGCTAGGACTAATGTTCCGTGGATGCTTCGTAATCGATGGAATACTTGTCTTAATTTTTGTAGGACAATCAGGTTTAGGGTTACTCATATTTTTCGTGAGGGAAATACATGTGCTGATAAATTGACTAATTTAGGGTTCATTCATAGAGATTAATTTCATTGGTATAATAGACTTCCATCTAGTTTGTTCTTAGAATTCTTTATGAATAAGTATAGTCTACCTATGTATCGTTTTTGTTAGCATGTGAGTTTTGGTCTAGTCCCCCATATTTTTGTATTTTCTTTCTTTTTCCTTTTTTTAATAATACTTTTTTCATGTGATGACAGATGATTGTTGTTACTTAAGGTATCAGCCTAGCTGAGATGTCAAGTTGCATAGTAATGCCTAACATGAAAACTTTCATTAAAAAAAATAAAACTACTCATACTTCAAACTAAATTATCAATTATAAAATTAGACTTTTGACTAATCATTTCATAGTTTAATCGGTTATTAATAGAGAATTGGTCTAAAATATACAATGGAAGTAAAATGCATAGACATATGCAAACCAACCTAACTGAATTTGCGAAACCTGTTTTGATGGCAACAATTTTTATGACTTATTTTTGTCTTTGTTAAGTCAATCTTTAAAAAATAACAAAATTATGGTTTGTTAAATAATACATCAAGATAGAATGTATTTAATGAGCAGTGACGAATCTTCATAAAATATTTTGGGGGTGTCAATATTTTTTTTTATAAGTGTGCAAAAATTTAGAGATTTCAAATATATAAAATATACTAAATTAAAAAATATATATTTTTATTTATACACAAATTTATGTATATAAAAAAAAGGAGGGATCAAGGCCTTCCTCGTACAATACTAAGTTTCACCACTAGTTGCGAGTAGGATATCAATAGTGTAAATATATCACTACCTTACTCAATAAAGAAAGAACAAAAATCAATCATGTATTATGTCAAAATCTTTAAAAGAGAAAACTTTGAGTTTGATGTTCAGGAGATATCAACTCCTCAAATTGGTCAACTATCAATACATTGTTAAATTAAATGATTTTGTGTAGTTTCAAACTACTTGTTCTCGCATCATTATCACTTATTTCTCTTACCATTTATGAATATTGAACATTATTGTCTCAATGTGTTTGAATATTTATAAAACTTGTAAAATTTAGTTTCATTCAATTTAAAATAAGATGATTCATCATGTTATATGACACCAAATTTCATTCCAATCCTCACATGTCCTCAGAAAGTCAAGAAAATCATATACTACTAAAATTCATACCAAAATTAATGAACCAATTAAAAATAAACCAAACAAATATTCCTATTATCAACACTAGAAGTCATATCAACACTAGAAGTCATAGTGTAAGAAAAGTTATCCATATAAACAATAACAATTTTTAATTTTAATTTTAATTTATTTAAAATATTCATCTCCTTAATATTTTTTTCATTCAAATTAGTGATCTACTTATTATTTTTTATTTCTCAAATTACATTAAATTAAAATCATTAATGAACTACATTATGCAAAAATGTGGTATACGTACTTAAAAAAATACAAACATTAATTTAAAATTAAGAAAAACATGTTAACTTTTAATTTTTCAAAAAAAATAATAAATCACATTTTTAAAAAAATTAAAAAAATTGATTGAAGAAAAAAAAATCTACTTAAATAAATCATTAAAAGTGTGCTTAGAAGCATGATTTTAATAAAATAAATTAAAATAACGATTTAAATAGGAAAAAACAGAATTTAAAAAATAAAAATAATAAAAAGTTCTTGAAGACACGATTTAAAAAAAGTTAAATAAAAGGAAGTTATGTTTCTAAATACAATTTCACTAGTCGCTGAACATAATGTATCCAAATCCATAGAAATTTTAAAATTTCTTTATTTCGATAATAAAAAGAATGAATTATTATCTATAGTTATAGTTGACAACTAGTATTTATTTCTTAAAATATAAAAGATAACTAACATTTACGTGTATATATTTGAAAATAACAATTTTTGGAAAGAAATTACAAAAAATAACAAGTGATATTTTAATGTGTTTTGTAGCATGGTAGAGAAGGACAGGCTCTGAAACTAACTCTTATCACTGGCCAATGGCTTGTGTTGCAGGCAAGTAATCATCAAGAAGAAGAAGAAGAAGAAAAGAAGAAGAAGAAGAAAAGAAGAAGAAGAAGAGAGGCAAAACCATGGCGTGTGTGTCAGTGTCCCCTTCCATTCTCCACTTTCTCCCCGCCTCCTCTGATCCTCCCTACAACCTTCTCCAAAACCACCCTTATCTCACTCTCCTCTCCAATTGCCCCAACATCGCTACCCTCAAACAAATCCACTCCCTCATCATCAAAACGGGTCTCCACAATACCCTCTTCGCTCAGAGCAAGCTCATTGAGTTCTGCGCCCTTTCCCCTTCCCAGGACCTCTCCTACGCCCTCTCTCTCTTCCATTCCATCCAACATCCCAACATCTTCATCTGTAACACCCTCATTCGGGCCCACTCCCTCACCCATTCTCCCAACTCCTCATTAGAACTCTACAACCAGATGTTACACTCTGGCCTCCACCCCAATTCCCACACCTTCCCCTTTCTATTTAAGTCCTGCGCCAAAGCCAGAGCCACCCACCTGGGGAAACAGCTCCACGCCCACGTCCTCAAGTTCGCCCTCCATTGTCACCCCCACGTCCATACTTCCCTCATTCACATGTACTCCCAATTGGGTGAATTGAAGAATGCGCGGTTGGTGTTTGATAAAAGTGTTTTGAGAGATGCTGTGTCATTCACCGCTCTTATTACTGGGTATGTCTCCGAGGGCCACGTGGACGATGCCCGACGCCTTTTTGATGAAATTCCCGCCAAGGATGTGGTTTCGTGGAATGCCATGATTGCCGGGTATGTTCAAGGTGGTCGCTTTGAAGAAGCCCTGGCTTGCTTTAGCAGCATGCAAGAGGCTGACGTGTCGCCGAATAAGAGTACAATGGTCAGTGTTCTTTCTGCTTGTGGGCATTTGGGATCGCTGGAGTTGGGAAAATGGATTGGTTCTTGGGTTAGAGATCATGGGCTTGGTTCGAATATTCAGCTTGTTAACGCTCTCGTTGATATGTATTGCAAGTGTGGTGAAATTGATACGGCTCGTGAGCTGTTTGATGGGATAAGGGAAAAAGATTTGATTTCGTGGAATACTATGATTGGTGGGTATTCCTACCTGAGTTTGTACGCGGAGGCCTTGGCGCTGTTTGATCTCATGCTTAGAGAAAAAGTGACGCCTAACGATGTAACGTTCTTGGGCGTTCTTCCGGCTTGTGCTTGCCTAGGTGCTCTTGACCTTGGCAAGTGGGTTCATGCATATGTTGATAAAATCTTGAAAGGCACGGATAATGCTTCTCTTTGGACTAGTATCATCGACATGTATGCAAAGTGTGGCTGCGTTGAGGCCGCAGAACAAGTGTTTAGAAGTAATGGGTCTAGAAGTTTGGCTTCTAGGAATGCTATGATATCAGGGTTCGCTATGAATGGACATGCAGAGAGGGCTCTTGCACTTTTCGAAGAAATGATCAAGGAGGGGTTCCAGCCCGATGATATCACGTTTGTTGGAGTATTGTCTGCTTGTACTCAAGCTGGTTTGGTAGATCTTGGACACCGATATTTCAGTTCAATGAACCAAGATTTCGGGATCTCACCAAAATTGCAACACTATGGTTGCATGATAGATCTCCTAGCTAGAGGTGGGAAGTTCGAAGAAGCTAAAGTTATGATGGGAAATATGCAAATGGAACCGGATGGGGCTATTTGGGGTTCCCTGCTTAATGCTTGTAGGATTCATGGACAGGTTGAATTCGGTGAATATGTTGCAGAACAACTCTTTCAATTAGAGCCAGAAAATTCTGGGGCATACGTTCTTCTGTCAAACATATATGCAGGAGCTGGCAGGTGGGACGATGTTGCAAGGATAAGAACCAGGTTAAACGACAAAGGAATGAAGAAAGTTCCCGGATGCACCTCCATAGAGATTGATGGTATTGTGCATGAGTTCCTCGTTGGTGATAAGTTGCACTCACAGAGTGAATATATTTATAGAATGTTGGACGAGGTAGATAAGCTTTTGGAGGAGTCTGGGTTTGTGCCTGATACTTCTGAGGTACTCTATGATATGGATGAGGAATGGAAGGAAGGGGCTTTGACTCAACACAGTGAGAAGTTGGCTATCGCCTTCGGTTTGATAAGCACAAAGCCAGGGACTACAATTAGGATCGTCAAGAATCTTCGTGTTTGTGGAAATTGTCATTCGGCTACCAAGCTAATATCTAAGATCTTCAATAGAGAAATAATTGCGAGGGATAGAAACCGTTTTCACCATTTCAAAGACGGGTTTTGCTCATGCAATGACTGCTGGTGAAACTTTATCTCTGTTCAATGGTATATAAAATTTGCACTTGCGTAGAAGAAAGACCAATGATTTTTCATTCTTGTGATTAACTGATGTTTGGTACATATGTGTTCTCTCATTGTATATTGAATGCAAACCTTTCTTTATCATAAATTATAAATACACATACAACAAAATAAAATTATCTTTATCATTTATGAAAGACGGGTTCTGTTCAAGCAATTAGTGGTGGTGAAACTTTATCTACCTGTTCAATGGTAGATAACAAACACTTGGGTAGAAGAAAGGCTAATGATTTGCATTCATATAACTGATAATCGGTACAGATTTGATCTCTCACTATATATTGAAATGCAAGTCTTTCTTTATTTTAAATACATATATATTTTAAATACATTAACCCATGATCGGGTTAATGCTACTAGCCCGATTAGAGTAGTGCAGCTGAATCCAACAACCAAGTTGTCGGTTTGGAATTCATGGGTTGGAGGGTGCGTTGAAGGAGTTCTTTCTTGCAGTTGCCAAAACTGTCTTGTCAGCTACTATGAAATATGCTGCTCCAGCCACTGCTTATACAATGTGCTAGTTAGATCACTAATTCCAACAATGATAGTAATTGTTATGAGGAAATCATTGGAGCACCCAAGAATGAGTAATAGTTACCTGTCGAAATTATGAGAGCTTGAGCAGTGTGATTCAGATTTGCTTTTGCCCAAGGCAGCATCTTTACACTAGCCATCTGCAGATCAAAGAAATGTAAACAGATTATGATTCATGATAATTTCATGTCTAAAATAAGAGGAAACAAAGAAAATTGAATAGGTGGAATGGAAGTATTAGTTACAGTTGGGATGGCAGTGGCAATAGTAGCAACAACAGCTGCCTTGGCTCCTGCCATCACACCCTCTGTTGCACACAAATGAAAAATGCAAATTAAAACCAAATAATATTCAGATATAGCAAAATTTGCAGATCTCATCAATGAGCATAATTCTGAACCACTTACACTCCAAAGCTTATCACTCCAGACATGAAATAAGGGAAAGAAAAGAGAATGTTATGCATGCATTACCTTTAGAACAGCGCTTGGCCAAGGCCAACTTTTGATCCAGGGAAGCCAAGCTTGTCCTTTCAAAAGAAGAATTAGCAGCAACATTTCTCTTGGCCATCTTCGAAAATTTTGTTGGACAAAAAAGTTAAGAATGGAAGTGTTGTTAAAACAGATGAAAAACAGGAGTAGCTTTGGTTGAGTAGCTGATGAAGTTGCTGGCATATTTATACTGAAATTTGGAGAAGAAATTAACTAATTTACTTAAAACTATTTCCGAAAAAAAGAGAAGTTGAGGAGTTTGGCAGGGTGCAGTTTGATGGTTTCAATTGAAATCCACTGTCTCAGACAGTTGTTTTCACTCTAGTTTCGGTTTCGGTTGATGCTTTTGTTGCTTCCTAAATTATTTTCAGACTTTATCCAAATTTGGGTATGTTGGATTTTTGTGGGAATGGTCACGTGTCTAGTGTAGGAAGGAATGAAGGTGCTTGTGTTATACACAGGTGGCATAAAAGTCCAAAAACAATTTCACTCTCTTTTGTTTTTACCTATGGTTCTGTATCTCATTGTTTACTCCGCAACATTCTAGTAAGATAATTAAAGGTAGAGCTGGTGGTTTAGATGGAAGATGGACAAAAACCATGGGCATTTCCTATTTATCAATCCCAAAAAAATAAATATTTTACAAGCTTCAAGATATCAGTCAATATCATAATACATTTTCAGGGATAGGTTAATAGATTATTGTACTTGTATCTACCACTGGAGTCTTTTTCTTAAAACAGAACAAACAAATAAAGGATGTGATAAAGTTTCTATATAAATTACAAATACATTTATAACCTCGAAACATGTTCTGATTTTTTTGGAACCAGCAGAATCTGTGCAATGTAATAATTTTATTTATATGATCAAGTGCGTGGGCAAAAACTGTTTGTTAAACGTGATGAATCATTACGCACAATAACCATGAACGACATTAAACATCGGCATCTTTGTTAGATTGCAACACACGTGGTACTCAGCATGTGCTGTAAATTCTCACTGTCGCACTCTAAAAAACAGTGGCAGTATAATAAGTTTTTATTTTCAAAGAGAGAAAAACCTAGGAAACATATTTAATAGATATACCCAAAAATAAAATAATTAATACTGAAAATATAATATTATAAAAATTGAAACAAACTGATTTAGTCATCATGAGTTGCAATCACTTATACTTTTTCCTCTTTTAAACTGATGCTATATATGTTCATCATCTCCACATGATATAGTTATTTTCCAGTTTCCAACATTTAATATAGTAGCCTGAAAATGTATATGCTCAAATCTAAATTAGGAAAATACAACAAATTTTATTAAACTATTAGCCTGAAGTATTAAGTGTTCATGACTTTAATTTACTAAGCATTTATTTCTCTGTCTTTCACACAAAAATTGTGGTCTTATTACCATCTTAACTCACTATCAAATAGGTTATTAGGGGTAGTTTCCAGAGAGGTTTTGGGGAAAAAAGCTGTACGTAAAAATGTGAGATATTTGTCGGTATTGTTATGTGAATTACTAATTTACTTCCCATATATTTTCTCAGTTAATAATTTTTTAACAAAAAATTTAATATTTTAAAAATATATTTAAGGATAAATTTAACATTATAAATAATCTACTAATATTTATTGATTCAATAAAATTAATTACATATAGTAATAAATTTTTTTGTGGCTAAGCAGAGGAAATTTTAAGTCTGCTAAGAGCTAAGATAACATTTATAATGAGTCAGTTGCTTCATCCAAAACATTGTCTCAATCACTCTATCATAACTAAAAGTTTTTTATATACAAATTCCTTCTTAATCTGATAAAACACATTTTAAAAATTAAACCGTTACAAAGTCATCAAGTTCTAAAATAAAGAATAATTTAAACATATTAATATTTAAAATATTAGTGTTATATATCACTGTGACATATCTGATGATTGTAATTCTAGTTCAATTAAATTATTTGTTTTTCTCTATTTAGTTGTTCAAAGAAAGAAATAAAGGAAGTGAGATAAAAATGGGTGAAAATAGAAATGATTTGATGAAAAAGAAATATATTAAAATAATAATAAAAGAGTTATTTAATTGATTAATTTGTTGACAGTATTACTTTATTATTTATTATATATTTTCTAATTATAGGGAGTAAATGACACTTGCAGAAGAAGTTGGGGGAAATAATATTAAAATGGTAAAAATTTCAATGTAAAGTACACTTCGAATGGAGTGTGATTAGTATTCGTGGGTGTATGTTTTAATCAAATAATCTATATTGAAATCTTCATGTGAGTTTGTTTGAGTGGTTCTAAGAAGAAAAAATTCTAACAAAAAAAATATTACATTTCCTAGATGTTTATTTAAACTTTAACATAAGAAAAACATATTTTTTCAATAAATAAGTTAAAATAACTTATTTTGATAAATTACTGTAACTTATTAAAAAAAGTTGGTCTGGAAGCTATTTTAAAATACACGGAGAAACATATTTAATAAAAGTATGTTTGTTTCAATCAACAATTTGAGTCGAGCTTTTTATTAAAAATTTTTAGCTTTATTTTACTTTTTATTTAAACTTTAACTTACAGGTTATAACTTTAAAATAAACCAGACAAAAACAGAGTTTTAGCGTTAATATTTGTTTGAGTTTGTTGGTCATGTTTTGACGTGATTAATGCTTTATAATTCATGTTTTTCCTCCATTGTACAGGGCAGTTAGCACAGAAGAAGCCATACTTTACCAGGTTAGGAACAATGTTCATGACTCCATCTATTGTCTTATTGTTTCAATTTTTTTTAACTTTTTAATCTTACGTAAATGAATAAAAAGTTATAGCATATTTTATTATTTAAGTATTTAATTTTATAAACTTTACCGCTCAAATTTAAGTTTGATACATTTTTTTATTCCTATATTTTTTTTATACATTTTATCATTATTCTTTTCTACGTTTTACTTATTTATATATTATATATTACATTGATTAATTAATGATGTGATAGTGTTGATCCGCGATACCAGATTTTATTTGATGATAACAATACATGTAATATTGATATTGACATGAACTAAAGAAATAGATAACTTAATTTTGCTACTTAAAATAAATACAATTTTTATTTAAAATTGTGAGGAGGAAAATATATATTAAGAGAGTCTTAAATATAGGATATTACACTTTGGAAAATGAGTCTTAAGTATAAGATATTACACTCTAAAAAAATAGGTGATAAACTTAATTAAGAAAGTTTAATTTATAGCTTAACTTCTAAGTATTTATACACATGTGTTTGTTTATCCGTGTTTTTATATATATATATATATATATATATATATATATATATATATATATATATATATATATATATATATAAAATGGTTGTTGTTAAGTAGCCATGACCACTCGCCTTCACATTTACCTTAGTACAGCGAGTCACTGTTTTTATTTTTTTCACTCTAGCAAAAGGCAATATTGTCAATAGTGTCAATATATCTATAATGTTAGGGAGTGTTTGGATAGGTGGATGGTTTTAAAGTAAGGAATGAGAGGATATTGATTGAGAAGTCATCTTTGTGCAAAAACGATTATAAGATTAACAAATTCCCTCTATCCTTGTAGCTTCAATGGATCAATACTGGTATTGCAGCTCTCCCATATATACATTAACCATTCTTTAACCAACAACATATGTCCCTATGTCATCCCTTGATAATAATTTACACTCAAACAATATGAATTGTGTTCTTTAGTTCACATCAAAAGAAAAAAAATAAAAATCTTATAGTCAAACATGTACTATCAATTCATACAATATTTTTAAAACAATATTATTAGATATTACATCTAACCACAAATAGTTAATTTAAAAAATTTATGTAACTCAAACTTCTTTTAGAACAATTATTGTCCATCTTTTGATGAGAGTTGTGAAATTATATTTTTTTTTAATTTTAAAATATTAAAAAAAATGGTAGATTTCTCAATTGCTTGAAGAAAAAATGGTTATTTAAATAAATCTTGATTTGTCCAATTGGACATTATTTTTCATAATTTGCTAATGCGTAAGATTAATTATTTTTTTAGTTTTGTAATTCATTTTTGTGTATCTCTAGTTTTTATTCTGAGTTTTGTGATTTTTAGATTGTACCATAAACAAATGAAAACACTCTCATCTCCAATAAAAATATCATAAATTTTACCTTAACCACTAACATTTACCACCAATAATTACAAGCAATGATAAAAAGCAATCAACACACTTTTTTTTTCACTGAATGAATATTGTTGGACAAAAGAAAGCATACAGTGCAGGGAGAAATTGGAATTCAAATAGTCCATAAGTACCTCCAATATCCTTTACTTTCAAAAATTTGTTTGAATGAAAAACTTGAGTGTAAAGATAAAATATGTGCAATTTTAAAAGTAAAAAAAATAAAATGTGCGAAATGAATAAATAAATATTAAAATAAAGTACTTTTTGTGTTATTTTATTATACACCAAATAAGTCACATGAATATTTAATTAATAAATAAAAAATAATTTTATAAGTACTATTATTACATTTTTATAAATTATATATTTTATCTCCTTTACTATGAATCATTTTACAAATTAGTTATAATTTCTTGAAATAATAATAAATCAGTTGAAACATGCATGCTAAATCTCCAAAACTAGAGGTGGGGAGTTCGAAGAAGAGAAGGCTATTTGGGATTTTGCAGTTGATGTTTGTACGATTCATGAACAGGTTGAATTGGGTGATCAGAATAAGTCTGAATAAGTCTTTCAATGAGAGCAAGAAAATCTTGAGGCATACTTGTGCCTTTTGTCAAACATATATGTTGTACCTCTGTAAACATTCAGGGTCAAAATATTCACAGAATAATACTCTGAGGCAGATAAAGAAAGTGTTCTCCATTCACCTAATTATAAAAAAACAAAGTAAAGTATCATATATGTAAATGTTTTTATCCAAACTCTAACTTATTATATGGAATTCTTAATGTTCTTTTCTTTTTGTTTTACTATTCCTCTCTTGTTTCAAAAAAACTTATTTGTCAATCAATTTCTAAAAAAAAATCATTTTCATACACATCTGTTCGGCATATTTGAATAAATAATTACAATTCAAGAATTGCCTTTAATTAAAAATTTATGTTATTTGTCCAATTTTTATTGAATGAATGTAATTCGCTGAGCAAATTTCTGAAATTAGATTTTTCTTGGTTTCTCTTCAATCTATCGCAAATTTTTACTTTCATATCATCAACATAATTTGAATTAATATTCTATTTGGTATTCTAATATCAAACCTGTTTTTTCCTATTTTATTCACAAATTAATATATTTAGATTTATTGTACAACAATAAACAATAGAGCTATTGGAGGAAACTGGGTTTGTGCCTAATACTTCTGAAATGAAAGGCCAATGATTTGCATTCTTATGATTAACTGATGTTTGATACATATTTGATCTCTCACTGTATCCTTGAATGCAAACCCTTTTTTATTATAAATTGTAAATACATATTATTTCATTTGTGATGAGTTCGATGATCGGTTAATGCTACGCAATAGCTCGATGAGAGTAGTGCAGCTGAATCCATTAACCAAGTTGTCGGTTAATTTATGGGTTGGAGGGTGCGTTGAAGGAGTTCTTTCTAGCAGTTGCCAAAACTGTCTTGTCAGCTACTATGAAATATGCTGCTCCAGCCACTGCTTATACAATGTGCTACTTAGATCACTAATTCCAACAATGATAGTAATTGTTATGAGAAGATCATTGAAGCACCCAAGGATGAGTAATAGTTACCTGTGGATATTATGAGAGCTTGAGCAGTGTGATTCAGATTTGCTTTTGCCCAAGGCAGCATCTTTACACTAGCCATCTGCAGATCAAAGAAATGTAAACAGATTATGATTCATGATAATTTCATGTCTAAAATAAGAGGAAACAGAGAAAATTGAATAGGTGGAATGGAAGTATTAGTTACAGTTGGGATGGCAGTGGCAATAGTAGCAACAACAGCTGCCTTGGCTCCTGCCATCACACCCTCTGTTGCACACAAATGAAAAATGCAAATTAAAACCAAATAATATTCAGATATAGCAAAATTTGCAGATCTCATCAATGAGCATAATTCTGAACCACTTACACTCCAAAGCTTATCACTCCAGACATGAAATAAGGGAAAGAAAAGAGAGTGTTATGCATGCATTACCTCGAGAACAGCGCTTGGCCAAGGCCAACTTTTGATCCAGGGAAGCCAAGGTTGTCCTTTCAAAAGAAGAATTAGAAGCAACATTTCTATTGGCCATCTTCGAAAATTTGGTTGGACAAAAGCTAAGAATGGAAGAAGTGTTGGTTAAAACAGATGAATAAGAGGAGTAGCTTTGATTGAATAGCTGATGAAGTTGCTGGCATACTTATACTGAGATTTGGATAAGAAAATAAATAATTTATTTTAAACTATTTCCGAAAAAAGAGAAGGAGAGGAGTTTGGCAGGGTGCAGTTTGATGGTTTCAACTGAAAACCACAGTCTCAGACAGTTGTTTTCACTCTTTTTTTTATCATCTCAGTTGTTTTCACTTTAGTTTTGATACTTCATGTTTTTGCTGTTCCCTACTCCTAGATTTGCTACTTTACTTTTCATAAAGTTGCAAATGACATTAGTTTTATCCAAATTCGTTCATGAATTCTGGTCCATCCTCTGAAATTGTGTTTATAAGTAGTTTAATCTTATAAAATTAAATTTAAAAATAAAGATTATTCTTACTTAGATGATATTTTAATTTAGTCATATATTACTGGTCAGTGTCTCACAATTTGACAAATTGAATGGAAAATTTGCAAGATCAAAAATAATTTGATTGCTAAATTAAACTTTAAAACCATGTTAGAACTGGATTTTTTGTACTCAACTTATTTCTATATAACTAACTTTTAAGTTGAAAATTCTGGCTCAGTTATACTGTTGAATCGGATTATATGTTTTCCACAGGTTGACTTATCCTGTTATAACCAGGCAAGAAACAACGTGCTTACATTATCCAAACGTGGGACATAAAAATGAATAAAACCAAATATTCCGCCTTTTCACTAGTGATCCTGCATGTCTTTGTTTTCCTGCTGCATTGAATAAAACTCTCTCTTTTTTGGCAATCGCAAGGGCAGGAGCAGGTGGTTTAGAGTTTAGAGCAGAGATAGCCACAACAAAACCATGGGCACTGAGCTCTGATGCAATAATGAATCCAAATATTTAAAAACCAAACATTAAACGCAGTAGAAGAGGGGTTAATCTACATTCTCATTTGTAAAAAAAATCACATTTTTCTTACAACTTTATTTTATTTATTAATATTTTCTAAAATATATTCATTGTAATTCATGCCTGGTATTTGGTTATACCATCATAACATGTATTGTTGTAAAACGATGGATTGCAGCTAGTGGGTTAGCACTTATCTTCATTGGATCCGTTGGAGTGGTTCTGCTATGTTGCTTTAGATTGCAACACGTGTTGAACTGAATGCAGAGAATGGCACTAACAGCAGAGAGGTGTTTGGCGTATTTTTTTTGGCAAAGGGAGGGAGAGGCCCTGGTTTTGGTGGTGAAGTGGGTGGCCAATTGTAAAGTTAAGCGTCAACATCTTAAGTTACTCTTTTCTGCAATTTCGGCATCTAACTTTGATTCTCTATCACATCCTCACTTTCCAATATTTTTTTTCTATTGTATAACTCAAAATCCATACAAAAATTTGCATTCTATTTATCTCTGCAATAACCACGCCATCTTTTCAACACAGAACAAAAAATCAGTAATCACTATTTTGTATACTGTGATACTTATACCTCTTAGTTTCAAAATAAACATCTTTATTTCTTTCTTATCGTTCTTTTTCGTGAAATGACGTTCACATCTTTAATTTTTACGTGGACACTTATATTTATAATAAACAACATTTACCTCACTTATATTTTAAAATACCATATAAGATAAAAACATAAGCATTAAATTTTTAAATATAAAATTAATATTTTTTATATAAAATTTGAATGATTTAATTATTATATATTAAAATATTATAATAAACAAATTATAAATTGTCTTTAAAAATATAAATATTATATTTATGAGAAAATAATAATTTAATATCAAAATAAATAAATATACTATCATATTTTTTTTATAAAACTCTCATAATTATGAAACTTTACATATCAAACTAAAATATTGAATAACAATAATTATCAGTCATCACATGAAAAAAAAATATTATCAGAAAAGGAAATACAATAAATATAGAAAACTAAACCAGCATTTCCTTCACAGAAAATATAAAAAATCTTAAATTTGATTTTACTACAATAATATTAACTTATTATATACTTACATATAATTTTAAAGCAAACACAGATATAAATATAATGGATTGTGATAGGTACTTCATTAAAAAGAATATAAGAAAAAGTTAATAACTGTTTTAAAATTAAAATATGGTAATATTCTTTTAATCTTAGAAACCGATTTTTAGGTTATTGATTATAACCTAATATTGCGATATTATGATTATGGGTCATGATAATTGACACATTGCGCCAAAATACACCTTCAATAAAATTTTGATTGATGAAGTAGATAGATTTGTTAAAGGGTAAAAATAACCTTTAAATGTGTTGTAATCTGGTGCAACTTAAAAAAGCAGTTGTCAAATAATAATTTTTCTATGATTATTAATTGTCCGACGAAATATTTGTAAATTATGTAGATTGAGCATGAGTACAACTCTCCGAGTCACACCGTGTATGCTATTTAAAAATATATTAGTAAGATAAAAGTTAATTTTCTATTATTAAATCATTTATTTTTCTTTTTCTTTTTTAATTTTTATTTATATTTTAGTAGATATTTTATTTGTAAATAAACTAAGAAACATTTTTTTTGGTAAACATAAAAATGATATTCATTTAAAAAACTAGAGATACGAGTATTATTATATTAAAAATATTAAAAAGATGTATCTATTTTAAAATTGTAACGAGGTGTGAGATTTATTTAACATGGCTTTAATAAATATAATTTCCTCTAATTTTTTATACGAAATATGCTATGCATAATGAATTTAATTTTAATTTGGACATGACAGTTTTGACGGGCTCCGTTGGGGTATATAAAAAGGTGTTTACATACAGAGGTTAAGAGTCACATTACAAAAAAAATTGTTTTATTTTACCTTTACCTTCTTTGAGTTGAATAAATCAAGAGTTATATTCTCACTAAAATTAAATTAATGAATCCACCTTTACATAAAAAAAAAACTTTAGAGAATCCACCTAGAAATGGTATAATAAGGCAAAGGTTCTAGCAAAAAGTTAACGAAACCCCACATAAAAATTTTCAAACTCACCTAAACCAATATGAGATATGTTTCGATGTTCCATCATACTTTCACCTACAATTTATGCATGGTTAAATAGATAGATAGATTATGTTATTATTATTTTTTTTTGTCTCTTGGGGTGTTACATGGTTAAAAATGGAGATGCCCCAACTTCGGTGAAACCGCGAAAATAGATTAAAAATTGAGAAGTTAGTTACCAATATTTATTAAGGAAATATTAATTTAAAAAAAAAGTCTAAAAAATTAAATTTGAATTTGGAGAATACAAAAAATATAACAATGTAATTTTTCAAATGAAATAAATATTGCACACATTTTAGATCTAATTAAAGAGAGAAAATGTAAAACAAAAAAAATAAAAGTTAGACACATGTAAAAAAAATCTAAGAATATGAAAACACAAAATAAAGGTTAGACACTTATTCAAAGAAAAACAACTAAGATTCATGTCATTTGATATTTAAGCTCAGAGCAAAGATTGGTGAGACCCAGCTTTGAACAAATACTCTTGAAAGATTAAGGACTTAAGACTTTGGTAAAAATATCTTTTAGAAGTCTGGTATTCATGTCATTTGATACTCAAGCTCAAAGCAAAGATCGGTGAGACCCAGCTTTAAACAAATACTCTTGAAAGATTGAGAACTTAAAGATTGAGAACTTAAGACTTTGGTAAAAATGTCACTTAGTTGTTATGTGGTGAAAATGAGAAGTAAATGGATGAGACCATTCTTCAATTTTTCTCTAACAATGTGACAATCTATTTGTATGTATTTCATACGCTCCTAAAACAAATGGATTTGTTGTAACTTGTTGAGTCATCGTCACAATATAAAAGAGATGGAGAAACAACCTTGAACATCAATGAAACAACTAACATATTAACTTTCTGCCATGATGTAAACAATAAGTTGGTAAGAGTAGAAGCTTTTATGGTTTCATCAATGAAACCTATATTATTCTTTGAAATGAGACTCATTTGAAATGAATGAGACCAATGATGATAGTTTGCTCCCTCAAGAATAATATTGACAATGAAAAATGAATGATTATGATATGAACGAACATGATAAGGTGAACAAAGATCTTGTGAGAGATAACAACTTTATCCATAGATAAATGTAGCTATTGATATCATGTTATAAAAAATAACAGAGATGAACAAAAGAGAATAAAGAAGACAAATGATATGAAAATAAATATTTCTTCTATGTTTCTCCTAAAATCAAAGCAGAGGGTCTGATTATATACAAATAGAATACTCATTCTAAGTCTAACTAAAGAAAAAGAGTGTAAAACAAAGAACTAATAAATGTTAGATACCTCTGAAAAGAAAAACAACTAAGAATTAGAAAAAGACAAAGTAATGCATTACAAGAAAATCATTAAATAAAAACAAAAAAAAATAATTAATCACTATATTAACTAAATTATATACTATTTTAGAGACTATAAAAATTATTGGTATATAAAGTAATTTCTATTACTAAAAAAATTTATAAACTAATTTTTAAATTGATATTTAATTAATTATGAAGGTTCTATCTACCAATTATCTAAAATTGATTTTTATTTAATAATTTTTTGGTAGTGATTAAATTGATATTAGTTTTCTTATAAAAATTATGTATCCATATATATATATATATATATATATATATCAAAAATATATATATACTTTGTAAAGTAATATTATGTTCTTTCAATTTTTTTTATTTGGAGATAACAAATACTTTGTTGAAGCATTTTCGTAACTGTCTCTGCTTCATTGGAGTTAAACATGTGTTATAAAAATTCAAGCGTCTTATTCAACGAAGCTATTTGACAAAATATTTTTATATATGTAGACAACTAATAAGTAACTATAATAATGTGTCTCTATTAAGGTTGGCACATACTTTAAATACTTTATTTTATTAATTTATTTTTTATAGATAAAAAAAGTGTCTCTAATTTTCTATGTATGTATATGTATGCGTTTCCACCGTGGACCATTTAACGGAAATGTTTTCCCAGCATTCATACACTACATCTCAGGTACATTGAATTCTATAACAAGAGATTAAAATATATTCAATTTAACAATTTAACTTGTTAATATAATCACCCACGAAGATGTTGTGACAAGATTTTGATGCTGCAATGGGCATGTAGAAATTCACATGGCAACAGTTATTTGAATATCCATTATTATTGTATCCACCAATGATTCATGAAGCACTAGGTTGAATACCTATGTACCCTAACACTAGATTAAATACAAAATTTATAATGCATGAATTAGTTGTTCAACATCCTCGTAATTGTCCATGTTATGGATCCTGTGCAACTATATATAGTTGTTTATATAAAGACTTTTTAACAACGGAACAAATTGTGTATGCCTCTATAGACTATTAGAGAGATTTTTTTTTTGCCTAAAATGATTAAAAGGAAAGAGAGAGAGAGAGCAGAAAGGTGATGAAGATGGTGAAAGAGACGCTCAAGACAGGGAAAATGATATGATAGATCACTATACTTATGATATTCAAAGTGAACTATATGAGTTATTATTAGTTTTAATTTAATTATTTCGCTGTCTTTACAGCAATTTAACTATTTAATACATGTTTCTCTTAAAACCAATAATAATTAATGTAATGATTAGTGTAATAAGTTCTCTTTCTAAATAAATAAAATAGTCTATAAGTGGTTTCACATGAGGTAAAATAAAAGACAAGAAGGGGTAAAATAAAAATGAGGAGAATGTAAATTACGAAAAACATATATTTACATAATTTTTATATATGAATAATATAACCATCAAGCCATAAAAGACAAACAATGTCCTGCGGAACGAGTAGCGTACAAACAAAAATGACCTTCCATGTTCCGCTTGTTGGAAAATGGTTAGAAATCTATATTAAGGCATTCCTAATAGAAGATGTTGCAACACAACATTGGATGAACTTTTTTTATCATGAACTCCTAATCCTAGTACATACAACACCTCACCATAAACTAAAACCCACATAATCCATTTTTCTCCAATAGCCCCACACATGCACGTCTTTCTATTAAGAAGTAGAAAAAAAAACTTATTAAGAACGACCAATAATGAGGTTTTATACTCTCCTGGTAGATAGCTTGCCATAAGGATGTACAAGATATGGAGAAGGAAGAAAAAATCCTTGGAAGAGAGAAAGAGAGAAGTTAATTTTGGAGAATGAGATTCTTGTTATTGAAAAGAAGAATTAAAATGTCCAAATTTCTAATAGCACGCTTACCTTGCAAAATTCACCCCTTACTCACTAGCTAACACCTCACTCTCATATTATTTTTTTTTAACTTTAAAATGTTCTTATCCCACTCATTGCTAAAAAAAGTTCAAAACCTTCAGATTCAATTTTGTCTTTAGTATCTATAACTCTCGTATAAGCACCCATTAGATAATATATATATAATCAAATAAATTAAAACTCCAACAAAATTTTAAATTTAATTTTCACTTTCACACACTTATATAAGTTTAAATTAAACTTTAATGGCAATTTTATTAATCTATAGAAGTACTTACCTTAATTCATTTTACAGTACCACAAAAATATACATTAATAAAATATGAATGATTATTAAAAAATATAAGTTATACATGATAATGTTGTATAACATGGTTGTGGTGCTGTTTATTCAAATAAAAACAATACAGCTTGAAAGATTATCGGTACATGTTGATGGTGAGAATAAATTCATATATAGTTTATCATACTATTACATTGGATCTCCACGTAAGTATACTTAAGCAAGATTAATATTAGAAAATGTGACTTACAAATAATTTATATCTCATTCTTTTTTATGTCAAAAATAGTTTCCCTGTATACTTTACCTCTTTCTCATCAATCATCCCTTCAACTTGTAAAATCAATGTTTCAAATTCTGTTTCGATTAGGAGACTATTGTAATAATTACCCCTATAGAATTAAATTAACTCTAATATTTTCTGAAAACCCTGTGACTTTTATTACCAAACTTAATAATTGATTACCCATTTCAATTGAACTTGAGTAAAGAGAAGCAGCACCCCTCAATTTAAACATAGAAAGCATTAGATAATCACCATACATAAAACTGAAAAATCTGATTTTCAATCTTAATTGTTGTTGAGAATTCAACTTAATTTTTGGATGCTTACGTCACCAAATAGTTCTGACCTGCTTGTGCTTCAGTTTTGCAGGATGGGAAAGAAGGAAAATTTGAAGTGCGTGGATATCCATGCTAAAAAAGTGAAGGTGAAACTAGGCTGAGATGGAAGAGAGATCACGAGTAACGAGGGAAATCCAAGAAAGAAAAAGAACTATCAAATCATATTAGTTGGGTTGGAATGGTATAGTGGCTCCAACATAATTAAGCTTTTTCACACAACACATCTGATGCAAATTAAAAGCATGATTACTTTTGTTGCCTCTAATTATTTGATGAAAGTTGTGATTTTCTGTTCTGTGCTGAAGGAAAGGAGAAGGGTGCCAATTTATGTGTGTCTGCAATTGGACGACATTGTCTGTAACCTGAGGGGTCTGTTTCTGCTAATAGACATGTCACCTCTGAGAGTACAGTGTATCAGTCCATAATTTTATCAATGAAACTCATTTTCAAATACATCTTATGTTACTCATATCTTCTTCATTGATCAAATTAATAAATTTTTCACGAAGATGATGATAAATTTATTTTAAAGAACTTATAGAAAGTCTCGTCCCAAGGTAAAAAATGAAATTGTTGGCGGCCAAACCTTTGATAAACAACCTTCAAAGCCCCGAGATTGAAACTTACCATGCGCTGTCACAAAGAAAGGAAAAAACTGCAGCACTGACATAAACTACGCAGTCCTCAGTCACTTCAACCCGAGATCTAACCTTCAAAAGAAAACAAAAGGGCTGAAAGAAATGAGAAAAAGTCAAGTAAGTACTTGACTATTTGGACACATAATCTTACAGCTCATTCATGCTTAAAGAACTGAACCAATGACATGATAAAAGCTGATGCTTGCCCATATAATGCTGTACTCCATTAGAATGAAAATCTAAATTGTGACTCATGCTGTCTTCTTTTTATTGATATATGGCAATATTTACCACTTAAATGACAGAGTCTGTGTCAAATTTAGGAAACTCTTCTCTATGGAGAAGAAAGTCACCACACCACCATGGTTTTTGAGTTAAAGGGGTGTGGTTCCATTTGTCAGTATGTATGAATATGTTATATATTACTTTTTTAGTTTTTCTCATTATATTCTTTAGTGGAGATGTGAAATGAATCTTAGGAAGTCACAGTCCACGTAAGATACTTCCAACTAAGACTAAGGCACAATGTAAAATTGAAATAAGTTGTTCTCTCTCTATACATATACAGATAAAAGATACTAGTCTGCATCTTTATGTTGCATTTTTATAACCAATAGAAAATGAAGAACTTTTACTCCAGGAGGAAAACAGTCCCTTTCTTTTGATTACGGAGGCAGAGAAAGAGAAGGGATTCGAAGTACGTAATGAACGTTTATTGTAATTCGAGCTGCCATGGAAGAGAGCACCAAAGTTTTGGTTGTCATCCATAATGCACTGACTCATGGTAGGCATTTGATTTATTGATACTTTAGGTAAGAAAAGGGTTCCTGTTGGATTTTGATTGGTTTTCTTTGGTTTAAATGTTACGATCAAATTATTGCTGTGATTTTTTCACTGCATTCAAAATGGTCCACACTGCCTACAAGCCTTTTATTCCCCTCTCACCTCATCATTACTGTTAGCAACACATTCCCAAATCGCCTCTACTTATATTATTAACTAATTCCAGACATTCATTACCCCTGATTTGAGAGATTTGAGAAATTAAGGGCTGTTTAGATACATTTCTCTCTCCTAAAACCATGTAACCCAATGATCATAAAAACTCAGATGAGCTTTAAGAACCTTAGTTTATTATAAAGGGCAGTAGATAATCACCACAATTTATATTTTACCAAAAAACAATCAGAAAAAAAGAGCCCCATGAAACGTTTTCTTTTTTATTTCTTTTCTTCGTTCGGTGAAAAGGACATGTGAATGCGCAGATGTGAAAATAGCCATACGAGAAAAAGGTATACAATGTTATAAAGTATTGTTAGAATAAAGTGATTTTTATCTTTTCTTCCCTGCAATTTTCTCATCAATGAGAAGTGTAATTATTGTCATCACATGACTTCTTAAGCTTTCATGAAAATCACATTAGGACAATTATGGGATCCCACTTTTTTTACACCTACAAATCCTCAACTACTGATAATTTTATTGGTAGAGACATATCGGTATTATTATAATGAGAAATAAACTGTGAGTTCAATGCATAGTGCCCTGGTCATACATATACTACCTTTTCTAATTCTTTCTCTCATCAGTACATAGAAAAAAGAAAAAAAAAACAGAAAACAAGGGGAAAAGAGCCCTTAATATCTTTAATGGCAAACACATATTTGCGGGAAATCCTATTTTTGCTACTATTTACATTTTTTGCAGTTAGAAGTATTCAAAATGATGATTTCTAAGCTGATATGGCTGATCCCTGTCTGTTTTGCTTAGTTTTGGTACCAAAACCCTACTCCTAATTTTGTTCATATCATTAGGGACTTCAGGTGGCCTAACTGATCTAATTAAGGCCCAATTTACACCCTTGAAGAACTCATGCCTTTTGATCTCAACAGAACCCATACAGCTTCCAATTCTCTTATTTGGATTCTTCACTAACAGCTTGCTTATAAGGTCTTGAACTTTCACCATCTCTTCATAATCCTTGCTGCTGCTAGCTGCAATTCTAGGGAAAGCCAATGGTTGCTTCAAAATGTTGACGAGAGTTTTCTCATTATTTTCACCTTTGAAGGGTGTTCTCCCGTATAACATCTCATACAAGAACACCCCAAACGTCCACCAGTCCACTGCACTCCCATGTCCTTGCCCCAATATCACTTCTGGTGCCAAGTACTCATGTGTCCCCACAAATGACTTGGATTTGGCATCAATAGGCTCAGCCACCAGCTCCGGATCAAGCTCTTCCACCTCAACATTTTCCCTTATAACTGTTGTCACAGTCGCTTTCTTTTTCTTGCTTGATGCCAAGAAACATGACAGCACAGGCTGCATGGGGGCAGTGCAGGCTGGCACAGATCTCTTTGTACTCTTGATACTGCGTTCCACTCTCGTCTTACTCCTTAACAGCTTGGGAACAACGTCACATTTGAGCGAAAGATCAAAATCTGAAAGCATAATGTGTCCATCCTCCCTCACAAGCACATTCTCTGGCTTCAAATCCCTGTACACTATGCCCATCATGTGAAGATACTCTAATGCCAATAGAGTCTCAGCCGCATAAAACCTGTGTAGCGTTTTCCAAAATTTACCCCAACGTTAACACCTCACAATAAATAATCATCATAATTGATGTTAAGTTAATTACACTCTCATTCGACCATAAATTACTTTATAGGTTTTATGAACTTTTAAAATATTACTATAAAATTGTCAGTGGTTGAGTACTCAGATATAATTACTTATTTTTCAAATGCAATATTAAAAAGTTGAGAAAAGAATAAACATAGTTCTGAAAAAATAAGCTGAAACTTTCGTAAAGGAGAGAGGGTAAAAGGCTTCGGATTCTCTACACTTGAATGAAAAAGCATGATTAAGAAGAGAGAGTCGGATTAGTGATGAATGAAGTAATAAATGGTTTGTATGAGAAACATGATTAAAAAGGTAAGGAGATAAGAAAAAGTGCTTACTTAGTGGAAGTAATGGAAAAGCGCTTCCCGGGCTGGCGTTGGCGTGCAGCGTACAAGTCACCTCCGGGGCAGAACTCCATGACCAAGCAAGAGTAATGAGAAGCGTCAAACTCAGTGTACAAAGTAGGCAAGAAGGGGTGATCAAGCATGGCAAGAATCTCCTTCTCCATCTCCGCCCTCTGCAGCTTCTTCCTTATCGCAAGTGCCTCTCGGTCCACCACCTTCATCGCATAAAAGCACTGCGGCAACCCCACCACAGGGTTCCTTATCTGGCAAAGGTACACGTTCCCGATGTCGCCGCTTCCCAGCCGCCGCAGCAGGCGGAAGTGCTCCAGACCCACCTGCCCCTTGTCCCGCCGGAGCCGCCGCATGACCTCCCATGCAGCCTGGTTCGCCTTGTGGGGCCTCGCGTGCGGGCTCTCCAGGGTGGAGGAGCACAGAGAGACCGAGCTCCGGCGGCGCCGACTGCCGAAGCTGAGGTTGGTCATCCAGCTCCGGCTGGATTCCGGCACCGTGATGGAGGAGGAGCTGCTGTCGTAGTCGGGTTCATCCCTACTCGGAGGTGTGGTGGTGATAGCGGTTACAGTGGTAGGAGCATTCATGGTGGGTGCATGTAGGTGTGCGAGAGTTTTTGAAAGTGTGTGGGTTTGTGATGAAGTGAGGTTTTTATATTGCATAAGTTGGCTTTGGTATGGTAGCTTGCACATGCGAGACCAAACAGTGACGTGGAACAAGGAGCAATTAACAATTTTACAAACTCACTTTTAGTAAATTAATTGAATGGCATGTTAACTAAAACTAGGTTCTGAAACAATTAAAGCCAATTTTTGAGCGTCCATTTCGTGTTAATTTTTTGGGTATATAAATTGACAGAATGTATATATAAATAGAAATGGGAATCTTTTTTACTGAATGAGAGGCTACAGGGCGGCAAGATGTTGATCCTAGGAAGAAAATATGTCAAAAGAAGAATAGTGAAGATTCCTAAAATATTAATATTCTGTGTGATAGGCTACGTTTAGGATTGGATTAATTTTTGGTGGTTGAAAGATGAGATTTTGTGTTGAGAAGGAGTGGTGGGAAGAGGGCATCAAGGTATTTTTTGGATGATCCTCACGTTCTTACCCTGTGGGATTGTATGAAATGTAACGACCAAAAGGTGTAGCAACTAAGCTTTTCAACTTGTTTATGTTTGAGGCATGTTATCTCAGGCACCAGAACTTCTCCTGACCAACCCACTACCTTTTGTTCACTCTAAAACTTATTTCCAAAAAAACCAATTCCCAAACTCCACTATTCATTCTCTAAGCTTAAAATTCTCACTTTTCTTTTTTCCAATCATTTTTTTTATTATCTACTCTCTCGTAACATTTACTGCTTATTTTAATCTAATACATCAATATTCATCTATAATAGTTTTTTTTTTAAATACTTTTATATTATACTTATTATTTTAAATTTACTATTCTTATTATTTATTTTATCACTTTTAGCCTAATATAATTCAAGATATTTTAACTATTACACAGATTAACACCATAAAAATAAAACATTTATTTAAGTTTATATTCTTTATACTTTATTTATTTTGTTTTTTATCTAAAGATATAAAAATAAAATTGATAGTATAGTACGTTGTATGAAAAAATAACAATAAAACATATGTAACCAAAATTGAAGGTCTATGAATAAAAGAAATTCAAATTTCAAAATGTAATCTATTGGGACACGATAAACGAATCAGTATAAAAATATGGTATATTTTTTTTCTTTCTCTTTTTTTCTCTATATTTTATGTTACTTGTATTTTCACTAATGAAAAAAAAAGAGAGTTGTTGAGTACCTAGGACAAATAAAACATGTAAACAAGTAATTTGTTACTATCTACCAATTTTAGAATCAAAATAATTGGTAGCTAATTAGATATCAATTTAGAAATTTTTTATCAATAATAGAAACTAATTTAACTACCAATAATTTTTTTAGCCTCTAAAATAATATCTAATTTAGTTAATATAACAATTAATTATGTTTTATTTCTAAAATTAATTTTTATTTAATAACTTTACTGTTGTATTAATTAAACGACATATATTTACTTGACTAATAGTATAAATTAAATTTGAAAGATGTTCTACATTGGACTTTGATGAGAAAATGTAGTACCCTAAATGCATTAAGTTGTGGGGTGTGATACTGAATTAGATGTTAACATATGACTTACTCACTATGAAGGTGTCATAGGCTTTTAGTGCTTAGACTATAAAATGGATGAGTGATAAATGTATGGATGTGGTTGTCCTTTTGAATATTGTAAATATCAATTTGAATGATTGTATATATGGATCTAATTTCATATAATATATATGAAATTTATGAAAATTTATGAGTTGTGATTTATGAATGTTAGCTTCCGATTGAACGTTGTTTTGTGTGTAATTACTAATATAATCGTGCTTAATATGTGAGCGGGAAACGTTGTACGTGTTGGAAAACATCCAAAAACTACATATATAAAAAAGAGTGAGATGTGTTACTGTAGAAAAACAATGTATTGTAATTATTATTATTTAGTGTTGTAAAATGCTAATTTGTTTATATAGTGAAATGAAATTATAATTTAGTAGTTTTAGTAATCATTTTGTATTGAGTAATATGAGATGTTATACGCTTTTCTTTTAAAGAAATGTACTTGTAAAAGATGTTAAAAATTACTTACACAAATATTAAGCAAATTAAAATTTAGAATATGTTAGTACTAGTAGTTTGAAAAGGGTTGGATTAATATCAAGAGAAAATGGATGTTAGGCTTGGATGAATAGTATAATTTAATTAACTTAGAAATGTTTAGTGTGAAATAGTTTGGTTTAATGAGAGAAAATGGACAAGTAAATACTACACTCTGATGAATAATATGCTTTAATTAGACGAAAGGTGAGAAAAAGAAAAAGAAATAATGCTTTTTAAAATTTATAGTGAATAGTGACAAACATGTTATGCGCTGCATTTGAAACAGTTTGTTGGAAACCAAGTTTTAGATTTATGAAAGTGGAACCAATAATGCACAAGAAGACAGCATAAAGCACGGCGTTAAATGAGTATTTATTAATTAGGTAAATATATGATTAAATCATTGACAATATCATCGTAGGTAATGTGTGCTAAGTTTTATTTAATTTCCTTTTGTTTTAAAAAATTAGAAGTTACTTTAATAATTAGCTTTCATAAAAAAAAATCATGTTTTTTAGACTTTTGTTCATCAGAAAGAAAAAAAAAATACTCTTATTTTATTATATTCAATCTGAGTATTTTTAAAGAGAAGAAAACAAGTTTGAAAAGTTAACTCAAACGTTAGTTTAGTATTGATATAATAAAACACGTTAGTTTAACAGATAAATTTCCTCTAACTTTATATGTTTAACTGATTACTAATATTTAAAAACATTACTTGTAACTCAAGAAGTATTTTTGACTAGAAATTAGAATAATAAATGTTTAGCATAAATTTGTTCACCTTTTTATGACAAAAATAACCAAGTTTAACTTCTTCGTCCTCTCCACATATGAATGTTTGGGACATTGGATGCACACATTTTGAAATGCTAAAATTGCTATAAATCAAATTACATCTATGCGCGTTTCGTAATTATTTTTTACAATAAATTAAGGATATAAAATTATGAATTAATATATTTATAAATTAACAGGTAAATAAAATAAATATTAAGTTATGAATTGCACGAATAACAGTTGAAAAGTTATGTTGTTCGTAATGAAATTTTACTCGTGACCCAACCATGCATGTTAATGTATCTTTTGGTTTTATTAAAACAATTCCTGTTTCCTTTCATTTACCTTATTGGGACAAAATAGCAAGGCTCTGTGTATAAAAATGGAATTATTATTTTAAAATCTTAAAAAAATCAACATATTTATTTCTTATATAAAGAAAACTAGTAACAGTTGTCAATTTATAAGCAAACATCAATCTTAAATGTTTCCCTTTTTGGAGGGCAAATTAATTAACTAAAGTAAAGTTTGTGATGTTAGATGGCTTCAAATAGATTATAAGATGAATCCAAGACAAATATTTCTTCTTTTATTTTATTTTTTTTGTAAAAAGAGGTCTTTATTTTATCACCGTTTAATAATAACGATAATAGAAAAAACGTCTTAAAGGTGGATGGTCAAAAGCACACTCTCTTTGTGTTAAAGCTTATGCAACCGCAAATCAAGAACATTTTAATTTTTTTTAGTTTTCTTTTGGACTAACAAAGCAGAAAGCAGAAGCAGCATGCAGAGGACATCGTAAACTCTGCCATGGATGCTTCTTTTTGTCTGATCAACTGATTACTTGAACTCTTGTTTAAGGATATATCATATATATTTGGATTCTTTCGTATTAAGTAACCAATGCTATGCATGTGAGATATTAAAGAAAAAGACCCACAGAAAATGAAACAAAATTCACTGAACAAAACAGAGCAATAAATTGTTACCCATTAATCCCTGCAACGAAATCGCCGGTGAGGAATGAGAATGCAGGAAGAACCCGTGCCCCGAATTGAATTCACCACCCCGAGTTTTGAAATTGGATGGGAAATATTATTGGCTTAGGTGTGTCCGTATAAATTAATGTATGTAATTATTAATCATACGGTACAGTGTATAGAGTAGTGTAACGATCTTAATTTATGGTATCCTTGCGATGCATGTGAAGCAATATTAGCTTTGCAGGTGTGTGGGTTGGCCACTTACTTTGGTCCATAGCCGCGCCCACCTCACAAATACGAAATATCTCGTATATACTTTGGAAAAAGTGGTGCACTGCTACTAGCTACTACTACGACTCAATGATGTCATCTTAATCATGATTCTTGGAAATGCTCTAGCTCTAGGATTTGATTTTGAATTGAACATGTTTTGATGAAGCATTGGTGCATCACAATCTGATGTTGTTCCATAATGTAACAAGTTTATCACTTCAAGTGAAAACTATGATATGGTCCATCTTACATGCTCGTGTTTGCATTGCATTATTATCTCTTCGTAAATCCCACTTCATTGCATTTTTGCAAAGGCACGAATGCACCATCATGTACCTCACTTTTGAAACTTTATACATCAGTCAATAAAGGCTTATCCCCCCATCTTTCTTTCTCAAAGTAGTCTGACTAGTTGTCATGTTTCCATTTCATTATCTTGATCTTGTGGACCCTTGAACGGTCATTTTTCCTTTTCACTGTTAACTTAATAATCATGCATGGATCACAAGAACAACAAAACATATTCAAGCCCAACTTATTCATGCAAAAAAAGCGATGATATAGGTTGATTAGAACCGAATTGGATGTATGCTTGCTGGCATATGTATGTCAAACCAGATCTTGTTTCTCGTTTGATGGCATCTGTCATTTGTGATTCTACAGAATTCCCTTTGAATTGTTGCTTCTTGCTATTCATGTTGAGGCAATAATTTTAATCATTCTAGAGTGTGTAACTGTGTATAAGGAAGTACATACATAAATTTTTGTTTTTTTTTGTTTTCCATTTCTCTCCTTTTTATCTGCAAGATCTTGTCGCGTACACTTTTGGTCACAATTCTGGTAGCAAACCAGCATAAATTGCAGTCATGCAGAGAGGCAAACATATAGGAAGACTCGAAGCTCCATCACTTGCTCCATAACATTCTTCTCCCCAGACCTTCAAAAAGTGCCCTCATCTATCCTCCAACGACCCACCTTTATGATGTCTACTTGTTTGCATGCTAAAAGGAAAAGAACCCACAAAGAGTTTGGTGGGATAGAAAAAAAAGGCAAAAACTTTAAAATAAGAAAAAGAAAAGAAAAGCTAAACAGAACAAAATTACTGGTTACTCTTACCAGTTTAATTGGCGATTTCGAGTTTAAATTCACTTGGAGTTTTTTCTTCTAATCACGTTACTTTTATTCGCAACACATAAATTTCAAATTTTGTTAAGGAGAATGTGCAGTAAAGTAACTAACACTCAGACTCACTATGTTAAAACATAAAGAAAAGCTTGTTACTTGTAGTAGTAATCCAACTTAATTTGAATATGGCTGATTCTGATAAACGTTCTTGTACCAAGATATTGAACTGGATTATGTATGGAGCCCACTTATATGGATGCCACAACAGGGAAAGGAAGAGCAGAAAAGTCCAGATATAACTTGATTTGCTTAATTTAATTTTTTTTCTTGAGATGTGAGGGAGGCACAATTAATGGTCTAAGATTTGAAGTGTAGTTTGTTTGTTGTTGAGTTCAACATAGAAATCTGCAGGTCACACTTTGAGTCTCAGCAATATTGATAATGAATTGACAGAATGTGGTAGATTTAACGACATGAGATGGTGAGAGGATAACTGCAAAGGAAGAGGAGGCAGAAACAACCAACTTTAACATCTCTGAGAGGCAGCAGAGTAGTCAGAGTTCCATTCCTTTAATAATTTGGTGCATACACTGAAGAAAGCGTGGCCAATCTGGCAACCGTGCAATGTGATGAATCATATACCAGAATGAATATAAAGAAGCAGTGCAGAAGGGAAATTGAGAATCAGAACCTAAAAATTAAGCATTAAAAAATTGTGGAAGCATATAATATTGGGAAGCATAAATTTCAGTGAAAAGTGGAGGAAGTGTAGAAGGACACGTACGGATGCATATAGCGGGAAAATAGCAGTGGCAATCTTATGCGATCTTCATTTGTTGTTGTCTGGGACATATCATAATGGGCATGCCAGCTTCTGCTCATGGGGTCCAAACTAAAACTGTATATATTTTTATTTCCTCTTTTATGCATGAGTTTGAGTTTAAAGCTATTAAAAGGGATTATGGACCATACAATAAACTATATACTTTGGCTTTAAATATGTTTCTTCAAATTACTGTTTACCCACAAATTATATGAAATAATTCTACAAATTCATTTAATTTAATTATTGATAAATCAATTTTTTTTCTCTTACCATTTCTTTCTAGAAACAATCATACAAAAATTCGTCCAAAAATACTCATATAATTATTTAAACATTTAAAACAAAAAAAATATTAATAAAATTTAATAAATAAGTATTGTATTTTTTAAAGACTAAAAATATATTTAAATTTGTAAAGGAAAACTTTGTTGCGGGAGAATTGTGTTAACCTCAGTCCTCATTTATAAGGAAAAAAGATATTGAGAGTTAAAATATTTTACAAAAAGTATCATCAAATAAATTAAAAGTAGTTAAAGTTTTTTTTATATATTTAAGAAAAAATAGTGGGATGGGATTTATTTTTGAGAAGGGAAGTAGTATGAATTTATCACCTAATTTAACTTATATATTAAAATGGTGGATAATTTAATTACGATTTTTCTTTTACAGGAATCTAATTATACTTTTGAGTCTCATGGTTGTATGAACTTAAGTAAAAACTTTTCAATTTGAATGCTTATAAAGACTTCTCATAACATCCTATAATTTAAGTAATAATCATATTTTTTTCCTTTCAAAAACTAATTTAATTTTATAATACAAAATAATTAAAAATTAAAACAAAGACTTTAATTATGTAAATAACAAATAAAATAGCTAGTTGAACGACGTGTAGTTATCATATTGAGCTATAATCTGTGAACTTATAAGTAGCTTGGTGTTGCATTATGCACCCCCATTAATTTAAATCTGCATTCCCAAGAGGAGGTGAAATGACAAACATATCTGAAAAAATATATTTTGAATTATATATTTCAAAATGTATTTCTAAATCTATCCAAGATGTATTAACACATTTTGGATTTGTGCAATCAATAATATTTTAATACATTACGGATAGGTATGTGTTTCTTGAAAAAAAAACTTATAAATAAAGAAATTGAGTATATAAATTTGAAAGTATATAAAAAATAAAATGAACACTGTGCATAAATAAAGTCAGTCTCGTTTGCAAGAATAACATATATACATGTAATTCCTAACATTTAGGTAAACACTTGCATCTTGTACTAACATAATATGAAAATCATAATTTAATCTCCGCATAACAATATGTAAACCATAATACGTCTACAGTTGTATGGAACAACCTTCCTGAAATTTCACTTACACCAGTTTTCATCATATAATGGTAAGTAGTTGGAATACGAATATAAACACACTAAAACAAACGTCAGAAAATACATAAACAAATTGTGAATCATGCACATGTCCTATACATATGAGTCTGTGCATATTGACATTTGTGGGAGGCTTTCTTCGTAATGGAAATATGGTGATATTTTGTTTCAACGATAATCACACTAAAGTAATATTATATATACTAGCAATCATAGATCCCATATCGAACATAATCATCCATTTATCTATGTTAGCCTGTTAAGACTACAATGTTAGTTAGATAATCATCATTGTAGCGTGGAAGTTGGAAAAAAATGTGTTTGGTGTGTCATAACTTATCATTGACATCACATTCACAAGTAATCTTTTAGTTGGTCTACCAATTCATAGTTACCCAACAATGTAGCATATTCATATCACCATTGTCAATTTCTTTAAACAACTCCATTTTGACAAGTGGTCACGAATCTTCCTCATTCCCAACAGTGCATTTATAAATCGATAATCATAATGCCCATAAGCCTTGACATCATGTATGTGAAGGTGAGTAGTGAGATTAAATTGATCCAACATGTATTGCTTTAATCTACAAGGGGACCATCACTTTTCCCCTTTTATTACTTGACTTCCATGTAAAAAAACTATCATTTATTAAATGAATAATATTAACTAGGTCAAAATATGAGGGATCACACTTTGTAGATCTCACCAATTTATTTGGTTGACATTTTTGGATCCCTTAATTTTCACCTTATCCATTGGTGACACATTGATGTCATGTGTGTGCATACTCATGCATTTCAAATTACATGTTTTGGAATACAATCTGTATTACCAAAATGTATTTTGAAACGTAGAATCTGAAACATATTTGTTTTTTGGATTTTACATTTTATAATACATATTTTATATTTTAAATTCTATGTTCTAAAATATAAAAATACTAACTTATAACATTCTGTACAATCCAAAGGTCACCAAATTATACATTCTAAAACTCAACTTGCAAAATAAAAATTACAAACTCACAAAAATCATCCCGTAATTCAACCGATACCACCGATCGACACCACAAGCACACCAACCACTCTCTCCAACCAGCGTGAGCCACACATGCAGTACCAATGCTCCAAACCTGAAAAAATGCTACAAAGGAGCACAATGTCACCAACATCTCAACATTTATTTTCAAGTTGTTTTCAAAAGGGTAAAGTGGTCATTTAAAATTATATGGGATGCAAGATTAAAATATGAGGTGCAGAATGCAAACCCCTAAATAGCATGTTGCGCGTGGGCCCATATTTCGGCACAGTCTGTAGATCACCAACCCAAATGCGACGGTCATGCCAGAATTGAAAAAGCGGGTGATGTTTGTATTATGGGAGAATTTAGAAATTATTCTAAAAAAATAAATACTATATTTTGAAAAAAAGTATACCTTCAATTTATATAAAATAAAATAATGAGGTTTAAATTAAATTTTAAATTCTGTATTTTATAAAAATAAAGAAATAATTTAAAAATATAAAATACTCTCAATCTACTAATTCAATTATATGGATCACTTCATTAACCATTCAAAAATTTTAATTATTTATTTTTAAGAATATACTGTTTATTTACGGTTCACATTCCAGTTTAAATATTTCTAGCTACTATTTAAGGAAATAATAAGTTTATAAAAGTAATTCACCTTCAATAAAGCATTTGAAATTTAAAAAGCATTTCATTGTATATGATGTTTTTCTATTTAAAGCTTTTAATAAATTGAAAATATTTATACAATTTTTATTTTTAATTTTTAATTTCTGTCACAAGAAATGCATGTATCTAAATTCATTAAAAATTAATTGAAAAGGTAAAGATACAGATGACATAAGTGTTGTTTTTAAACTTTAAAACTAAATTAACTAAAAACAAAAATCTTTAAAAGAAAACACAACAATTAATAAAGGAGGATAGAACATATAATAGTACAAGATGAAGACAAAATATTAGTATAAATGAGAAAAAGATAACCAATATTGCATAAAACTTTGAAAATATCTCTAAAGGAAAACAAAAAATCTAAACTTTTTTTTAAAAAAAAAGGGCAGTATTCTTCTTCAAACGTCCTCTTGTAAGACAAAAAAAATATTATAATAATATAACCAAATATCAGACATTAATTAAAGTTAGAGTATTTTAGAAAAATATCATCACGTAAAATAAAAGTAGCCAATTTTTTTTTTTGAAAAAGTGAGTTTTTTTTTTATAAAAATGAATTATATATTACTATTCATAAGTATTATAACATTCAGTGAAATTTATTACGTTGTTTACCTTCTTTTTTCTTTCTCTTCAACTTGGAGGATCGGATGAAAGTTTTGTCCCTTCCCTCAATGCAAACTTAATATTCGAGTCAAATGAGCTGAAAAACTATACTATTTTGGACTTGTTAAATTGCTCCATCACTGCATAATGAAATAGGTTGTTTCTTCTCCACCTTCATTTTTTTATGCATAAATCAAGTGAAAATACCATTTTATCTTTAAAAAATACATTTTAAATCCTACAATTTAAAAAAAATTAAAAAGTATTTTTTATTTATTTACACTTTCTGGATGTAGAATTCGATTATGAATTACAAAATCTGAAAAATATTTTTTAATCCAGAAATACTTTACCGATCTTATAGTCTAAAATACGTTCTAGATTTCATAATTTGAAATATATTTTTTTAAAGAAACTAATTTTAAATTATAAAATCTGAAAGGTATTCTCAATCCATAAATAATTTCTGCACTGTATAATCTATAATTTTTCTGAATTACTCAGTACAAAATAAAAAAAAAAACCATCAATAAAATAGAAGACATCAATAAAATCAAAGGTATTTTAATGTAGTGGTTCTAAAAGAAACATCCCTGAAATAACGTCTGGTATGGTTCGCCCATGTTGGACACATTCTTGGGATGCAGGATAGACCCGTTGTACATACTGTACTATAATAGATCCTACATTTTATGCATCACTCAGTTTTCCTTACTTTCCAGGCCTTGGAGATTCTAATCACAAACATTGTAGCAACCACAAGGTTGCATGATTCAGTGAGCGATCTGCCTCATAAAAAGCTGCATTATTCTTATCGCTCACAATTTCATCTAAAATTCACACCAAAACTAAATACATCATGTAGGTAGAGAAAAGACCATGCTTTACATATTCAAGTCACATCCAAAAACTAGAAATTTCTTCCGGAAGACTATGGAATTAAAATACATCTCAAAAGGTTGTTGTTGTTGTCAAGTATTTAGGAAAGAACTTGTAAAAGATTGTTTGAGATGTTTTAGTGTGGCTACATGAATGTAGGAAATGCATAACTATAGAAATTATATCAGATATTTTTGTAAGAGTGTAATTGTACTCTAGTATAACTGAAACTTTTGCCTACAAGAGGGTGACTACTCACAAGGGTGTGAGAGATACTCTCATAAATTTAGTCAAAATTTTGTTGACAGAAGTTTGACTGCTCACAAAGGTGTGAGACACACTTGTATAAAGAATAGATTACAAGACCACTAAGATATATGAGCCTCAGCTTACATGAGACATGCTATGCATTAAAAATTCATCCACAAAAGTTGTGAATTCTATAAGAATTTAGGAGGTATGCTAGCATAAAAAATGCAACAATTGTTAAATGCAACAACTTCATAGCGATTTTGAGCATTGTTACTGCTGTGGTAGCATTGTTACTCCTATGGTACTTTTTGTGATACATTACATGGGATGAAAACACTAGAACACATTATTTTGGTTATCATGAACTTCTGATGGCAATAAATGACTAGTGTTCTCAGGGCTTCAACATACTTCTTTGCAGTTTTGACATTCGACTGAGCTTTGTTTAGAATCTTAATATTGATTGCATTGTTGATTGTGTTGAACTTGGGAATGTTTAGACAATGATCTTGATATTAATCTGCACGTTCCAATTCTTCTCGGTTAAGCTATCACAATGCTCAATATCCATGCCAAAAAGGTGAGAGATGACATTATGACAGTACATTGTTCATTATACTTTTAGAAATTGTAAGTAATGCCAGCTTTATTTAATTATGATTTTGATGAAGATGAGATGACTATCTTTTTGCTGCAGTATAGGTGACAATATTTTGCTACATAATCTCTGTAAATCCCACTTCCTCTGTTAAAAGAAATGAAATAGAAAAACACTAAAACATTTTTTTGACATTTTTGTCATTCAAGTGACACTGCAACTTACTTTTCCATGAATCTCTTCCATTGCTAGTAAAAATAAAAGATGAAGGAAATATGTTATACTATTTGGATGGATATAATATTATAAAAAATAGTAAAATTTATTTTTATCTTATTTTTTACCTTCATTTTTATTTTCCTCCAATTTGGAAGAAATGGGATGGAGTGAAGGTTTGTTCCTCAATACAAACTTAAATTTTGAGTTAAATTAAATGTATTGATGTTTAGGAGTTGATAACATTGTTCCTTCACCATTGCACGCTGAAAGAAAGTCTGATATGATTGGCCTATCTTGATAATTTTTCTAGGATGCAAACAAGACATGATGAAGATAGGGTTGAACTTGGAATTTTAGCTTTAGATTCTTGCACATAATTAAATTCTTGACCACCTCCTATTCATTTCAGAATAGGCTTTAGGAAATATATTTTGCATTCCGAAATAATCGTTCCAGAAAGAACTGGAAGTGAAAATTTATAGGTGAAAAACCCTTCCATACTTTCTGGGTTAGAGATTCTAATCATAAACATTGTAGCAACCACAAGGTTGCATGGTTCAGTGGACCATCCAGATCGTAATAGGCTCCATTATTCCTACTGCTCACAATTTCTTCTCATAAAGTGACACCAACACTAAATACATCAGATTTGTAGAGAAACAAGGATGTACTCTACATATTCAAGTAACATCTAGAAACTATAAACTAATTTTGGAAGACAATGGAACTCTTCTTTCTGGCAGCAACCAACCGTCATCTTGAAAACATAGTAGAATACTGCAAGGACTAAGGAATAAAATCACTAGTGAAGAAGATGTTGCATCTTTTATTATTGATGTTTGTGAAGAGCTACTAGTGCAGGTAGTAGGCCGCCGTTGTCAATTGAAGCAAATGATGTAAGAGCTGTGGCTTTGCTCTTTCTTTCCGGGGCCAGTTGATAGCAGATACTGTGGTCTGGTATGCATTTCTTGACATCATTAAATCACCTTTTTCAGTTCCTCAATGGGTTTGTTAGGGTGTTTTCATTGCTCATTAGAATACCTGTTAGAAAGTTGCTAAAATAATTCTCAAATTGGTAATTTGTTTAATTTCATATTAAAGCTTCGGGACTTTCATGTTTCTTGACATGAATTCTTCTTCCAGTTTGCTCATACCTTTGATGTACATTTTGTTTCTACATCAAATTTTTATTTATCTCCAAACACCACAGGTGTTGCATTTGAGGCTGAAAGAGTATTGCTGACTGCAAAAGACAAGTTCGATGTTATGTTGTTAAAGGACAATGTTTATGCGCTACATGTAGTGCTGCTTGTTTGACATGGCTTTGTGAGTGAAAAAAAAAACCCTTGGTTTGGCACATATACTAAAATGCATTAGCTGACAACCTGATAAGATTTATTAGTTGAACCATAAACATTTAACGCACCTCTGTGTTGAACTAATCCAGTCCTTAACTTCTTCAAAGACTATTATTGACTGCAACTTCATGTCCAAATCACATTCTGCACGGCAGACTACATCTCTATATTAGATATTTTATTTTCTTACACAATTTAACCTGAAATAATGTGTAAACAAAAAGCAACCCCCTTCTGCAAGAAAACAAGTTTACTGGTACATCATTAACCTGGCAAAAACCAACCCCCTTCTGCAAACTATAACAAAAACGAAACATGAAAAATTATAATAAACTTAAAGTTATAATTTTAAGATAGAGAAGAAAGCCACTTTAATAGCAAATAAAGTTTAAAGTCCATCAGCATCTCCAAACGGATCACCGCCAAGCCACACAAAAAAAAAGTGGACACGTTTCCCCATTTTTGTAGGTCAAGATTTATTACAGAACTATTGTCTAGCTCTTTATATTCTATTATTGGGAAGGCAATTCAATCAGCAGAAAAATGATGAATATGTGGAAGCTCTCGGAACGCAAAATACTCTTGATCAAGTCACTTGCTTAATCATCATCCTTCACATTCTAAAGGAACAAAATAAATGCAGCACTATCCATCTCAAAATCTCATAAAAGTCACCCATAACCTTTTCCCAGACAGTTCAAACAACGTTGAACCCTGCAAAATTAAGAGGAAACATTACAAAACTACTGCGTAGTCCAAAAAATCATAATGCTTGATGAATGATGTTAACTCAAAACAAATTTCTAAGAAGGTAATCTCCTTATAATTCCACTTTAAGGCAACCCCAATAATCAAATTATCTTCTTTGTCTTACATTTTCTCGGCAACCTACCCCATACTCGAAATTCCCATCGAATATCGAACTAGGCATAACATGAAGCGGAACAAAACAAAACCAAACCTGTTTCCTTCGCAAGTAGGACAAACGCAGGGGTTAATTGCAATAGGGTCGAACATGGGTGACCAAGCTATGGCGGCATTCCCATTGCACAGTTTGCATATATAAAACCCCTTCCCCCTACAAGCCATACACGGCAACGCAACTTTTTCCTACATACAAACCCACAAAACATGTTCCATTACATCAATTTGCTAAACAGAATAGGATAAACCCATAAAGTTCAATAATCCTTACTCGTTTCTTCTCGGACGCAAATCGGAGCAATTTAATGGTAACAGTAGAAGTCAAGTTAAGAGTGACGACTCCACCAAAGATAACTGCAGCCATCCTAACCAATGGCATCAGTGGCCTTGGATTCATGTCTTGTCTTCCAATATCTATACTTATTCCTTTTCTCACCCAATTTCTCAAACAACTGATCCGCACTGCAACACACAAGTCACGAAGTACTGAAAATAGACACTGTTTATGGGAAATAGATAATAATTGTCAATACAAAACGACTGCGTTTCAAGCCGGAGTTTTTTTTTTTTTTTTTACTTTTCTCTGAAACACGTGACGACATGTCGTTTTGATGTTTTCCACATCATCCACTGTCGCTGGAGCAGAGTAGCACTGCACGTACTCTTCAGCGGTGAAATTGAAGAAGAACGCTTCTTCGATGAAATAATGAAATTCGTAATTGCGAAGAATCCCGTTAATCTTATCAACTCTCATGGTTCACTTGTTCTCTTTGGCGTTCCTTCCGTTGAGCGCACTTTTCTTCGCAGTTCGAGCGCCAAATGGACGTGCGGCTCCAAGCCCCTCATGTTTTCGTTTTCTTCCTTGAGAGCTGGATGCGCTTCTTCTTCTTCTTCCTCGAATATGTACGGAGGTTGGGACGATCTCGGCAGTTCAGACGCGCCCGGTGAGTCCCACGCCTTGCGCAATCTTCTCGTTTCTATTGGAATCGATGATAGGAAGAACGTTTTCGTGTTCCTCTTGGGCCTCGTTTGCGCGATGGCGATTTCTAGGGTTAAGGTTTCTTCTATTGTCGTTCTTCCTGCTTCCGCGTTGATTTTCGCCGTCGGTTTCACAGTAGGGTTTTTCCGGAACGGAGCGTTCGGTGAGGTGAGGGCGAGTGGGAGTAAGAGGAAGGAGAAGGAGGATAATTCGAATTCGAAGCTGTCTTCAGAAAAATTGCGAAGTTTGGTGGAATTTTTTGACGAGCTTGATCTTGTGGTCAATAACTTGAAGAGTGATGTGCAAAGTGCTATTAGGAATAATAAGGTCCGAGTGGATGATTTTTATGGTTATGTTGTAATCACAGATAAGATTAAAATTTCGCTTAAGAATGCTAGGAATGTTGTTAGGGCTTTGATTGGCAATGAGGAAAACCCTGGTGGTGTTTTGGTTGAGAACCATAAGAGTGGTAGAAGAAAGAAACAAGTTGGAGAAGGTGGGTACCAGATGCTGCAGTCTTTTAGCAGTTTGTTTGGGGAAAATTTGCTTAGCTCCAATTCGACCAAAGTCAGGGAAAATGTCAAGCAAGAGGCAGTGGATAGCATATTGGATCAAACTAGAGGAAACGGTACAGTGCCTGTTGTTGAAGACAGGGCTTTGAATTTTGTTGATGAACATAAGGGAAATCGTGAGTTGGATTTAGATCCTACTCAAGGCTCGTCTACTAACTCTGTTTTGGATATGAACAAAAATGGAAGAATAAGAACTACTCCCGAGGGAGACAATTTTGGCTTAGGGGACATACGGAGAAGCAAAAATAAATTCTTTGACGATAAAGAGCATAGTTACCGGAATAAAGGATCGAGGTTCACAAATAATCGTAGCTTCTCTTTCAAGATGGATTCCAGCAGCGTAACAGACATGTGGGAATCCCATGACAATCTGCTTGACTCTGAGAGCTTTAAAGTCAGAACGAAACGCATGGAAAGTGAGTCCTCTTTTACGCATGAGCAGCTTCTCAACCAAGGTCACAATACCTTCAGGTCTTCTCATGAGTTGAGGGAGGGTGGTTCTGACAGGTCTCAATATAAAGATGATACAGTGAATTACAATGATCATCGCCACCTTGCAGATGATTTGTCTGCGCATGAGAATGAATTCAATACCGCTTCATCTGCAAAGATTTCAGATGATATGATTTTCGATAGGTATCTTGATGAAGCATCGGACCTTTTAAAACAAGCAAAAGAGTTTATAAAAGTTAGGCAGGATGAAGAGCAAGCTGAAATCATGTTATACAGGTCCTCAGACATACTATCCAAAGCTGTGAACTTGAAGCCCATGAGTTTGTTGGCTGTAGGCCAGTTAGGAAACACTTACCTTCTTCATGGAGAATTAAAGTTGAAGATTTGTCGTGAATTGAGAACTCTTCTTTCTGGCAGCATCCACCCATCATCTGAAAAACATAGTAGAATATTGAAGGGACTGAGGAATAAAATCACTAGCGAAGAAGATGTTGCATCATTTCTTATTGATGTTTGTGAAGAGTGTGAAGAGCTACTGGTGCAGGCAGGCAGAAAGTATAGGCTGGCGTTGTCAATTGATGCAAATGATGTGAGAGCCCTCTATAATTGGGGTCTTGCTCTTTCTTTCCGAGGCCAATTGATAGCAGATATTGGTCCGGTATGCATTATTCTTGACATCATTAAATTACCTTTTCAGTTCCTCCATTTGTTAGGGTGTTTTATTGCTCATTATAATACATGTTAGAATGCTGCTAAATTGATTCTCAAATTGGTAATTTGTTTAACTTAATATTAAAGCTTTTGTGATTTTAATGTTTCCTTGACATGAATTCTTCTTCCAGTTTGATAATGCATTCCTTTGCTGTACGTTCTGTTTCCACATCAAATTTTAATTTGTCTTCAAACATCACAGGGTGCTGCATTTGAGGCTGAAAGAGTATTCCTGGCTGCAATTGACAAGTTCGATGCTATGCTGTTAAAAGGCAATGTTTATGCGCCAGATGGTATTGTGTCTATAAATTTCTGAATTTACCATTTTGATTTTCACATACAGGTGCAATTAAGAATACTATGTTCACAGATTCTTCATAAATTATATAGCCTCCTGTGGACTGTTAAGGTCAAAAACATGTATCTAGCTCAAAACTAATTTCATAAAAAATCTTTGTTGGAAAAACTGCATTAAGAATAGGAAATTATATTTTTGTGACATGCACTACAGCCTTAGATACGCCCACAGTTTTACACAAACACCACGGTAATGGCTTGCTATGTTTGATGACATTGTGATCATGGAAATTTTTAAACTAGAAAAAGTTATCTCCGGGATACCAACACTTCTCCTGCATTGATCTCATCATTTTTTGCCTTTCATTTATCCTTTTTTAAGTGTTTCCAAGGTCCTCTTGTTATTGAAAAGAAAGTCCTGTTGTAATCTGTTGAATTGCAGCTCTGTTTAGATGGGGTGTCGCATTGCAGCAGCGATCTCGGTTAAGACCAGGAAGCAGTAAAGAGAAGGTGAAGTTACTGCAGCAGGCTAAAAGGCTATATGAAGATGCCCTTCATATGGACACCAATAACATGCAAGTGAAAGATGCCTTATCCTCGTGTGTCACTGAGCTTAATTATCGACAGTTCTAGCCAATTCAAAAAAGAGTTGCCCAGAAGAATAATTTTGGTTTCAATCCTTGTTTCCAATTATTTTATATCTGTCTGACAGGTATATTTGCACCACCAGAAACAGGTATATTTGCATAAGTGTCATTGAACACAAATGCTATGGTTCCAGGGTCGTTGTCGCCTCTGTATTGACTCTCCCTAGAATCAGATAGACAGCACGTATAATAACAGTTATAATAAGGATAAAATGTAATCATTTTATTTATGCACAGTCTTGGACACAGGGTTCACTACTTGTTATAATACACTTGTTTTTTATTATCATTCCTCTGAAAGAAGGGAGTGAAAAGAAATAAAGGAGATGGAAAGAGAGAAGTAAACAAATGGTTTAAAAACCTGTGATGATTTTTAGATTATTTAATTAAAAAAAAGGAAAATAAATATGTATCTAAAACATAATTATCCAAAATAAGAAATTAGGCGTAAGTAGGGTATTTTTGTAAATGAAAAAGCAAACTGTATTGCTATTATGATATGAATTAAGACGTGTGTGTATATATCAATTAGTTTGCTAGAGTAAATTTAAGTGTTCGAATGCTTTTTAGTTGTTTGTTATATAAAATTGATTATTAGTATCTTAAAATGGACTGTGTGCATAGGACATCAAATAGTAAAAGATATTCAGTAGTATATTTAAGTTTTTGGCGTTTCACTTAATTACTATTTTTTAAGAATGGTTCTTCTTTTCATTTGTATTGGGTCATACTTCTTCTTTTTCATCTCTTATAAAAAAAAATTCCTCTGCATTTTTTGTAAAATATGGATGAATTTCAAACGAGATAACACAAGAAAAAAAGAAAAGTTCAATATCATAGAATTACTCAAATCTTTATACAAACAAGTAATATTAAGATCTCTCTTGTTAATAATAAACACGGTAAAATCGATAAAGAGATTTCTCTCAATATATTGGTAACTGTTATTACCACTCAATTTGACTAGAAGAGAGCCGATGTAAGTAATCTTAATGAATCAAATGTACACAACTTTATTCTTATTATTTTTATATTTTTTAATACATTTCTTAGTTATTCTCAAACGAAATTGAGACCAAAAGAACTATATAAGTTTCTCCTCCAATTGTTTGGTCACTTGGTCAGTTTGCACTTTTGTTCCTCTCCAAGCAAACTCCTTCCTATTTCTATGCTCACTCTACCCCTCAACCTTCACGTAATTCAGACTCAGATGGTACTTGCAGAAGACATTCTGACGCTCAAATCAGATTTAGTATTCGACACTTGCTATTTTGAGTATTGTATAATGACGTACTTGACTCTTAGATTTTGTGCCTATTTA
Organism: Phaseolus vulgaris; assembly: GCF_000499845.2. Lineage (NCBI taxonomy): Eukaryota > Viridiplantae > Streptophyta > Magnoliopsida > Fabales > Fabaceae > Phaseolus > Phaseolus vulgaris. The sequence continues at coordinate 38,100,144 of NC_023757.2, read as the reverse complement.
TATGATTCTATTGAACCTTTCTTATTGGATCAGGTTAGAGAGTTGTGTCATGTTTAGAAGTGTATTACCTAGTTCTTGATTGTTGATTAATCTCACTAATTCTGCTTAAGCGTAATTATTGGTTGTGGTATCGGTCGACGTAATGACTGGGTCCGAGACATGGTTCTGGTCGTGCAGACCCTACCAATACATAATTTTTCAGGTGACAAACAGAACTTGGTTAAGAGAATTTCAATACTTTCCACACATTAAATTGCTGCTAAACAATTATAATTTTTTTTGAATGAATACTTATTTATTTAGTTTGTCTAATATAATAAGAATGAAGATTGTAAAATAAATTAATTTCTATATTGAAGAATTTTCAATTTTGACCATATCTTATATAATTTAAGAATAGTCATAATATCATCCAAATTGATTTTTTTAAATGATATTTTGTAGAACTTGTAATCAATCTGAGACGAAAACTTACAATGATTAATCATGTGTATAAAACAGTATAATTTAAGAATACTTACATTAATCTTTTATAAAATCAATAAAATGATGAAAAAATTATTTATGAATTATTGGTTTATTTAAAGTTTAATCACTGTATCAGATTTTAAAAAAAAATTAAAATTGTTACTCTGACAGTGATTTTTTTTAGCAATCTCTAATCGTACGAATTGGATCAAGTATTATTTTTAGGGTTTGCACAACAAATTTGAGATCTAAAATGTTATTTTTAAATGTGAAAGACTGATTTTCTAAAATCAAAAACTAGATTCAGATGAAATTAAAAGAAATAAAACTTAAAAGTATAATTAAGAAAAATAAAAAATAAGTATTATAGGAATAATATTTTAGCACAACATTTTTTTTATAAATTTGGATGTCTGCAAAATATATTTTATATAACTGCAACGTTGGTTCCCCCTCTCGCTACAA